>NC_041217.1:127866448-128032359 GCF_002837175.3 Physeter macrocephalus | reverse complement strand
ACAGTGGGAGGCCCACATCCCACAAAAAAAAAAAAAAAAAACAAAAAAAAAAACAAAAAACAAAAAAAGAAAAGAGTCTGAAAAAGAAGCAGTATGCTGTACACCTGAAACGAACACAACATTGTAAATCAACTATACTTCAATAAAAAGAAAGTCATTTAAAAATTAAAGAGTTCACTTTTAAAAAAGCATACTATCCTATATGTGTGTGTAATGTAGAGGAAACATGAAAACAGAAATTTATAATGATGAAATAAATTGATAAAGAATGAGTTGTAACGTATATTGCTATAACGAACAGATTATTTTGTGCACCTTCTGCAATGTTTTGAAAGCAACTTTACTGAGGTATTTCTTATGTACAATAAATTACACTCACTTGAAGTCTACGATTTGGTGATTTTTTGGTGTTAAATACATTCACTCATGAAACCACCACAGCAACCACAACCATCGAGATATTTCTATTAGCATCAAAAGTTTCCTCCTTCTTCAGTCAGTTGTCCCTCCGCCTCAGCCCTTGGCAATCACTGATCTCCTTTATTTCACTGTAGCTTAGTTTGTAGTTTTAGAATTTTATATAAATAGATTACAATATGTACTCTTTTTGTCTCTTTTTTTCCCTCCAGTCAATGCCTTTCCTTTTAATTGCTGTGTGGATATACCAAAATTTGTTTATCCATTAACCTGCTGATTGGGATTTAGGTTGTTCCCAGCAATGGGCTATTACAAATACGCCAGCTACAAACTTTTTAAAAATTAAGTCTTTGTGTGCATATATGTTTTCATTTGTCATGGGTAAATACCTAGTTATGGAATAGCTTGGTTGTTCTAGGTTATCAAAAAGTATATGACTGTACTAAAATTATCACATTTTGCAGAAAAAATATTCATTCATTCTGCATTCAACACACAGTTTTGAGCAAACGCATTTTGTGCTTTGAGAGCCAAAGTTAAATACTGCATCTCTGCTTTTGTAGGAATTTAATTTAAGAAATACAAATTTGGAAGTTATTTATAAGATTAAGTTGGTGTTTGTAGTCACTGGAGAACACAGTAATTACTTGTCAAATGATTGGTCAATTTGAGAGAAGAAATTTAACATTCTTGGCTCTGTAAATTAAATAAAAAAGTACAACCAAAATTAAAAATCAAACTGAGATTAAATGCAATATGGTACCCTGGATTGGATCCTGGAACAGTAAAAGGACATTAGTGGGAAAATGGGTAGACTGTATATAGGAACTCTGTGCAATCTTTGCAAATTTTCTGTAAATTTAAACTTATTTAAATTTACAGAAACTTAAAAAAAAGTTTCATTGAGATACCAAATGCATAATTAAGAGTTTCTGCTCAATAAAATTATAAGCCAAGAAATAAAGTGAGAAAAACAGTTGATGTATATATGACAAAGATGCATCCTTAGTTTTTTAAAAAATTCATTTATTTATTTATTCTTGGCTGCGTTGGGTCTTGGTTTCTGCGTGTGGGCTTTCTCTAGCTGTGGCGAGCGGGGGCTACTCTTCGTTGCGGTGTGTGGGCTTCTCATTGCGGTGGCTTCTCTTGTTGTGGAGCATGAGCTCTAGGCACGTGGGCTTCAGTAGTCGTGGCTCATGGGCTCAGTAGTTGTGGCTCACGGGCTCTAGAGCGCAGGCTCAGTAGTTGTGGCACACAGGCTTAGTTGCTCCGCAGCATGTGGGATCTTCCCGGACCAAGGCTTGAACCTGTGTCTCCTGCATTGGCCACTGCACCACCAGGGAAGTCCCAAGATGAATCCTTATTAAATAAAATGCAGTTATAAGTCAATAATAAAAATACTAATCCCCTCTAAGAAAAATGGGCCAAGAACATAAAGGCAGTCAATAAAATAATTTGTATGGCTTATGTAAGGATTGGATCCTATTTCCTTGACCCATGTTTCCACAGGAACCCATCAGCCTTAGCCCATTTCCCCATTTCTCACTCTGTCTTACATGAGGAGAATTTACTTATCTGGTTTTAAGGATTTAGGAGAAAAAAATCGCACATGCATGGCTCAGCTCTTTCTCTATTTTCTCTTTTCTTTGGATGCACCTCTGCTGCTTATGTTTAAATGTTAGAAGAATCTTGGGACTCCCAATTGTTATCTAAAGTTACGTTTTCTTTTTTGATCAGACTAAACATTAAGAAAGTTATTTTTAGGTTTTTGTGATTCCTGCTTCAATTTTTAGTGATTATTAATGTACTGTTTGTGTGTGTGTGTGTGTGTGAGTGTGAGAGCGTGTGTATGTAAGAGAGAGACGGAGAGACAGAGACCGAGAGGGGGTGTGGTGTGGTGTGTGTGTGGGGGTGGGGGGAAGAGTGTTATTAATTATCCAAAACTCTGACAGCTAATAAACACTTGAAAATATTAATTCTGCATAGTAATCAAAGCAATGCAATTTAAAACGAGGGTACCATTTTTTTCTGCTACCAGACTGATAATTTACAAAAGGTTTCAGAAAGAAAGATAGCTAGTATTGAAGAAATTGTTATGAAAGGATCTTTTAAACTGTAGGTAGAAATAAAAATTGGTGTAGTTTTTTCAAAAGGCAAATAAGTCATCAGTTTTTATCAATAACCGTAAAAGGTTGATACTCACTTGCATCTTTAGGATAAAATCTAAGGTAGTAATCAAAGATATATAAACAAGAATGTGAATCACAGCATTTTTTATAATGGGCAAAAATGGGAAGCAACTTGTCTATAATAAGAAAATATTGTACTACTTATGATTAAAGCCATAAAAAGCATTTTTTGAGAAGTAAAGAATTGAGAAAATGCATACGATCAAGTACACATTAAATAAAGTAAGATATAATACCGTGTGTGATCCTACTTTTGTAAGCAGCCTTTCTCTATGAAATAAGTTCTGTAAAAAGCATTTTTCTAAAATTATAATTTGAAAAAGAATTTTGTAACAAAACAAAAACATTCGTAAACATAGTCATGGAATAGAATATCAGGTGAGATAATTCTTGTTTTCTGGACTTGCAGCTGAGTTCCAAAGCTGAGAACAAAGGTTAATTACAATGTACCCTGGAGAGATGGTTGGCTTTGCAGGGAGTACAGTGTTTGGGAAGAGAGGCCCAATGCAAGGGACATTATCAAGATGCCTGCTGCATGGAAGCCAGTGTGTCATTATGAATCAGAGAAACAATAACCAGGAAAATAATGGGAGAGGATGCTAGTCTCTCCCAGTAAAACTAGGAGAGATTTGCTCCTTTTACCCTCCCCTCCTTTGGAGGAGTTAGCCTTTAAGAGGAAGGAGGTGGGGTGTCAGGATGCCTCACTTCACTTTCACAGCTTTTAAGAGTCAACTCAAATCCAGCTTTCACTGGTGGCAGGGGAATAGAAGAGCTTTGAATTCAGTTTAAGGTTGAAATTTTAAAACAAAAGGACTGAGCCTTAAATATCAAAGCGAGACTGTTCTAATAATTGAAGGTTTATGTGTGTGTGTCAGTGGGCGTGTGGTTTATTGAGGAGTCTTAACTCATTGCAGTATACACAGGAATTGATTTTATTTTCTTTCAATCCCAATTGGAAAACTCTAGCCTTCCTTTTTTGTTATTGCAACTTATTATGTTGGCCGGATCCTACATAAAAAATTTACTTTAAGAAAAAAATAGATTTGTATTTGTGTTTTGTATCTATATGAATGAGCAAAAAGGGCTAGAAGAATACACACTAAAATTAAAGATAGCTCTCTGTGGGTAGTGGGATTATTTAGGCATTATATTCATATATTTAGTCTTCCCTATCTTTTCAACAACCAATAAGTATAATTTATAATCTTACCATTATATATATTATAAGAATATGTCTTTTGAAAAATTGTAATTAAACATAATGTTCATTGTGTTACTTGATTTGCATTTTAGAAGGATCCATATACTAGTGTCATTCTTCAGATATTAACACCTCAGGAAAATGTTTCTCCAGATAAACTTGTAAGATTTCTTCTGTCAGACAGAAATATGGGGCCTCTTCTGCTTTATTTACCAGAACACAAAGCTAAAATTCATTGCTCAGCTGTCACTGCCACTGATTTTGCTCTCATCACATCTCATCTAGAATGACTTGGCTACCTTCTAACTAGCCTCTGCTCCAGCCTCTTCTACCCTCAACACTGCCTTCTGAGGGATGCTTCTGGAATGCAAATCTGGCTGTGGTTATTTTCCTGTTGAAAGCCAAATCTGGGCCTGGAACACGGTGCCTTTCCCCCTTAGACTCCCCTTAAATGCTATCCCGGGCGTCTTGCTTCTTTCCGTATTTGCATCCTATTCTTTAACTTGATTAAATTACTTGTAATTTTCCTAGAGTGCTGTGATCTTTTTTCATGCTTTTTCTTAGTTTCTCATGCTTTTTTTCTCTTCCCTCCTTCATTCTTGCTACTGTCTCTTTCTTTGGAGAAAACTTCTAATTTTCCTTTAATGAGCTTAGTTTTACCTGGCAGAATAATCTATTCCTACCTTGTGTTCCCAGCACCATATATACAAAACCGCAATTTTTTTCCTTATTTGTGTGTCTTGCGTATAAATATGGGAAGTACTCAAAGTATTCAAACCATGTTTTCCTCAGCTAGCTGACGGCTTGTTATGTGATGGATGTTTAATACTTACATGTATAAAAGTTAGGAACTTTATGTACATTGTCTTTTTTAATTCCCTGCAACACATCTAGGAGGTGGAAGCTTAGAGACACGTTTATTGTGTTATTTGCTGACAGAACGGCCTTCATCTGGAGTGTTGCCAGTTGTCAAGGAAGCAGAAAGAAAAGGGACATGGAACCACATGGTGGGTTTTGAATATTTGTCCATTTTATTGACCAAAGCAAGTCACATGACCACTCCTAAGTACTGTGTAACAGGATGGGTATATATAATCCTTCTATGAGGATGGCACCCAAGAGAGGAAAAATGAAATATTTGGCAAACATTAGTATAAACTACCACAGGGAACTACTTTGTTTACCACTGCCTATTCAGCACTTATTACTATGCCTGTACGTTGAAGATCTCAATATTTGGTGGCTGAATGACTGAACGTCACAAAGCTAGTAGGTGCGCCAGAGCTGTGATTTGGTTAGTCTGACCTCAGAGCCCATTCTGAATGAGTTTGCTGTTTGTATTACTTAGTCTCAGATACTTACTAATATCTCTTTCTCTAATATCTCTTTGCTTATTCTCTCTTGTGTTTGCTTTTATTCTGTAAAGCGCAGGGAAATATCTGCAGTGATGATTAAAGAAGAGAAAGAATGACCTCAGAGGTAGAAAGAGGCCAGAAATGTATCATTTCAGAGAAATCAGGTGAAGGAAAAAAAATTCTGAAGGAAAAGAACAAGAGCAGTATCAAACATAGAGATTGATTAGGAAAAAAGACTAAGATTTGGTTAGAAAAGATCTTTGCTCTCAGATACTTCCATGAGGCCAAGGGGGCAAATAAGTGAGTATTTTCAGATTTGATCAGACTTTAAAAGGCAGAAGTGATAGTGACAATATTTATCTTTCAGAGCATTTGGAGACTGAGATCAGGGCTGGGAGTGCTGTCAAGATCCTGTATCGGAGAGATACAGGTTTTTTCTCTCTGCAGTATATTCAGGTGGTCTAGTTCTTCATTTTCTCAGATACACAGAAGGAAATATCTTTAAAAATGAAGAATGGATTCTATCCCTGAATAACCACATTAATCTCCCTGAATGACTGCAGTTAGTCTCATTAATTCTCTACAGAAAAAAAAGTGGACCTTCAAATATTTAAGTTAGATAGGCACTTCTTGAAATACTAGTAATCTTATTTTATGGGTAAGGTAAAGTATAAAATCGTAAAGTTTAATCGAATCATTGCTTTCTCACTTTTGAGATTAGACTGTGTGTGGTCAGAAATGTGTATTAATACAAGAGATTCAGTGGGGGCAATTAGAATTACTTGAAGAGGAGATCTAGAAGCAGAGGAACAGCACACGTTTTCAGTAAGATGGATCAAAAAATTTTTTTTAACTTCTTAGATTTAGATTTTTAATTCAGCCTGTACTCCTTGATAGCAGAGACCCTGGGAAAATTAATCTCTTTGATTCCTACTTTTTTCATCTACAAAGTAGGGATAATAATGTTTGCCTTGATGTTTTATTATAATAAATAATAATGTATGTGGAATATTGACAATCAGTGGTAGCTCCGATGGTGTACTAATTGAAATAATTACAGTGATAATGACTCACTCATCCACTTTTAGTTCTTAGGAACTTGCAGGATAAGAGAGGTTAGAAATAATTTGATCAGCACTGATTTACTTTTGGACACTTCCTGTATCCCTGTAAGATAAATCAGGGTTAATAGTGATGCATGGAGGTCCCCAGCAAAGGAAATTTATTTCCCCAGAGCCTCAGAATCCATTTAACTACTTGAAAACTTAATAAAAATATTTCCGGTACCCTGACCATAATTTGCAAACCCTACAGCTTGTGTGAATCCATTGAGGAGAGATGCGGGCAGAGCAGGAGACAGGGCACTCTGTCTCTAGTGATGACTCCAACTTGAACACGACTTGGTCAGGCACAGGGAGCATAGCTCATGCTGCCCTTGGAAAGAATAAAGTGGTGTGTCATTTATAAACAGCAGCCTTTTTATTCTTAAGGTTGCAGGAGAGTAATTACCATAGCAACAGCTATCCCCTCCAATGTAGATAAGCACAAGAATATCCCTTATTAGAGAGACTGGCAATTTGGGAGGTTCTAATCCTGTTACGATTTATTTTAAAAACCCTTTTATTTTAAAGCAATTTAACAAGTCCTTTTGTCATATTTTCCTGGGAAGTTGCATAGATTCCACATAATAGTTCTTGGGGCTGGAAGCTACCTCCTAAAGAAGTCTACTTTCTCCAGTCCTGGTCTTCAGACAGATAAAGGTTCTCTATTTAATGAAAATTAACTGAAAAATTAATTGCTTTAACCAGTTACCTTCAACAAATGATCCTGGCCCTATTCGTACCTTAAATTTATCTTGATCATAGTTTTTCCTAATCCAGTTCTCCTTCTGAATTCCCTGTTTTGGTTAATGGTACCTGTTTCTCTCTCTAGAAATAAAAGTTCACAACTGAGTGTCATTTGATACTCCTATACTACCGCCTAAAATTGTTGACCTCCTGCCAAATTTGCTGTCCTACTACAGTGATTCCTAGCCTGTGTGAGAGTCACCTGTGGAGCCTTTTAAAAATCCTGCTCCTAAAACCCATCCCTGGATATGTTGGGGTATAAGTACCTGTATTTTGGGTCATGAAGGTTTCATAGATATTGAAGAATAAATACAATATAAAATACAAAAATAAAGTGTGGATATAATAAAATGATTTTTTAAAGCTACCATGCAGTTCAAAAAGATGGAACATTACCAGTAGAACTGAAGTCTCTTGAGTACTACTGGTCTACCATTTCTTTCTCCCTTTCCTCAAGGGAAATTTCTATTCTGAATGTTAAAATTATTTTCCCCTTAGGTTTCATTGTAGTTTTCTTACAGATATGTGTCTTCCTAACCAACATATGGTCAATTTTGTTTGTTGAACCTTATGTCTATACTCTGTGACTTGCCTTTTTTATTCTCCATTATCATTTTGAGATTCATCTGTGCTGGTGCCTACAGTTGTGGCTCATTTATTTAATATAGTACCCCACTTACCACTACAACCCAATTGATTCATCCACTGTTCCATTGATGGATATTTAGATTGTTTTTCTTTTTTTCCCCAGAGGTACATATTATACAACTTTTTTAGGGCATATACCTAGGAGCAGAATTACTGGACTGCATCTTCACATTTACATTTTCAGCTTTCCAAAATAATGCCACTTTTTTCCCCCCATAGTGGTTGTATGCATGTACTCCCAGCCATACATGAGAATTTGTGTTGTTCCATATTTCTGTCTTCATTTGTTAATGCCCAAGTTTTTGGTTTTGTTTTTTGTTTTCATACTGGAGGATGTAAAGTAGAATCTCACAGTGATTTTAATTTGCCTTTTCTTGATAACTAATGAGGCTGAGCATCTTTTCTTATGTGTATTTACCATTCTTGTTTCCTTTTCTGCAGAATTGTGTTCTCTTTTGCCATGCATCTGAATTTTTAAAATTCCACAGGTAATTCTGAAAGCAGCCAGGGGTGAGAAGAACTGCCTCTGTGTCTGTCCCTTCCTCATTGTTCTTACTGTGTCTGCACATGTTCAGGCCCTCATCACCTCGGAACATCTTATCTATTTACAGTACTCCTCTCACTGGTCTCTGAGCATCTGGTCTCCCACCATTAATTCATCTGACCAGGTTCTTCTTCCTGGAACTTAGTTCCGACTGATTATCCAACTTCCTTGTAGAAAATGTTGCTGACTTCATATTGCCTGCAAATAAAGTCTGAACTTCTTGTACCTTTTTGGTTAATACCTACCTACATATTGGGTACCTCTAGTTTCATCATATACCTTTTACTTCTGTCGATCCTAATATCTTAATAGCAACATGAGCACCACGATTTCTTCTTTCATGCCTGGTCACCCATGAGCTCCACTGCTGTAACATTTTGTAATTGTATATAGTTCCTTTATTCTACTTACCACTTTCTACCTGGTGTTATTGTTGACTTTGCCAGGCAGTGAATCCATGAAGGTACAGTTCTTCATTTTCCCCACCCCATCTCAGTGCCTTTTATATACTAGGTGATAGTAATTTTTTGTGGATGAATGAAATTGTGGAGTGGAAATAGAACCCAACTTTTAGAATTTAGTCTTCTTTTTTTCTTTTTCTGTTAAACTGATCAACTCCTCAAGGCCAAGAACTGAGTCTTATGAGTTGTGTCTATGATTTTTCCTAACTAGAGTAGCTTTCACATGCTTGGTGTGAAGATGAAAGAAGGTCATGGGCTTTATTGTTTACAATATTATTGTTTACAATAATACCAAAGGTCCAGTAGACCTAACCTATCTCTCAGAGTGAAAGTAGAAGAATGTGGGTATTTCTTTAATGAAATTTCCCAATATCATTTAGATCAGTAGCAGACCTGCTTGGCTGGTAACTCCAAAGTATTTCTTACCCCTTTCTTTTTTTATGTCTTGTCCCCTTACACTAGAAGTTGAAAATCCAGATACTTGGATGTGACCCAAAGAGACTTGGGGAAAGACTATTGAGAACCTTCTGAGAATGATAATTTTCTTCCCAATGAAAAGGATAGGCATATGAAGAGAGGTCATTGGCAATCATTCCTTCCCTTCTTTCTTGGGATGTTGTTGAGGTGATAACTATATATGAAACTGTAGCAGTCATTCTGTGACTACGAGGGCAAAAAGCCAGTGCACTGAGCTGAGGTATGGAACACAAGAATGGAAAGAGGCTGGTTCATGATGATCCTATTAAGCAACAGAATGAACCCTGGAAATGCCACCTCCACACTTGGTAGAAGTGAAAAATAATTGTCTCATTGTTTACTGTTCATTGGGTTTTCTGTTATTTGAAGCTGAATACATCCTAAGTGATAGAATCATCCATCTGTAATTCTCTCTATAATCTTCTTGAAAATATCTATCTATCTATCTATCTATCTATCTATCTATAATTTTAACAACGTCTTGGTGAGTTTTTCTGTTATCTGTCCTGAAATGAGCTTCACAAGACTCTCCTTTAATTTCTTTTCCCAAGATTTTATAACAACTTCTTACTCATTCTTTTTATATACTACATCTTTCTGGCACTGGGTGTGAATACTCTTATGATGATATTATCATCATTATGGAAATCTGACTCATATTAAAATTTCATCATATTTTACATCTGGACTGCCCTAAAATGTCTGTGCTCATCTACATGTAGGAATGCTTGGTTTACAGAAGAATTGCTAATTTTGCCCCTTTGCTGAGTTTTAACAAACTCTTTACCTACGGGACAACTTTCCTTCCCGAAGTCCACATTTCCGAGAAATTCATGAGACTTCTTATTTTGGAAAAATTTCCTTACTGGAGCTAGGTTTACCCAGAAATCCTAGTAATGCTTCCTTGCAAAATAACTTTAGTAGATAAGTTGTTATTTATTTTTTTGTTCATGCTTCCTAACTTCCTGATGGAATTTAATGGAATCATTGAACTTCAACCATAGATTTCCAGTGAATTATGGGGCTTTTTGTTCTAGAGTGGGTGTAGGCAGATTTTTCCTGAAAAGGTCCAGAAAGTAAATGATTTAGGCTTTGCAGGCCATGTAGAAGGTCACTTTTGCATATTTTTATAACCCTTTCAAAATGCAAAAGCAATTCTTAATGGTTCATACAAAAACAAGGCGTAGGTTGGATTCTGTCCATGGATTGTAGTTTACCAACCCTTTGTTTAGAGGGTTATTTTGCAATGTAAGGGTAAGAAGCTTCCACAACCCCCAAAATAGAGGTAAAATAGCTTAACAATAGTCAAGAGAGGGAGAAGAGAAAGAAAAGAAAGTATTCTAGCATTTAGCATTTGTTGAATGTAATAAGCGAGAGTCCCTGAGTAGACTCAGGTACCTATCTTTTGGAGTGGGTTATTTCTACCGAGAACTAATTTTGCCATTTGTGGTTTGTTTCTGAAGGTTTCGTTCTCAGATGGCAACATTAAGTTCCCTCATTGTCATCACAGACAACCTCTTTGAAAGTGTTAAAAGTCAAAATCACAAGTGGTGGAAAGATATGTTTTCTTCTTCTTCAATCAGTGGTTTTCAATAGGGAATAATAGGTTAAAGTAATGGTAAATGTCAGAATTTCATGTGTCACTTTTAAAGATCAATTTTTGTATAGTCCTGGTTAAAGTTATTAGGGATATAAGTAGTATATAGTCCAGTGAGTGGAAGGGTGTACTAGGTATTAGTGCAGTTCAATACTGTTTTCAGTTCTGCTCCTCTGAGCATAGGAAGTATGCCCTTCTCTGCTTCTTGCTTGAACTTGTAACCTAGTCACTTTCTATGATGAGTGAAAGTGAGCAAAAGTAAGCAATGTCACATGGACTTGGAGAACATTTCATGAATGAGAAATAAACTTCTGTTGTATTAAAGCACTTAGACTTTGGGGATCATTTTGTTACTCTTGCATAATCTAGCCTGTCCTTACTGAGACAAATATATATATCGTTGTGGAAATTTATAAATTGGTGGAAGTATATAATATACAAGCGTATATAATAAGTAATATGTAAATAATAAGTATATATAATTATAGAAGTGGGTTTCAACTAGATTTTAAAAATAAAACTATTTTCTCAAATCAAGTTTGAGGAGATTTCTATTATATAAAGGTATAAATTGTGCAACTACTTAGAGCAGAAGCTGGAGTGGCTCCTTCTAGCCAGCCTTCCCATCCCTCTCCTCACCAGTCTTTGAGGTCTTTGAGATCCTTGGGTCCCATTTATAGAACTCTTAAGTCTTAACCAAGCTCAATTTATAAACCACAACTACAAGAAGATAGATTTTAGTTCAATAAAAGGAAATACTTTCCCTCAGTCAGAAATATCCAAAGATGGAGTGGGGCACTAAAGAGGGAGCTGCTGTCACAGGAAATGCTAAAGCACTGATTGATTATACTGGGTATGTGGTAGAAGACATTCTCTCATTGGCTGGCCATTTCTAGCCTCAGGGTTTCTGATTCTTAGATTTCTTTCAATGGATAACCTCCTCTATTATTCTTTATCTCTCCCCCCTTTTTTTGGTCTAATCTATCACTTAATTTTCATTTTATAAAGAATCCATTTATCTATCAATCTATCTGTATCCAGTAGTGTACTTGTACAAAGCCAAGATAACCAAATTTTAAATTTTCAGTAATTTTTAGAGCTAGTTGTTAAGAACACAATTATTAAAAGTTCAATTATGTAAACTTACAATGAAATAATTTCTATTAAAAAAACTAGGTAATAACACTCAAAACTCATCACTTCCTAATTACTTTGCTACGTTTTACTATTATTTATGCTCTTGCAATTATTTTCATCGATCACATCTGTATGGTGGAAACACAATGGCATGCTACTGATGTCTCTCCCAACTTTGCCTGCAGTGATGTACATTGATAGCTTGAAATCAGCTATGGTGGGAGTATTTATAACAAATCATCAAACATTACAAGTCAGAGTCTTCTCCCTGGAGAACTGCTTGCTAAACATTTACGAGCACTCACCGTGTCCATCTATATCTCTCCCTGCCTCTAGAATTTAAGCTCCATGAGGATAGAGTCTATGTTCACTGTTGTTAGTGCTCAGTAAGTGTTTATTTATTGAATGGATTAATGACAGGGCCAGCAGAGAGTTTAAAAGAAGCAAGCTGAGAGAAACCAGGGAACATGGAGTGGGAAGGACAGGCTCCAGACGCGCAGGCTCAGCGGCCATGGCTCACGGGCCTAGCCGCTCTGCGGAATGTGGGATCCTGCCGGACCGGGGCACGAACCCATGTCCCCTGCATCGGCAGGCGGACTCTCAACCACTGCGCCACCAGGGAAGCCCCCAAGTGGGAAGGTTTTGATGAGGTTGAAATTGCTTTGTGTTCTTTTGGCTGTGCCTGCCTGGGCTGTATTACGCAGACAGTGCATAGGAAATGGCACCTAACATCATTCAGTTTGCAAACAGGGATTATCCCTCCCAGTTCTCCAAGGAGATCTTTCCAAAGCAATCTCTGCATCATTCATAATTTCCTGAAGAAAATTTGACATCTTTTCTTTGCTTGAGGTATATAATGCAATTGCATTTGTAGGCAAGGTTGCTGATTTTGGGGGCAAAGAGATAAAATCTTCACTCAGAAAAACCTTAACCCCCAAAACTCACTCTCAGCAAAACCAAGGAAGAAGATAAGGCTGTGAAGTGGATTGTCTGTCAGTCTAGAGAAGCCAGTACAATTAGGTGGCCATCAAGGAAAACTGAGAAGGGAAAAGGAAGGCAAATTACACCAACCATCTTAAAGAGGTTTCACTGAAAAGTTCCCTAGCCTGAAGTCTATTGGTTATCTTAATGAAGTAACTAGAGACACTAACTTTTGATCAGTTGACCACGTATAAAAAGGTTTTCTGAGGACATTTGAGCTGCTGTACACCAAGGTTCGTGAGCTAGCAATCTGTAGGCAGTGTCTGGGCTACAGATGTGTTAGGTCTATGTGGAAGTTAAGAAACTTGAATTAGTTTCTCACAATTAAATATCAGGGGATTTCCACTAAATATCTGGATTTCTGACTTCTCTTGAAAATTCAGTATATCCAGTAACAACAGACCTGTATTCCTACAAGGCGAAAATCCACTCGAGTCAAGTAGTTTTACCCTCTTTAGATGGGCCATAAACTCTACAGCTCATCACCTTCCCCACCATGTCCCAATGTCCTGATGTCCATACCTGGTCTGCCCTGTTCCGTTAGGTTATTTGCCTGGTCCTTGTATTCTTTTGATATTGTTGAATAGCCATTTTCCTATGTAATATTGATAACATCTGACAGTTGCGTGGCTAACAGGGGCTACATTCTGTTGTTTAGGAGCCAGTAATCCTTCCACTAGACAGTTAACCTCCCTGAGTCTCATTTTCTTAGGTATAAGTGAAATGGTTACCCCACATGATCACTAAGGCTTCTTGCTACTCTGGTGTTCTATGCTCACACTGAATAACCTAAACACTTATACCGTTTTCTTACAGTTTTTGTTTCTAACTCATATTTCTATCTCTATGCTCTCTTTCTCCATCTCCATCTCTATCACTATCATTATGCAAAAGATTATTTTTCTCTAACTGTGTATTTTAGACCATGATGCCTAAAGGTTATCTGTGGTAAAGAGAAAGAGTGTGGGACTTGATGGAAGTAAAGAAGTGTGCCTAACTATCCAGTCTCTATTCTTTCTTCTTATAAGAGAGAACATTTGCTTTGTTTAGAGTCTTTATAGGGCTTGAAGCAGGAAAAAAAAATGGTGATTCTAAAAGAGGATTCTACAACTCAGGGAAAATACTTCTTTTTTTTTTTTTAAATTTCCACTGTATTTTCTGAGTATAATTTGCTTGAAATGTCAAAGAGGTCAATTGCTGAAAATGTTCATTGTATACTTTTCTAAGTAGAATAAAACAGTCAGCCAGGTCTTTGGCATTAAGCTACCATGGTGATAGATATCCTAGACTTACATATATAAAGAACAAAACAATTCACATTTTTCTTTGTAGTCTATGTAAAATACCCATTTACATAAAGGATAAAGTGTTTACCACATCTAAGTGTACAGCTTTTGAAACAGTATTTCTCAAACTTGGTTCACAGCGATAAAGATACGGTCTCTAGTATGCTAGCTTCTGTAGTAGATTGAGGACCCGATATAAGGTAAAAGCTGATGGGCAGCCTTGTTGGGATATGGTTTTGTTTCAAGCACATCTAATGGATTGTACTTTTATGATGCTTTTTTTTCTGTTTGGATATAAAACATCATTATAAAAATGGAATACTTTTTTTTTTTTTTAGTTTCATAGCTGAATGAGATATGCATAGTTACTTGTGTGAAGAGTTTTTTTCCTCTCAATTTTTCTGTTCAAACTAGGAATGTATCTCTAGCCAGTGAAGCCTCTGTATGTAATTTGTATTTAAAGTGCCTAAGAATTGACACTGTCTTTAAGAGGAAAGATATTTCACTGATACTTTTTGCTATTTTGTGTTCTAGATTATTAAATAAATTTGCAGAATGACAAGAAATTTAATTGGCTCCTGAGTGCAGAGGATAATATTAGAGTTTATGTAGAAATAAAGATGTTAAAAAAAACCCCTATAGCAGAAACACATACTTTTAAGATTTAATAAGGTGTCTAATTTAGAAAATTTTGTTTGTACAATTTACAGTTTGGTCCCATTGATTCTTCTTCCTCTAGATCATTGCATTTTTTTTTTCTTTTCCATTTCTTTATGGCAGGAGCATATAGTGCTAGTGACTGATCTAGCCCTGGGAGATGACTTGAAAATACCATGGTACTCTAATTGCATTCATTCCTTTACTTTCTTTTCCTTTTAATAAGAAAGGCAAAAAAAAATTTCCTGTTTTTCCTTGGATTTTTTTGGAAAAGCTCTTCTAATGTTAATCATTCCTACTGATTTATAAGCTCTTAGGTTTCTGTTGCTTAAAAATGACAAGTGCAAGTGAAGGTTTTTGTGCAACCAAAAAAGACCTTGAAGCTAATAAGTGCTTTGTATGATTTCACTGTGTTGAATGATGAGCTTAAAAAGATTGTACTAGGAAAAATAATTTATTTCTGAAACCAGTTGTAACTAGTGGCTTGTGCAGTAGGCATATGTAAGATATGAAATTTTGCTCTACCCTTTAGGATTTGGAAATAACTATAACAGCTGAAGTTAAAATCCCATACTTTTTACCTTCAGCTTTCCAAGATTAGGTCTGAGTTCTTTTGTTAGTTGCATATTTTTCTGTAATTTTAAATATAGGAAAAAAAAGAAATAAGCAAAATGAAGGTAGTGTATGTGTATGCTACAAAACATGAAACAAAAAAAGGTGTTCATCAAAGTTAATAGAAAGCTAAACTGGGGAATTCCCTGGCGGTTCAGTAGTTAGGACTTGGCACTTTCACTGCTGTGGCCTGGGTTTGATCCCTGGTGGGATTGGGGAACTAAGATCCCACAAGCAGAGCTGCCAAAAAAAAGAAAGAAAGAAAGAAAGAAAGAAAGAAAGCTAAACTGTGAAATCTAACCATGTCCTTAAAATTCAGTTAATAAATAGTATAACCATCAGGAAAGAAGAAGAAATAGAAGGCATCAGAATTGGAAAGAAAGAAATAAAATTGTCTCTATTTGCTGATGACGTGATTTTGTATATAGAAAATCTTAACAACTCTAACAAAAAACTGTTAGATCTAATCAATGAATTTAGTAAAGCTGCAGGGTACAAAATTAACATACAAAAATCAGTAGTGTGTCTATACACTAACAGCAAAATTATCTGAAAAAGAAAGAAAATGATCTCATTTACGAGAAAAAAATAGTTCTATTAGTTAATTATTCATCAACAAATGTGCTAAGGATTGTGGCTTAAATATATATATATAGTTACATTTATATATATATATAAATGTATATATATACACAAAACTATGGAAAGCATGAAGAAGTTGTAATGGAAGTAAATGAATGTAAATTCCTCAAAATAAATGTAGATTAAACCAAGAAACTATATTCAGTGTAGCATACTTTAAAATAATTTATTTAAAAGAATAAAAGTTTTAAAAGAGAAACATATAGTTATGCTTTTTAAACTTGATGCCAAAAATAACGACTAATTGGATTTTAACAGAATGATTTTCTTAGGACATTAAAAACATTATCCTGAATTTTTATATGAATAGGTGTATTTTTATTATAACCTCTTAAAAGTTTAGTTGGTTTGTCTTTAGAATTCTTCAGTATTATGATTAGCACTAATGATACTAAAAATTTTAAAATGCAACAGCTTGATGATTCAGTCTGGGAAAATAGAAATAACAATGAAAAAGTTTTCAAGAAAATATGAGCTGTTTAAGGCCATGTACCACCTCTTATATTATTTTAAACAAAAATCTTAGGAGTGCTCATTAGTTACCAGACCCTGTGCTGGGCACCGGATGAATTAGACATACTTCCTGTCTCCAAGAACAGATGAAGTGGCTAGCTTTGTTCCTTTTATGTGTATTATTCATCTCTGTGCTTTTAGCATCTAGTGCAAAGCTCAACACATAAAAAGCCGTCAATATCTGCTAGACGCATTGAATCAAATATTTGTTGCCAGAGTGAAAAACTAAGATTTTGCACTCACTAAGTTGAGTCATGTTTGGGCTTCTCAGAAGTTTGTAAATGGAAGAAAACACAGGTGTAGGATCTCTTGAACTTGCTAGGATGCAAATTATTTAGCAGTATTCAAATGACAGCATTGCATTTAAGCATTTATAGTGTTAAACATTTCTATTTGTTTTAACACTTAGTATAGTAGAAAGAGCAGGAGTCTGGGGGTAAGATACCTGTGTGATTGTGGGCAAGTGCCTACCATCTTTGAACTTGAGATTTTTCATCTTTAACACGAGGGCCAAAGAAAGTTTCTTAATCTGAAGTCACAAATGACCTTAATGGAGGCCTTGAACGACTTTATATGGTATACAAAATGAAGTGTGGATGGTGGAGAATATATATTTTTACCTGGAGAAAAACTTCAATAGATTCTCAAGAGTCTACACTCAAATTTTCTTTCTGCCACCCAAGTTTAATTTCTGGTCTAAACTGTCTCTAAAGTTTATTTTACTTTAAAAAATAGTCTTTGGCGTAACATGCAAAAATTTTGTTCAGTAGATTAAAGTTAGGAAATAAAACTTTCAGCTTGTTATTATATAAGAGAAATCCCATTTTGGGTCAGTCTCTGTTTCCTACCTTAATCAAATAATTAACCTATCAACCAGCTAATGAACATCTATTGATAACCGTTATATATTTTGAACTGTCGTAACAAAGGGGAATAGTGAAGTGTATACCAATATCTTTCTTCAAAGAACCCGGACTAAAACCCAAAGACTAAATCAAACTAATCTTTCATTTCAGTGTAGTTGTGGAGATGAATCTTACACCATGGAAAATTAGAGGGAAGCTGTATTTAATACTATACTGGCTGTAAGTGAAACATATTATTCATTCTAACTGATGTATTTAGGAGATATTTCCAAAGTTTTGTGTTAATCCATGCAAGAGAAATTTATTGAGCACTGACTGTATGCCAGGCACAAAAATACACTAAAAAATAATACATGGTCTTTCAACATTAGGGACTGTCATAGTGTGGGAAAAAGACACAAAAATCATTATAGTGTTGTGATCCAGTATTATATTCAGATATGCAAAAAGTGCATGAGAAAACAGAAGAGTCACTTTAAGCTGACCCACAAAATGGCTCTCAGTGGTCTCAAGTCTAACTGAGTGGTACAATAAATAAACAACTAAAACACAGGACAAAATATATTGTAGCAAAATTTGCTATGAAGTTCCATGCTGCTTCTGAGGACGGAGAGTTCTCTGTCATCTATGGGGAAGGGAGTTTGAGGGAACAATCTAAAAAATGCTTTGAGGGCTTCCCTGGTGGGGCAGTGGTTGAGAGTCCGCCTGCCGATGCAGGGGACATGGGTTCAATACCTGTGGAGATGAATCTTACACCATGGAAAATTAGAGGGAAGCTGTATTTAATACTATACTGGCTGTAAGTGAAACATATTATTCATTCTAACTGATGTATTTAGGAGATATTTCCAAAGTTTTGTGTTAATCCATGCAAGAGAAATTTATTGAGCACTGACTGTATGCCAGGCACAAAAATACACTAAAAAATAATACATGGTCTTTCAACATTAGGGACTGTCATAGTGTGGGAAAAAGACACAAAAATCATTATAGTGTTGTGATCCAGTATTATATTCAGATATGCAAAAAGTGCATGAGAAAACAGAAGAGTCACTTTAAGCTGACCCACAAAATGGCTCTCAGTGGTCTCAAGTCTAACTGAGTGGTACAATAAATAAACAACTAAAACACAGGACAAAATATATTGTAGCAAAATTTGCTATGAAGTTCCATGCTGCTTCTGAGGACGGAGAGTTCTCTGTCATCTATGGGGAAGGGAGTTTGAGGGAACAATCTAAAAAATGCTTTGAGGGCTTCCCTGGTGGGGCAGTGGTTGAGAGTCCGCCTGCCGATGCAGGGGACATGGGTTCAATACCTGGTCCGGGAAGATCCCACATGCCGTGGAGCAACTAAGCCCGTGCACCACAACTACTGAGCCTGTGCTCGAGAGCCCGCGAGCCACAACTACTGAGCCTGCGAGCCACGACTACTGAAGCCCGTGCGCCTAGAGCCCGTGCTCTGCAACAAGAGAAGCCACTACAATGAGAAGCCCGAGCACCACAACGAAGCGTAGTCCCCCCACCCCGCAACTAGAGAAAGCCCGCCCGCGCACAGCAACGAAGACTCAACACAGCCAAAAATAAATAAATAAATAAATAAATTTATAAAAAATAAATAAATTAAAAAAACCGCTTTGAGAAAGGTATGGAACCATGATTGGGATTTAATAATAGTTCAGATGAGCACAGAGGGAGCAGCAGAGCAAAGACATTGGCTAAAGGCATATTCATGACACATATGTGTTTACCTGAAGTAAACCTCTAACATTAGAAATGTAAAGCGGCGTCAAGGGAGGAGTCTGAACCTTATCTGTGAGGTAGTGAGGAAGTATTATTATGGATTTATGAACAGAGGTAAAAATAAATAGAACTATAATAGAACTCTGAAGCTTAACCTGGAGTGAATTGAAATGGGGAGCGGGACAAAGAAAGAGAGCTGCTGTAGCAATAGACTGGAGAGAAGTCATGAGGGGCTGGATGGCGGTAAATGCCCTGGGAACTAAAGGGAGGGAACAGGTTGCCGTGGCATTACGGGGGTGGATGCGGCAGGATGCAATAGCTGCTGAGCAAAGGAAGAGGCAAAAATGAGTCAGGGATTTTTTTTTTTTTTTTTTTTTTTTTTGCGGTACGCGGGCCTCTCACTGTTGTGGCCTCTCCCTAATACATGGTCTTTCAACATTAGGGACTGTCATAGTGTGGGAAAAAGACACAAAAATCATTATAGTGTTGTGATCCAGTATTATATTCAGATATGCAAAAAGTGCATGAGAAAACAGAAGAGTCACTTTAAGCTGACCCACAAAATGGCTCTCAGTGGTCTCAAGTCTAACTGAGTGGTACAATAAATAAACAACTAAAACACAGGACAAAATATATTGTAGCAAAATTTGCTATGAAGTTCCATGCTGCTTCTGAGGACGGAGAGTTCTCTGTCATCTATGGGGAAGGGAGTTTGAGGGAACAATCTAAAAAATGCTTTGAGGGCTTCCCTGGTGGGGCAGTGGTTGAGAGTCCGCCTGCCGATGCAGGGGACATGGGTTCAATACCTGGTCCGGGAAGATCCCACATGCCGTGGAGCAACTAAGCCCGTGCACCACAACTACTGAGCCTGTGCTCGAGAGCCCGCGAGCCACAACTACTGAGCCTGCGAGCCACGACTACTGAAGCCCGTGCGCCTAGAGCCCGTGCTCTGCAACAAGAGAAGCCACTACAATGAGAAGCCCGAGCACCACAACGAAGCGTAGTCCCCCCACCCCGCAACTAGAGAAAGCCCGCCCGCGCACAGCAACGAAGACTCAACACAGCCAAAAATAAATAAATAAATAAATAAATTTATAAAAAATAAATAAATTAAAAAAACCGCTTTGAGAAAGGTATGGAACCATGATTGGGATTTAATAATAGTTCAGATGAGCACAGAGGGAGCAGCAGAGCAAAGACATTGGCTAAAGGCATATTCATGACACATATGTGTTTACCTGAAGTAAACCTCTAACATTAGAAATGTAAAGCGGCGTCAAGGGAGGAGTCTGAACCTTATCTGTGAGGTAGTGAGGAAGTATTATTATGGATTTATGAACAGAGGTAAAAATAAATAGAACTATAATAGAACTCTGAAGCTTAACCTGGAGTGAATTGAAATGGGGAGCGGGACAAAGAAAGAGAGCTGCTGTAGCAATAGACTGGAGAGAAGTCATGAGGGGCTGGATGGCGGTAAATGCCCTGGGAACTAAAGGGAGGGAACAGGTTGCCGTGGCATTACGGGGGTGGATGCGGCAGGATGCAATAGCTGCTGAGCAAAGGAAGAGGCAAAAATGAGTCAGGGATTTTTTTTTTTTTTTTTTTTTTTTTGCGGTACGCGGGCCTCTCACTGTTGTGGCCTCTCCCGTTGCGGAGCACAGGTTCCGGACGCGCAGGCTCAGCGGCCATGGCTCATGGGCCTAGCCGCTCCACGGCATGTGGGATCTTCCCGGACCGACGCACAAACCCGTATGCCCTGCATCGGCAGGCGGACTCTCAACCACTGTGCCACCAGGAAGCCCAGAGTCAGGGATTTTGCACTGGGTGACTGGGAGGAGGCTGTGGCTGTCGGCAGAAGTAAGAAAGTCAGAAGGGTGAATTGTATGAGGAAGGAAAGATGATGGTAGTGAGTTTAATTCTTTTGGAGGTCAGCATAGATGAGATTGGTTATGTAAAGCTTGGGAGCATGGAATATGAGCTGTATTTCGAAGGACAAACTGAATTTGGGTAAACGTGGAGGGAGGAGGGCATTGGATATTCCAGGCACAAGGACCAGCATGCATGGCTGCTCATGAGTGGGAATATTTAAGCAAACCATAAGGAATATGATTTAATTCAGCAGATATTTATTGAAATTTACTGAAATGTAAGTTCTATAAAGTCAGAGGTCAAGTTCATCTGACTTGTCATTCTGAGATAGTGTGGTGCCTAGTACTTGGCATGTGATGAGTAAATGCTTAATAAATAAATGAAGACCCACTCCATGCCAAGCATTGTACAAAATACTGAGAATAGAGGCAGAGAAGAATAAATCTGTGCCTTCAAAGAGTTCGCAGTCAAAAGGTGTGTGTGTGTGTGTGTGTGTGTGTGTGTGCGCGCGCGCTCAGAAACATACTCATTACGTTAGGACAGTCCCAGGAAGATCCTTCAAGGAAGACAGTTTAAAAGATTAATATCCTGGCTTCTCCTCCATTATTTGACTTCAGCCTTTGGAGCTAGATACTCTAATTCCTACATGGGAACTTTAACCCATGTAGGAATTAGAGTTGTATGTAAAGTACCTGAGGTACATTCAAGAAGGCTTCACACGGGCATCTTCAGAAAATGGGTGGCATCTAGTGGGAGGCATGGGAGCTGCGCCAGACATCTAAGGAAGTGGAGGAAGCAGCTCCATATAGAGGGCGTTGCATGTGCACAGGCATGGAGGTCTGAAAGTGTATGATTGTTGGGGAAATTACTAAATTCCTAAGATCCATATGGATAAGGGAGAGGGAAAAGATGAGACTGGAGATTTAGATGGAGGCCATTTCTTAAAGAACCGTATCTATCATGCTAAGGAACTGTGGATTTATTCTGAAGGCCCTGGGGGTACACTGAGGGATCATGAAGAGAACAGGTGATGTCAGAGTTACATTCTTAGGTACAGTTGCCAGAAAGAGCGAGGCTGAGAAGGCCTAACTTCCTAAACACTGGAAACGTAGTCAGACCCCTTAGGAAGGTCCCAGGAAAAATCCTAAGGAAGATACTTAAAAAGATTCCTTTGCTGGCTTCTCCTCCGTCATTTGGCTTCACTCTAATTCCTGTATGGGAAACTTTGCCCTTTCATTCCCAAGGTACAGCTATTTAGAGAGCCCATGAAAATTTCCTACTACTAAAGCCATGCGTGGCCATGAGAGGCACCACATGTTAACAGTTAAAAACATGAGATATATTTTGGACTTTCAGCTTTTCCACTTCCTAGCTATCTGACTTGGGGTAAGTTTGGTCGTATATCTAAACTCGACTTTCTTCACCTGAAAAAATAAGGCTAAGATTTCATAAGAAAATACATTTAATCACTTTGTTAGATTATTTTTAAATCAGTAGATGTTGAAAGATAGAATATATTTTTTCCAAGCAGCTTTGTTTGTTACATTTGCAAATAAGAAGTTTTGTACCTAAACATACCATTCTTCCAAATTTTTTTTAAGGATAAAGATATATTTTTTAAAAGCTGTAATCTAAAATTTCCTTTCAGTTAAATATAATTATTCTAAAAATGGCATATCTCTACATATGCTTGCATGGTGAAATTGAATATTACTTGCCTGTTTCTAGAGTGTGACCTAAGTGGGAATAAGACAATTATAGGGCTTCCCTGGTGGTGCAGTGGTTGAGAATCTGCCTGCTAATGCAGGGGACACGGGTTCGAGCACTGGTCTGGGAGGATCCCACATGCCGCAGAGCAACTAGGCCCGTGAGCCACAACTACTGAGCCTGCGCGTCTGGAGCCTGTGCTCCGCAACAAGAGAGGCCGCAATAGTGAGAGGCCCACTCACGGCGATGAAGAGTGGCCCCCTCTTGCCACAACTAGAGAAAGCCCTCGCACAGAAACAAGACCCAACACAGCAAAAATAAATAAATTAATTAATAAGACAATTATAGACAATTCTGGTAACAAAGTTGCCATATAAGGCTTATATGAGTGGATGGCTTAGTTAGATTTTTCTGTTTCAGGTAGTTGAGTTTATTTTTTCCTGGTTTTTACTTTATATTTGATCTTGAGGGAAACAAATTACCATCTAACTGCATGTACCTCAAACATTTCTTATCCACGTCTTCAATATATAATCATAATACTTGGTACATCTGAAGTGCCTGACGTCTGACATTCATAAATTGCTTTATAAATGTGGATTTAGGCCTGTAGGCAAGATGGGAAAAGCAGCCAGTAGCATAAGAGCATTTGTTGGACGCTAATGATTTTACTGGTGCTGTAGGAGTGCTGCAGGAGCTAACAAAATTGAGAAAGAAAAATTTTTCTATGCTTTGGGTAGCCTAATTTAGCCAGGCAGTCCAAACACAAATACTTTTTTGAAGAGGAATAATAGTAGTACACATGGGAGTGTTCAGGATTGCCTTGATGATGGGTCTAACGTTACTGAAGAAATGTGTTCTCCGAGCTGGAAACTTAGAGACCATTGTATTCTCTTAGACAAATGGAAGCTTTCCAGTTAAACTGGTTTACTCATTACTATTAACTTGGCAGCTGAAAATGGTTTACGAACTCATTTTGTGTTGGATTTGAAATTCAACAAAAATTGAAACAAAACAAAACAAAAACTAATTTGGGTTTCTTATAATCTCTTTTGTCACAAGAGTTTTGTTCCAAGACCGTTTAGTGACCAAAACCAAAAGGCTGCTTTCTTTAACATGTAGTTTATTTTCCACCTGACCATATTACTTGAAAGAACAGCAACTAAAAAAGGGAGATAAAAAGAAACAGGGGGAAGACACAGGACATTCTATTTTGCTGCTTCTTGGCTCAAAAGTCAGAAAGAAGTTGTGGTATATATATACAATGGAATATTACTCAGCCATAAAAAAGAATGAAATAATGCCATTTGCAGCAACATGGATGGACCTAGAGATCATCATACTAAGTCAAATAAGTCAGACAGAGAAAGACAAGTATCATATATCACTTATATGTGAAATCTAAAATATGATACAAATGAACTTGTTTACAAAACAAGAATAGAAAACAAACTTATGATTACCAAAGGGTAAAAGGGAGGGAGGGATAAATTGGGAATTTGGGTTTACAGATGCACAGTACTATATATAAAATAGATAAACATCAAGGACCTACTCTGTAGCACAGAGAACTATATTCAATATCTTTTAATAGCCTATCATGGAAAACAATCTGAAAAAGTATATATATATATTCTCTCTCTCTCTCTCTCTCTCTCTCTCTCTCTCTCTCTATATATATATATATATATATATATATATATATATATATATAACTGAATCACTTTGCTGTACACCTGAAACATTGTAAATCAACTATACTTCAGTAAAAAAATATTTTAAAAAAGATGGTGTGACCAGTTGGACAGCTTTCCAGAATCATAAGCAGAAGAATGGACCAGTTGTTTTCATTATAGAATTGTTAAGGAATTATGAGGTGAAAGTGATTTGTAAAGCAACTCTGTTTTGGAGTAGTTGTTCTTAAATTTGTATCACTTCAATGGGCTGTAGTTTGACATCCACAGTGTTAACCATAAGCCCAGACAATCCTAGCTGTTGAATTTGTAATTGCCATGGAGAGTTCTGCTCACCCCTGCATCTGGCTAAGGGGCCCCTCCACCTATCATATCTGTGTTCTGGGTTTCTATGACATGACAGACTCTTTAATTAGTATTGCAAACAATTTATCCTTCTCTGGATAATAAATATCTCAGCATCCAACAGAACCTCCAACATAGCATCTTTGGCAGTTTTCAGAGGTGAGTTTATATGACGTACTTCTTTCCACAGTTGTCAACATTTGTAAATGATTTGTTGAGGTATATACATTCATTACACTATAAATATGAAATAACTTTATTTTTTCAAGTGTAAATATTTAACTGTGCTATGTGAAACCCCTGTTAGCATCCCTTAACAATAACCTGGATAGATTCTATAACTTTTTAATCATTTTCAGCTACTAAAACTTAGTTTAGTCTAGTTTAAGACTTCATTCTCATATCTGAATCAAGGCCCCCTCCTTCTATACTGTGCGCTAGAGCTGTAACCCTGACTTTATTGTAGGGGTGAGGCACATCTGCCTCAGAGATACCTTCACCACTTTATTCTTCAAGGTTAAGCTCTTTTGGTTTGGGGAAAGGTGGGCAGAATGGAGGAAGACAGAGATCTTGTAGTATAGCTGGTTTTATGTTGGTGATGCTGGAAAGTACCTTTGCTGTCAGTGTAGTCCATCTTGGATATGGCTGATCCTGGTGGCCTGTTAGTGTGCAGGGATGTCCACACAGGTGCTGTGCATATGGTCTTTTTTATGTAATGGTTAGCTTTATGCCTGCTCCCTTTGTCCCCAAGGACCCCTTAGACTGGGGAAGTCAAATCTTTCTTGAGCTCGGCATCTCCCTTCTCTGGATGGGTGTGCCATTGGAAGAATTCACAAGAACCCTCAAGGTTCTCTTCAGTGCCTTCTGGTAGGCTTAGAATATAAAGAAGAGAGTTCTCTTCTTGTTCTTCAAAATGCACTGTACTATAGTGTCTTTAAGCCTTGCTGGCCTGGCCACTTCAGTGGGCTTTCTGGCTTCAGAAATCTCTTTTCCAGAAAAGGGCCTCAGGCTCTGTGGTCACCTGTCCCTATAACTTTGGGGTCTTTGTTCCGCATCGTCTTGGCAACTCCATGATGGCACTCAAGCTGGCCTGCATGTTCTTTCTCTATCCAGCCAGGGTGGATGTCAGGACTTCCTAATCTCTATGAACAAGTCTCTGGGAGCCTCTCTTACTTAGTTCCAGCAAGAAAAAAGCACAGGATGAGGAGAGACTGGCCTCTCTCCATGAGCTCTGCACTCTTCAAAGCTTGTCAGGACCGACAACAAGCATCAGGATATTTGGTTGAATATTTAAATATTTGATAAATTATATTTCAACAAATGGATATAGGGAAAGATTGTGAGATTTTAGAGAATGAACCTTAAGGTGAGAAACCATAGGACATGCTTGGACACAAAGAAATAGTCCAGTTTGGTTGTGGCATAGAGGGGTAAGCTGTAGAAAGGAGAAACATTTGGGATGTGCTGTGGAGGGCCCTGAATGCTGGGATGAAGAGCTTCAATTTAATTTAATTTAGGGAGGATTATGAAGTCGTTAAGTGTTTTTAACCAGGAGAGGAATAAAATTATGATTTTGTTTCAAACTATTGTTTTGTCAACCATGGGTCCTTTTCTTAGCCTTCCTCCTTACTGGATGTCTCTCAATCACTGTCTGACTGGAACAGATTGGACATCTCTAAAGTGTGGGGCCTTGGTGAGGTACCATGCTTTTCTACAGTCTCAGTAGCCTGTATGTGAGTGACACAGCTGCATTCACTGTCCCTGCTTTATTGTTATTCCCACCTTAATGTAATCGTAGCACAGAGAGAACTCAGAAAGAGAGAGTATCAAGGGAAAGTCTAGCAAATGGAACTTCTTTAGTATAAAATCATCATGCAGTACCATGTCCTTAGTTTTGAATATCTGGAAACTCAGTTTTGTCAGTATATTAAGAGTTGAGTGAGCTCAGGGGGACAACGTCACCAAAATTGAATGAACAGGGACTACTGTATTATTAATCAATTTGTGAACTCATTAATTTTTAAATCAACTATGAGGTATAATTTTTAAACAGTAAAATTGACCAGTTTTTAAGGTGCAGTGTGATGAATTTTACAAATGTATAGAACTGTGAAAAATCAACTACAGTTAACGTGTAGAACTTTCCATTCTTCCTCAGAGTCCCTCATGCCAAGTTCCAGTCACTTCCCATGCCCTACTCTCAGCGTCAGGCAACCACTGACAGGCTTTCTCTCACCATAGATTAAATTTTCTTTCTTAAGTTTCATATAAATGGGATCATGTAGTATATACTCTTTTGTGGGTGGTTCTCTTGTTCAACAAAATATTTCTGAGATTCATTCATGTCATTTCACATATCATTAGTTCGTTCATTTTTATTGCTGACAGTATTTTATTGTATCGATATACTATAAATCGTTTAACCACTTCCCTGATGATGAATATTTGAGTTGTTTCCAACTCTTAGCTATCATAAATGAAGCTACTCTGAATATTTATGTACAAGTCTTTTTGTGGATGTAAGTTTTTGTTTGTCTTGGTATACTAGTCAGGGTTCAATCAAGAGATAGAAACCACACAGTAATTTGAACATGGAGAAATATTGTTAAAATCATAAAAATAGCAGGTAATTATTACTACGAGATTATTATTAGAGGATTGGGGTAATGGGAACTTGGCTATTAAGAGGTAAAGAAAATTCTAAGGAATACAGGATTAGCATAATAGGGAGCAGCCATTGCCCCTAGGATTGAGATAGAGCACCCATGGAGGAGGCTATTCCCCTTCCTGAGCTGAGATCCAGGGCTCATTTGAGAGGGTATGTTCATGGCTCAATGGAAGGTGACTATCCATGAGGTGACTGATATCTGCCTTCAGGAGTGCTGGAGAGGGAGGGCAGCGTCCACAGGGAGATGCTGTACTCTGGAACTCACTGCAAAGATACCCAAGGCGGGCTAGGAAGCTGTTCAAGGGCAGGTGCCTAGATGGCCACACTCAATGGGAAATCACTGTCTGGGGTATCAAGGGAAGAAGATTTTCACCAAGAGGGGCATGCAGTGGCAATCAACAGGGAAGCATCCTAAGGGAGTGCTGAGGGAAGCTGGTCAAGTGGAGCTGCCTTGCCAGTGATACTTTTGTCTGCTGCCAGGGAAATCTGTTCAAGGGAAGGTGCTTAGCAGGTGGCACTGCTAGAGAAGCAATTATATGGGTCCTGGGGGAAGCTATTCACAGTGAGGTGCCTTGACAGTGGCATTCTACTACAAAGTGCTACATGAAGCTGCTCACAAGAAGGTGCCGTATGCTTTTGACCCCTGGGCACCTCAGGGAAGCATTGTGTATACTTCAGGAGCCTGACGTGAGGAGTACACCCGAACCAGAAAGAGAAACCTCTTCTTTCTCCACTGTTTTTCCAGAACCCTCTACTACAAAGCCTTATGTTGTGCCCTCTGGCAGAGGAGAAATATTTACAGGGTTAAGCTCCATTATCACAGAGCAGACAATGAAATGTGAATATGGAGCTGGGAGTCAATAAACTGATAACTGGCACACTTGATAAATCCATAGAAGTAAGTTGCTGAGTCATATGTTACTACTGTATGTTTAACTATATAGGAAACCTCCAAACTGTTTTCCAAAGTGGTTTTAACATTTACATTCCCACCAGCCAGTGACATATGAGGGTTTCAGTTGCCCAACATCATTACTAACACTTGGTATTATCAGTCTTTCTACTTTTAACTATTGCAGTGAATTTGGTATGGTATATCTTTTAGGTTTTAATTAACATTTCCCTGATGGTGAAAGATAAGCTTTTGATTTGCTTACTGGCCATTTGTATATCTTTTTTTGATGTGTTTGTTCAAATATTTTGTTCATTTAAAAATGTAGGTTTTGGGAATTCCCTGGCGGTTCAGTGGTTAGGACTTGGCGCTTTCACTGCCGATGGCCCTGGTTCAATCCCTGGTCAGGGAACTAAGATCCCACAAGCCGTGCGGCATGGCCAAAAAACCAAAACCAAACAAACAAACAAAAACCAAAGTAAAAAAGTAGGTTTTTTTTGTCTTCTTATAACTGAGTTGTAAGAGTGTGTGTATCTATGTATGTTTGTATGTACATACATGTGGTATATATATATATGTATGTGTATATACATATATATATATTTTTTTTTTTGGAAAAAGATCCATTGTCATATACATGTATTTTAATGCTTTCTCCTAGTCTGTGTCTTGCCTTGGCATTTTGTTAATTATGTGTTTCAAAGAGCAGAACTTTTAAAATTTGGTGAAGTCCAATTTAACAATTTTTCTTAAACAGTGATTTTCTGTTCAATCTAATAAATCTTTGCCCAGATAACAGATATTTTTCTCCCATATTTTATTCTATAAGTTTTAGAGAGTTAGCGTTTACATTTGGGTCTATGATCCATTTCAGGTTAATTTTTCTGTATAGGGTGAGATAAAGATTGAGGTTTATCTGGATATGAATATGAATCCACCCCTCCCCTCACATGTGGGCACTGAATTGTTCTAGCACTATTAGTTGAAAAGACTTTCTTTGTTCCATTGAGTTACCTTGGGCATTTTGTTGAAAATCAATAGACTATGTATGCCTTTTCTATTTATGGATTCTCTGATCTGTTCTATTAATCTATGTTTTATCCTTATGCCAGTACCACACTATATTGACTACAGTAGTTCTATGGTAAAATTTGCAATCCAACAGTATAATTCCTCCATATGTTTTTATTTTTTCAAATTGGTTTTTGCTTTTTCTTTGCATTTTCTTACATAGTCTAGCTTTTTTTTTTTTTTGCATTTTCACACATATTTTAGAATCATATTGTCAAAGTCTGCAAAAGAGTTTGCTGAGATTTAAATTGTGATTGAGTTGAATCTGTAGGTCAATTTGGGAAGAACTTACATCTGAACAATTTTGGTCTTGTATTCCATTAACATAGTATGTTTTTGCACTTATTTAGGTCTTTTAAAATTTCTTCCCCACAGTGCTTTGTAGCTTTCATTGTACAAGTCTACACATAAATTTTTCCATTTTTTCAATGAATAATTCATGGTTTTAGATACTATTTTATTATTATTTTTCTTTTTTCCTTTCCTTCATATTTTAAAAAGCATTTCCAATTGTTTGTTGCTAGTATATAAAAATAAACTTGATGTTTAAATATTGGCTTTAAATCATGAGATCTTGTTAAACTTATTCTATAAGCATTTTTTTCTAAATTATTTAGGAATTTAATTATTTCTTTCTAGTCTGTATATCTTTTATTTCCTTTTCTCACCTGCTGCAATGGCTAGGATTACTATTATACTGTTGAATAGAAGTGGTGAGATTGGAATCCTTACTTATTTTACTGAATATTAAGGGGAAATTATTCATTCTTTCATCATTAGAAGGAGTTTTGATAAGTATGTCTTCTGTTGCTAGTTTTCTGAGAGTTTTAAAACATTTTAAAATCAGGTATCCTTTTTCCAGCGTCTATTGAGGTGATAATATATATCTTATTTTATTAATGTGGTGAATTACATTGATTGATTTTTGAATGTGAAACTAACCTTACATTTCTGGGATAAAACCTTTTTGGTTATGGTGTAGTACCCCTTTTTGTATATTGCTGGATTCTATTTCCAAAAATATCTTGAGTTTTTTGTATCTATATTCATGAAGGATATTGATCTGTAGTTTTCTTGTTTCTTTCTTTGTCTGGCTAAGGTATCTGAGTTATGCTGGCCTCATAAAATGTGTTGGAAGTATTCCCTCATCTTCACATATCTAAAAGAATTTATGTTGCCTTAGTATTATATTTTACGTAAATATTTGATAGAAATCTTCAGTGAAGCCATCTGGGTTTGAAATTTTTGTAGTTGCTAAGATTTTAATAATAAATTTATTTTGTTTAATTTATATAGGATAAACACAAGAAAAACACACACACACATCAAAATTAAATTGCCAAAGGCTAGCGATAAACATAAATACTTAAAAGCAGTCAGAGAATATGAGACATATTATATATAGAGAAATGAATATGAGAATGATTTCAGACTTTTCAAGCGAGGATGTAAATGGAACACCCTCTTTAAAGTGATAGAAGATAAACTTTATTATGACTAAAATACTCACATTTGTTATCCTGGGTACTGTCTCCCTAATACCATTGGGTGGATTGCATTAATGATTGAAAGTTTCCTGGTGAGCATGGAATCAACACACAGGGAGATGGAGATTTTTAAGTGTTTGTTTGCCTCAGCCACAGAACAGTCTTGTGAACTCTGTCAGTCTCACAAATATATTCTTCCCAAGTTGCCCCACCTCAGATAACTGCAGCCCTGCCTTGTCAGAGGATCATGCTAAATATCTTGGAGGCATCCTTGACGTCTCACTTTCTTTTGCGTATCACCCAATCTCTCAGGAAATTCTGTCAGTTCGACCATCACAATCATCCAACGTCTTGTCATCATTTCCACTGCCACCATGCTTGTCACCATTAACGGTGCTTGTCATTATTATTTTGTGCCTGGAATATTGTAGCTCCCTATCCGTTTTCTCTGCTTTGTCCCTTAAAACCTGCACACACTCCTCCCCCCAGTTTAATGTTGACGGAGTTCCCAAAGTAATGCTGTTAAAATGCAAGTCAGATCATATTAACCCTGTGCAGTGATTTTCCATTTGACCCTGAGTAAGAGCCAAACTCCTGAGAATAGTCTATAAGGGCCTACATAGACTAGCCTCAGTTGCTTTTTTCCTATGATGCAAGCATTCCAGACATAGTGGTGTCCTTGCTATTTCTCAAACACCCCAGGCATGCTTTTACCCCAATGCCTTAGCATTTCCGTTTTCCTCATTCTTTGTTTTTTGCATCCAGTATCCACATTGCTTCTCTTACCATCAGCAGGTTTAATTTTAAGTCACCTTCTCTGTTAGACCTATTTAGAATTCCATAATCAACGTATTTAGAATTATACCCCTCTACCTCTTCGTTATTCTCCTTCTTATCTCTATTTTTTTCCAAATAGGATTGCTCATCATCAAACATAGCCAAATATTTTCTTTTTTTTGTTGTTTATTTTCTCTCTATTCCACCTAAAATGTAATTTTTATCCCGTTTAATCACTGGACTGTCCCTGTTGCCTAAAACACCATTGAGAACATCATACACACTCAAGAGATATTTCTGGGGTAAATGAATATTTGAAGTCAGTTATTTTAGTGACCAGATATTTGTGCCTTGCAAACTCAGTATTTCTTTGCCATTGGTGGTGTTTTACAAAAACTTGCAGGGACCTGACCTATGACTCCTCCTTTTTTTGAGACTTCACACAGACCGCATTCTCTTCCTGCAGGCAGTTTCATAATACCCATATCTAGGATAGAGCTTTCTTTTGTTTTCAGACATATTTTCCTGGCTTTGTACATTAGTTATTTTGCTTAGACTTGAAAGTGTCCAGGTAGACTCAGGTATATACCTCTTGGAGTGTGTTATTTCTACTGAGAATTAATTTCATTATTTGTGGTTTCTTTCTGAAGTTTCATTCTCAGATGGCAACTTTAAGTTTTAGGGCAACTCATTGTAATCACCGATAACCTCTTTGAATGTGTTAAAAATGAGTTCAGTCCAGCTGTGAACATTCGAATTCATATAATCAGTGTTTATTCCTTGCCACCTCCTTGTTATAAATGGTGGTTAGGTCCACAGAAGTCTCTTTTATCCACATGAAGCTGAATGGTAATTCTAATAATATCATTGTACCTACATGATTTATAAGCTTTTTTTATATGAGAAATTATATCTGAGTTCTAAGCAGCTGTGAGGGTTATCTGGCTACAAGTTCCAAGTAACTGATTTACAAACACTTTTGAAATATAGCTTGATGACATGTTGGGGATTACATTTACTTGGAAACATTTCATTATCTTGAATAAAATATGACAATGTTGATTAAATGTAGTATAGAGGAATAAGAAGTTTAAAAGCATTGTTATAACACTTAGGCTTAGTTTTGTAGTTTTTTTCATCCTTCTCTCATACAAACATGTGGCCCTTCTTACCAGCCTGTATACAGCATTCTCTCCTTTTGGCCTACATCACCTGGTTAGCAAATCAGACTTTAGGATTGGCCATTTTAAAAGACTAGCAATTTTGTTAACAGAAGGACAGAGAATTTACCACAGAATGGCAACGGACCATTCCTGTGGCACTGATTTTGTTTGCCAAACAACTTGTTAACAGAGGAAATGAGAGATAGGTGATGCAGTTAAGCTCTGAATTCTGGTCTGGAACATTTGTGAAGATAATCTATGTTCCTGCCATCATGATGCTGTAACTGTGGTCCGTTAGAATCACACAGTGACCTACAGACAAAAAGAGACTAGTTCATCCTCTAGAAGACTGAACAAACTTCTCATCTCATGTTGAGATTAGACTGTGCAATGTCTCTGGGCTGATTCAATAACTCTACAGTAGATTTTGTATATGTCCTTTGTTCTCTTCAGCCTCCCTTCCATTACTTAACAATCCCTATTCCGTAGTAGACCATTTTTGAACGGGATGGGAAGAGAGAGCCTTTTGCTCTCATTTTAGAGATGTTTGCCTTTGGTAGTATGTGAATTCTTAGTTTTCTCTGGATATGTTTGAATTTTATCACTTGCTGTATTACCACATTTTGTCATCCATGTATTCAACCTCAGATATTTGTGTATTCCCCTTCTCTGCCCAGTACTTCTCAAACTGGCATCTACAGATACCGGGAACCTTGACAACTTAGTTTTAGTTATACATGAATATAAGGAGAATGTTTAGATTTTCTACTTGATGATGTAAAGTAATTGACATAAAATATTCTAGATTATCTGGATGCCCATTTTCTGTTGACTTTACATTTACATTGGAACAAAGTGAAAGTCAACTGACATCACCATAATTAATGCAAAAGTTTTGCCCTAGTTTGAATTGAGAAGAGTTGGGAGAATTGAATCATCACAGGACACTGCTATAGGGATGTCAAATACAAAAGAATATGTACCATAGGATGTTTATCTTGCATGTGAATGTGCTGGGTGATTGTGTGGATTCTACCTTTGTACTAATTGCAACATTTCTTTCTTTATGCTTTGCAATTCAGTGAAGATATTTTTGTAAGCAATATTTAAGAAATATTGGTATTGCATTTTGGTATACTAATATGTTCTTTGTCACAGAAACCAATTGGTTGTCCAAAGGAGTTTGCCATTAAAAAGGGAAAATAATGAGAATTAATCAATGATCAAAACATGCTCAAAGCAATAATAATCGAGCCAGTAGCAACTGACATAAAATATATAAATACTGTAGACAAATACAGCTTTCTACTAGTTCACTCAGTTTTAGAAAAACATTATATATCATATTAACTTAATGTAGTTAAATTGATTGGTAATTGTTTTGTAATTTCAGTGAGAGGAAATTTCTCCCCTCTCCCTATTTCTGTGTGGATATATGCCCATTAAAGAAACACTCCTGACATCTTGCTCCAACCCTCATTCTTGTCCACCGAGGTGGAGTGAATTACCTTGTTGAAGGATAATAAGTACTGATTCATTATATGTTGTGGCTGCTCAGTAGACCCAAACTTTGTACAAGTATGTTGTCCCGAGGTTTGGACTTGGAAGGGCTAGGGCAGGGAATGCTTATCCTAACACTGGGCGGTGTTCTTTAGCTGCCTTATCAGTATGAAAGATGATGTTTTGATTTCCATCTGTCTGTCTCTTTCTCTTGATTGGTTTCCACTTTGGGAGGGAGAGAAATTAATCATTACTGAGCATCTTAAACCCTGACAATTTTCTTTTTATTTATTTTGTAAATTTGTTTTATTTTTAAGATTATATGAGAGCAAAATTCAAAGGATTTCATTCCTGTTTAGTGTTACATAAATATAAGAAAAATTATAATGAAAATAATTTGTCAACACCAAGAATCCCCGAGCATGCTTTTCCTTGAATATGCATCCATATGTCACGTAAGTTAGAGGAAATCTAAGATAAGAGAACTGTCATTAACATACTCAAACTCAAAATAAATACTAAAGCAATATCTCTTGAAACTTTAAAAAATAAAGTCAATTTTAAGAAATATTTTTAGAATATGGTAATGATGATAGCTAGTTTTAAAATTTTCCTGAATTCACCATAAAAAACCAAAAAAGCAGCTAGGATAGCAAGGCCCCAAACCTATAGAAAATACCTGTGACAAAACTAGCTGATGAGGTATGAATTCCAAAATATGACCAGGTTAGGTAAAACTACCAACAGCAATAACATGTACATCATAATGAGCTCTAGATGTGACTACTCATTTCCTGGAAATACAGCCTAGGAACATGTTGAACCCGGCTATAGGAATACAATCAGCATATTCTGGGTTATGGGGAGAAACCCTGCTAGAGAAAAGGTACCTTTAACAAAGAACTGAAACAATAAAAAAAAAATAGACTAAAGAGACTTCAGAGACACATTAGTATAGTAACCAGTTGCGATGCCTGGATTATGTTAGGATCTTGATGCAAATTATAAAAATTATAAAAAATTTAGAAAATATGAATAGAACAGTCTGATGATATTAAGGAATTATCATTAATGATATTTTAAAAGATGTGATAATAGTATTGTGGTCATTTACAAAAGAATACCTAACTTTTAGAGAGGTATAATGAAGTACTTGCAGATAATACGATGTCTGAAAGGGGGGAAATAAAATGGTGGAGTAAGATTGGTCACGAGTTAATAATTTTTGAAGCTGGTGATTGAGGTTCATTATAGTAGTCTGTCTCTGTTGTGGAATATGTTTGAAATTTTCTGTAATGAAAATTTTAAAAACATCTACCAAGAAGAGACTAAAGAATGGTACTGATGAACCTAGGGGCAGGGCAGGAATAAAGACGTAGACATAGAGGATGGACTTGAGGACACGGGGTGGGTGGGGGAAGCTGGGGCAAAGTGAGAGTAGCATCGACCTATATACATTACCGAATGTAAAATAGGTAGCTAGTGGGAAGCAGCAGCATAGCACAGGGAGATCAGCTAGCTGCTTTGAGATGACCTAGAGGGATGGGATAGGGAGGGTGGGAGGGAGGCTCTAGAGGGAGGGGATATGGGGACATATGTATGCATATGGCTGATTCACTTTGGTGCACAACAGAAACTAACACAGTCTTGTGAAGCAATTATACTCCAATAAAGATCTATTTTAAAAAAAGAGAGAGAACAAAGATGTTTAAATGAGACTCTAAGAACCAGAGGATGGGCCAGTAAGACTTTAGAGAACGTGGTTTTCAGAGTATAAAGTGAAGGAAGGCCAAAGAAGATTTAATAATCCTGGATAAAATCAATCCAGTTCTGTTCAAATATTGTGGTTCCCTGGCAATCTACAATAGCAGTCCCCGACCTTTTTGGCACCAGGGATCGGTTTCATGGAAGACAGTTTTTACACGGATGTTGGGTGGGGTGGGGTGGGGGGATGGTTCAGGTGGTAATGCGAGAAATGGGGAGCGATGGGGAGCGGCAGATGAAGCTTCGCCATTCACCCGCTGCACACCTCCTGCTCTGTGCTACCAGTCCGTGGCCCGGGGATTGGGGACCCCTGATCTACAATAAGAGGTAAATGCAAAGTTCTTTTTTTTTTTTTTTTTTTTAAACTTTGTAATATATTTGTGTCTTACACTTTAAAAGGCCTGTCTGGGCTTCCCTGGTGGCTACCAGTCCGTGGCCCGGGGATTGGGGACCCCTGATCTACAATAAGAGGTAAATGCAAAGTTTTTTTTTTTTTTTTTTTTTTAAACTTTGTAATATATTTGTGTCTTACACTTTAAAAGGCCTGTCTGGGCTTCCCTGGTGGCGCAGTGGTTGAGAGTCCGCCTGCCGATGCAGGGGACGTGGGCTCGTGCCCCGGTCCGGGAAGATCCCACATGCCGCGGAATGGCTGGGCCCGTGAGCCATGGCCGCTGGGCCTGCGCGTCCGGAGCCTGTGCAAAAAGGCCTGTCTGACAGATTGGCAGTTCCCCCAACTTTTTACCAAACCAGCGTTTCCCAGCTTGCATAATGAGCGTGGATTACAGATTTGCTTTAGCCATTGGGGTGCCTGGGATATATAATCTCCTGGGCTACGACTTTCAGTGTCCAGCTGTAAGTAACATTGTCTTTGGCCTTAATATATGATATAGAGATTATAATTTCTTATTTGTGTCATACTCTAAAAATGCTTGGGAAGCACTAGACTAAATTATAAATCTGACTTGTTATCCCCTTTACTTAGGAGCTGTTCTCTATGGCCTACATCATCGTTCAGAGTGGTCAGTGTCTTTTTTCAAACAGAGATGCACACTTCAGAAAGGAGCAGATGTAAATCTGTCAACCAACCCCTATTTATTGATTTTCTAGGCATAGTGGGTGAGGGAGAGAATACATACTTTGCCTCACCATTCTGTTCTTGATCAAAATCCGTTTATTTATCCACCGACTCTGATATTGCAAATTCCACTGACACTGTTATTACAGAAGTCACCAGTGCACTCACTTGGTGGTCATTTAATAAACATTTAATGAATGGCTAACGAATGCTGACTCAGGGCTGGGTCCTGGAGATAAGAGGTGAACATATGAGCCATGGTTCTTGCTCCCCTGTTCTTTCTTTCTTTTTTCTTTTTTTTCCCCTGTTCTTTCTTTTCTTAGTGCTCAGTCTCTTTCTCTTCAGTGTTATATTTTACATTGATGTCCTCTGCTTTATAAAAATGTTCTAATTCTTAAGGTCCCAGATGGCTCCCCAGACTCCCTCTGGTCTAAGCTTATTCCATCTCTTGGACAATTCACCAATTGCTGCTGCCTCTGATGAAATATAGGCATTTCTCTCATCATTCCCCATTCATTTAACAGTAGTTGAGCATCCTACTACGTTCCAGGCCCTGGGAACACTGCTGTCTAGTGAGAGACAGAGATGGTTAAACACTCTGATGGTATAAGAGTGTACAAGGAACAGAGGGAATTCTGCATGACGCTGCTGGTTGGCTAAGGAAGGGCTTCTCAGGGTGAAAATTAGTTTGGGTTTCAAAGGATGACATACACAATTGGGTTAACATTTTCTTTCCACTGCCCCTCTCTTCTCCATGTAGCTGGGGTTAGCCATAGAGCACTAATTTATTTATTGACTCATTGAACAAATATTTATCAAGTACCTACTATACGGCAGGGACTCTGCTAGGCACTGATTGAGCAGGTGAAAAGGGCACCAATCCAGAGACAATATGGGGAATACTGATAATCTGGGTCACGGACGGGCAGTGGAATAGGATCAGATGTTCACAGATCAAGTCCAGGTATGGGAAATGAGACACTCAGTCTGATTCTTGGCAGATGCTCTTGGATAGGCTCATAATCTGACAGCTTTGGAAGTGCAAGTAGATAAGGCAGGTAAATCATTTTCCATTTCAGGTATCATCAGTGTCATTTCTGTGGATGCAAATTCCTAATGTGTTATCTTGGGCAAAACTATTCATTCTGTGCCCTCGTTTCCATATTTGTAAAGTGAAAATAAGTATAGCCACCGTACAGATTCTTGGAGTAATAAACATAACTTATGTAACTCAAGAATATTTGTCACTTGGAAGGTGTTCAATAAGTATAATTGTTTAAAGTCTGGGGATTTTGAACCAATGTTAGTTGCAACATTTCCAGAAGGATGAAACAGTAGGGGTCTGGGTTTGTTTGTGTATGTATGTTGTAGGTACACAGAGTGCAGGAGCTTACAGAATGTTACAGAAAGAATTAATTTGTGAACCAGTGATAGTAACCAATCATTATCATGGAGTTAACTATCAGTTGTCAGTTTCCAATGTACAAATTACATCAAAGTGTGTTGGAGTTCCACCTTATTTTTCTGAGAAGGAAGCTACATGGTTCATGCACACTTTTCAATAGCTGAAATCTATTTAAATCCACTCTTAAATTTCTGAGGTGATATTAGTATTAGTTTATTTAACTTTTGGTAACCGGAGTGCTTGAATAGAGCTGCACCTATTACCTGCCTTTATCACATTTTTTTAAAAAGTGGATTTTTGTGTCTTTTATATGAAAGACAAAATTCCAGTTTAAGGTATAACTCGTGATTTTTTTCATCATCTCATGAAAATGCTCCCATAAAGGCAATTAGAGTCTTTCATCATTATCTCCAGAACTTTGACTGCTTTCATTAGAGATGAGAAAATGTGAGTATGATTGTGGGAAGGATTTGAGAACTGAGATAGCTCACATATGTCATAAGATTAATTTTAGACTAGGTATTTTTTCCATTCAATGCTTGCTTACTTTCTCCATTTTTATAGTATCATGCTAAGATTTAAAATACCCAAGAAATTTTTGACCAGAGAGACAGAGAGAATTATTTCCCAAGAGGATTGTTTTATTTTGCATTTATATCCTTCTCCAAGCTGAATAAATTTCAGAGCTAGGCCAAGAAATGTGTAAAAGGTTTGCATATTCTAACCATGTCTCCAGAACTAACATATTCATGCTCTTAAGTGTTACTTTGTCTTCAAGTCATGCCCTGGAATGCTTACAATAGTGCATTCAGTTGATTATTGAGCACAAAGTTATTTTATCAAAGGATATCATTTCTCAATAGTCTTCCACCAACCCCTTTACCTCCCTTGCCACTAGCCCAAAACAATAACAACAAAAACAAACCAAAACAAAACTAAAAATGTAAAGAGTAGAGGGTTAAAAAATCCCTTTCTACTTAGAATACATTAAAATCATCCAGATCATATTTGGGGTTTAATTAAAAAATAAATTCTCATCTGAGTGCCTAGATGGCACTCCTTGGTAAATGTCTTTGAGACTAACAAGAAAATTAGCAAAATAGTTTCAATGCAGTAATTTATCTTTTAAACCACCAATAACTAAAGTTTACAGTGAGAGGAGAGGGACTGTATTTTCATTTTCCCCATGTAGATCAGACCATTTAAATAAATTACCAACACTAAAACAAGTATCTTATTGTCACTAATGGGTGTGGCTAAGCCTGTCCTTGTTTAATTGAGAGCCATGGAAGATGATCAGAGAGCACAGTGATAGATAGCAATATACTGTGACCTAGGTGGGTCGAAGTATAAATAATTTTAATGGTCTAAAAGCCAAGTAGGTAAGAAAAAGAGTATCCGGGTCAAGAGAGTTGGACCTATTAAATTAGAGATGGCACAATTAGAGGAAGGACCATGCCTTAAGCCTGATGTCCAAGGGCAGCACTGCAGCCCTGGAATGTGATCAACATTGAGATCCTGGGCAGAATATTTTGACCAGCAACAAGGGGGCATAACAGGGACTTAGTTATCAGAACTGGGGTTCAAGGTAGAGATTTACTGCCAAGCACAAGATAGAAGCTTGGCTGTTAGGGTAAGACGTACAGTCAGGACCCTTCAAATGGCAGGGTAAATTGAGCTCTTTTGAGTATGCTTTACATCTCCCCAAATTAAAGTCAGACTTGGTCCTGGACCAGGAGTGCTGAACCAGGGATTGCAGATGAGAATTAAGATCTAAAATATTCACATTCATGATTCATCCCCTGGTGAAACACAGTTCCACTTTGCTCTAATCTAAACCGATCTGTTAGTTTAACTGCTAACTAATGTATAGGATGGTGGTTAAACACAGAAGTTCTGGTTTTAGGCATATCCCTTCACTAACTTTGGGACCCAGGACAGGTTATTTAACTTCTCAAAGCTTCTGTTTCTTTATCTATAATATGAGAATAAGTAAAATACTTCACAGCCTGATTGTTAGCATTGATGTAAAACCAGTTGGTATAATGCCAGGCACAGAGGTCATTAGAATTTGCACTTTATTTTTATTTCTAACTAGTTTGGTTGAAGGGTTGATACTCAGACACACAGCCTTCCATCATCTGACCAGACATTCAGTGGGCTTCCCACTTCTATCTCTTCCCTTGTGCCTGTCAGCCTGGCTGAATCGTGTGGCAGTTCCATAATAAGTATCAATAAAAATACTGTAATCATGCTTGCTAAGAAACATAACATCCTAAATCCTATCTCTAGAGGTATGTTTTATATATTAATCAATTTTGCCTAAGCTCTGAGTATGACTTTTCTCTTCTGAATACAATATAATATGGAGAGTGTGTGTGTGTGTGTGTGTGTGTAAGATTCTTTTGTGAAAATGTTGAGTATTGTACTAAGAATAAGATGCAAATATGCTTTTAAAAAAAGAGTAGATGAAATTAATAATTGTTTTCTTAATGGTTACCATTTTGGTTTCATGATAAATTTTGTGGGAAAACCCTACATATGTACTGTGTAAGTTATCCAGTTTCTTCTTTTTGCTTATCAGACTTATTTTTTTTTCAAATTTATAAGTGCCAGATTTAGCCATATTTTAGAAAATGTAAATTTTTAAAATAATTACCACCTACACACCAAATTATTAAAAAAAATAATTTCTGAAATCATTTTTAGAAAAATAGTTATGTTTATGAGTAATGATATAATGAAGGGTTATGTTTATGAGTAATGAAATAATCTGCAATTTATTGAATAATTGTTAGTAATTAATGACAAATAATGAAACACAGTCAAGAGATAGATTCTAGCCTTGAATAATGTACAGTCCTTAAAATGCAATCATGAGAGATACCTCTCAGTAAGGTCGGTGTTTCAGCTGACACTGAGTTCACTGTGAGAATGGGAAGTAAAGAAAGAACAGTGTACAGTTGAACCACTGTACCTTACTTAGTACTTAGATCAAAGAGTTACTAACAATTCAGAACCATAGCAGCCTTGTAATCCTCAGCACTCAATGAATAGATTGCTGAAGTAAAGGTCAGGTTGCTTAATGTCTAGAGAAGAGAAAAAGGCAGCTATTCAGCAATCACAGTTTTCAAAGGGGGACAGAATGGCAGTGATAATGGACATGGATTTTTTCTCCGTCTTCAATCATTCAGCTTGCTTCATTGAATACTTATTGCATGCAGAGCACTATGTGCAAAGTACTGTATATTAAGCATTGTGGAGGAATATAAAAAAGTATAATAAAAGCATTTATACAACACATTTCAAGTAAAGAAAGTTCTTTCACATATATGATCTCATGGAATCTTGACAACATCCCTGTAAGGAAGAAATACAGATGTTATTATTATTATTATTATTTATTTATTTATTTTTGCGGTACGTGGGCCTCTCACTGTTGTGGCCTCTCCCGTTGCGGAGCACAGGCTCCGGACGCGCAGGCTCAGCGGCCATGGCTCACGGGCCCAGCCGCTCCATGGCATGTGGGATCTTCCCAGACCGGGGCACGAACCCGTGTCCCCTGCATCGTTAGGTGGACTCTCAACCACTGCGCCACCAGGGAAGCCCCAGATGTTATTATTTTTCCCACTTTAGAGGTAAGACAGTTTAAGGCCTTTTGAAATTAAATGATTTGTCCAATCCTCTGCAGAATTGGCATCTGGATCCATATCTTCATATACAAATATTCATTCATTTGAAAATATTTATTGTGGTCCTACTATGTGCCAAGCACCATACCAAGTACTGGTGCAGTGATAGAAAGCCCTTGCCCTTCCAGAGCTCACAGTCCAGAAGGGGAGAGGGGAAAATAACAGTCCTAAGTAGAAAATGCTGGGCTCTGGGTGGGTGGTACAGAGGCCAAGTGAAATCAACTGACAGTTTAGAGAGGGAAGTCCTTTTCACTCAGGCAAAAAAGGCAGGGCTTTGAAGTTGTGTGTGTGGGCGGGTGGGTGGGAGAGGGGGTCAGGAGCAAGAAAATCCCAGGAAGTGTGAGATAAGGAGTTTTTAAGCATTAGAATGATCTACAAAAAAATAATGAAGATAAATATGGTAGAGTGTGATGTGTGGATTATAAAGGGTGAGATAAAGTGCAAGAAACTAGTTTTTTTGTTGTTGTTTTTTGCGGTACGCGGGTCTCTCACTGCTGTGGCCTCTCCCGTTGCGGAGCACAGGCTCCGGACGCGCAGGCTCAGCGGCCATGGCTCACGGGCCCAGCCGCTCTGCGGCATGTGGATCCTCCTGGACCAGGGCATGAACCCGTCCTCTCTCTGTTGTGGCCTCTCCCGTTGCGGAGCACAGGCTCCGGACGCGCAGGCTCAGCGGCCATGGCTCACGGGCCCAGCCGCTCTGCGGCATGTGGATCCTCCTGGACCAGGGCATGAACCCGTGTCCCTTGCATCGGCAGGCGGACCCTCAACCACTGCGCCACCAGAGAAGCCCGAAACTAGTTTCTTTAATGATCAGTTTAAAGCATTTATCTTCTAAACCTAACTATGTTGTATGAAGCAATTAGTGTAATAGTCATCATAAAACTTTCCTAAATTGTTCTTTTAAAAGACATTTAAAAATATTTTGGGAATTAATTAGGAATTTGATATAAAAGAACTCTTTTAATTGAATATATGAAAATGAACAATTATCTTTTGTTATCGAGATTTTTTTTCATCAGATCAGTGTCTAAGACTTATTTTTGCAGAAGCATTGAGTTCTACATATACATACTGGGGCTTGACATGGTACTTCACAAATGGAGCTAGAGATTTTTGCCAAATTCTGATTTTCTTCTCCGCAGTTTATTCAAGGGTATTCTCTGTAATTCTTCTTCATTTTTCTTTATATTATATTCTGATCTTCATCCTATTGCAGCTCATTTATTTCCATGTACAAAGTAGTTCAAAAATTGATATAAGGGGGAGGGGCAGGATGAATTTCTCTGGATTTAAAGGCCAATATAGATAAAAAGTTATATTACATATTCTAAACCTCCAACTTTAACCTGAATCACTTGTTAATTGTTTTACTGTAGTTTTAATTATAGATTTCCCCATTATTAATCAGTAATACACAGTATTTTTCATCAAAAACATTTCTTTATATAATTTAATGCTGTCCATCCTTACAAAAATTCAATTAACTAAAAGATGCTCTCTAAAAAGTATTTGTTTAGGACCATAAAACTTCTTATGAATATCATAGAACACAATGAAAAATACTTAGCATTTTGTCAAATGAGCAAAACAAATATAAACAGTTACATATATATTATATATATGTATATAATATGTGTGTAAAATTTTATTGTTGGGTTGAGATTGATTAAATTAGAAAAATAAAATGAATGTATATTTTATTTACTATTAAATCTTTCTTTATTAGTGTCAGTGCACAGGCCAAATTCTTTAGGGTCCTCTTCAGTAACTTATTTAAATTATTGGTGGTCAGGGTTCCCAAAATATATGATCTTAAAACTGTTGATTAATACATTTTTTATAATTTATCACACATTGTAGATATATAGACTTACTAATCACTGTTGTCTCTATTCATACAATTTGAAATATTTTCATGGTTGGGAATGATAGCCTGGAAGTATGTTTCTGTGTAACATTTTCAAATTAATGCAATTAGCAGAGAAGTTTTCAAAGATTATAAAGTCATGAAAAATTTTAGAAAGTACTTAAATAATGAGAAAAACTAATTTGTTGAGGCGTTATTATATGCCAGGTATTATATTACTTGAACTCTTTACACATTTATCTTTAAGTATACTCTATGAGATAACTATTATTCTCATTTTAGAAATGAAGAAATTGAGATGCAGAAAACTGATACCCTGGATTCTTTCTTCCTCTTGCCTTCCAATCTTCTATCAGTGTTTCTTTTTTTTTCTTTTTAGGCAAGGCTTTATTGGGGCCCCTGCTGCAGCAGGGAGGAGCGAGAACAAACAACAGGTTCCCCTGCTTGCTTGCTCGCTGACGGGGGGCGAGCTTGTTCCTTATATGGGGTGAGGGTAGGGGTGTGTCCAGGGGTCGGGCCAGAGGGGTAGCTTAGGTGGTTTGCCCACCCCTTAAGTGGTGTTGTGTGCAGGGGGCATGCTCAGTACCCTGCTTTTGCTCCCGACACCCTGTTTTTGCTCCCAGCTCTTCAGAAGTGGCAGTTGAGTTTTTTGGTTTCCGTGTCTTTAGTCCATAATTTTGTCCCAACTGCGCGTTATTTTTAGTCCCGTACAGTTGCTTTTCATTTTGTTGCTTAAGGAGAGGTGTGTCCAGGTGCAAGCATTGCAGCACTGCAGCAAAGGGTCCCAGGTCCCAGGCCTGTCTCATTCCCCCCTCAGAGACTCTACACCCTTATTCCTAAGGTGTAAGGGGCCGAAGCTGTCTTTTTCTGAAACTTCTTCCTGCTGGACAGGTGCTGCAGAGCCTAGCCTACCCTAGAGGTGTAAAAGTCCCTCTCTGACTTTTCCAAGGACCTGTAGGGACCTGGGCCACTTTCCACTGGAATGGGCTAAATTCCTTGAGCCATTGTGAGCCTTACTTCAAACTGTCGAAGCCTAAAAGACACAAACTTAACCAAAATGTTGAACAAACAAAGGCTAAAAAGGAGAAGAACGGCAATAGCCATTAAAAAGCCTAAAAAGGGAAGGAACCTAGTTAACTCTGGAAGGGCTTCCTTAACTGTTGACCAGGCAGGGGAGGTGATGTCGCCCCTGCCAAGAAGCCATTCTGCTTGGGTATACATTTTTGTTAATCTCTGGGTTAAAGTTTAACATGTTTCTCCATTTTTAGAATGGAAGGTCTGGATCTGTTGGTCCCAGGTCTCCTTCTTGGACCGAAAAGTCTTAGTCACAAGCTTACAACGGTAGGGAAGACAACAGAGTACTAGACGAAATATGGCATAAATCAGTATGACTGAGAAGAGAAGGGTTATAAGAAAATGAAAACCTCCTGACAGAAATTGTTTTATACCTTGTGGAGAGCCAGTTTTCAATTTCCCCGCCCATATTGAATAGCGAGGATTGGAGGTTAATTGTCTGCTGAAGCCAAGTGGCTTGCTGCTGATTTTTCTCAATATTGGTTTCTACCTGGTATGGGCATCAGGGCTGCTTTCTTTGCCTCCCAATTTGCCCTGTTGTTCCCTTGGGTAAATTGAGAATTTTCCTTTTAGTGCCCATGGCAGTGAATGACTGCTGCTAGTTTTGGTTTTTGAGCTGCTTCTATGAGATGTAATATCTCAGCCCCATATTTTACAGGGGAATTTTTGCATTTAAAACTCCTTTTTTTTTTTTCCAGATAGCTGCATGAGCATGTAAAACAAGGAAGGCATATTTTGAGTTTGTATATATATTTATAATTTTTCCTTTCCCTAAGGTTAAAGCTTGAGTTAGGGCTATATTAGTTCAGCCCTTTGGGCTGAAGTGTTAGGTGACAAAAGTTTTGCTTTTATAACACTGTAAGTGCTCACATACCCTGCCCTCCTGACTCCATCTTTTATGAAACTACTGCCATCATTAAACCATTCTTCTTCCTCCCAGTTTTCTGTGGCCTGGTCTGTTAGATCAGTCCTGCAGGAGTAAAGCTGGTCAAGGTTTCAAGGCAGGAATGTGTTAGTTTGGGGCTTTCAGTGGGCATGAGTGCAGCCTGATTAAGGGTATGGCAAGTTTTGAGGGTTAGCTCTGGGGAGTCAAGGACTAAAGCCTGATATTTAGTAAGGTGGCCTCCAGTTAGCCAGTGGTGGCCTTTAATCTCCAGAATCCCTTGTACTTGATGGGGGTCTGGGCTTACAGTGGCTGTCCAAAGGTAAGCTTGTTAGCTTCTTCCACTAATAAAGCAGTGGCAGCTACTACCTGGCGGCAGCCCGGTCAACCTTGGGCCATGGAATCTAGTTGTCTGGAAAAATAGCCTATAGGCTGAGGAACTTCTCCTAGCTTTTGTACAAGGACCCCCAGAGCTGTCCCCTGTTTTTCAGCTATGTACAAGATAAATGGGTTTTTTTTTAAACTGGGGAGACCCAGAGCAGGAGCTCTGGTGAGGGCCTGTTTGATATTATTAAAAGCCTTTTCTTGTTCCCTAGTTCACAGTAATGGTTCTGTATCTGGGCCTTTAGTGGCTTCATATAGAGGCTTAGCCATTAGTCCAAATCCTGGAATACAAATTCTGCAAAATCGTGCCATGCCTAAGAAAGTACAAAGATTTTTTTTTTTCCCCCTTTGGGATGCTTAGGCCTAATATAGCTTGTTTTCTATCTGGAGATAACTGTCTGCTTCCAAGGTTTATAATGTATACCAGATATTTAACTTGTTGCTTTGAGATTTGTGCTTTTTTTCTGGGAGATCCTGTACCCCTGGGCCCCAAGGAAATTAAGGACTTCAATGGTGTTCTGATCTGAGGCCTCAGTGGTGGGACAACATATTAATATGTCTTTTACATACTGTAGAATGGCCCCTTCTTTTAGGTGTATTTCTCTTAGTTCTTTTTCTAGGGCCTAGGCAAACAAGTATGGACTGTCCCGAAAGCCCTGAGGCAATACTGTGTAGGTATATTGCTGCATTTTTGGCCCGAGTGAGGGTTAGTTCACTCGAAGACAAACAGATACTAAGATGAGGAATGAACTGGGATGCAAAAGAAGGCATCCTGAGGTCAAGCAATGTAAACCATTTGGCATCTCCAGGAATTTGGACTAATATATTGTAAGGATTGTCCACAAGGGGTTGTATAGGGACCACTGCATCATTTACTGCTCTAAGGTCTTGTACCATTCAATATTCCCCGTTTGGCTTAACAACTGGTAGAATAGGGGTATTGCATGGAGACTGACAGTGCACTAAGAGGACATGTTTTAAGAATTTATCTATGAGGGGTTGCAAACCTTTTCTGCTTTCAACTTTATGGGGTACTGTCTCTTGTTACATTAAGCGACTTCTGGCTTAAGGCTAATTTTTACAGGTCGGGCATTTATAGCCTTCCCAGGGATTTCTTTGCCCGAAACTGCAGGGTTTACTGTGTGTAGAATATGGCTAGGAATAGGACCTTGCTCTTCCCACTGATTTGTCTTAGAGTTGAGAAAAGGGGCTGCTCGGGGCCTCCTAATTGTAATATGGCTCTGAGGGAGCCCAGAAAGTCTCTCCCCAGAAGTGGGGTAGGACACTCAGGCACAACTAAAAAGCCATGTGAGGTCAAACACTGTTCAAATTGACAAGTGAGAGGCCCAGTGAAGAAACGGGTGTGAGACTTTCCATCAACACCAGTCACAGTACAGTTTTTGGAGGAAAGAGGCCCAGCATGAGAGATCAGGACAGAGTAAGTGGGTCCCGTATCGATTTAAAAACAGCCCACCCGGGGCTTCTGGATGAAGATAGACATCTCGCTGGGGGGAGCCGCCAGAATCCCCGGGGCCACCTCAGTCGTCCAGCATGGCCATCTTGGGAGAGGGAGCCCCCTCCCCCTTTGGGACTGAGGACAGTCCCACTTCCAATGACCTATTTGTTTGCAGACTGGGCATGGACCGGGGGTTCTTTTTGGCACTTTTGGGCCCAGTGGCTGGTTGACTTACATTTGAAGCATTCCCCCTTGCTGGTTTTACCTCCAGGTGGATGGTTAAACTTCCTTGGCTCCCTTGGGTTGTCCTGAGGTTGCAAGGCATGGCTGACAGCTATGGCCATCAGTTTAGCTTGAGCCCTGGCCTGCCTGTTTTAACATTGGGTTCTCTCTTTCTCCTCAGCTTGATCTCGATTATTAAATACCCCAAAGGCCACCTCTAGGAGTTGGGGCATCGGGGTTTGTGGGCCTAATTGTAACTTTTGGAGTTTCCGCCTTATATCAGGGGCGGACTGGCTGATAAAATGTTGTCCCAGCAGGGATTGACCCTCGGGAGTGGATGGATCAATGTTAGTAAGTTTTCTAAAAGCCTTCACAAGCCATCCCTGAAAGAGGGCTAGATTTTTTTCTTCTTGGGTCATTTCTTTAACCTTTTCATAGTTAACTGACTTTTTGATACACTTTCTCATCCCTTCTAATACACATTGGATCATGTGCTTCCTAGCTCTGTTCCCTCCTGGGAATTATAATTCCAACAGGGCTTCTGGTTTGGGACTGTGTCTCCTCCATAACAAAACGTTCAGGTTGGTCCCTGGCAAGCTGGTCACCATGCCCCTGGGCTGCTGCCCAAATTCTCTATTTTTCCTCAGGGGTACAGCAAGTAGATAGAACTATTTCGACATCTTTCCAAGTTAAATCAAAGGCCAGAGTTAGGACCTGAAACCCTTCAACAGACTTACTAGGGTCTCCAGAAAATTGGCCCAGTCTCTGTTTGCATTGGGCTAAATTGGTTCAAGGGAAGGGCACATGTACTCTGATTATCCCTTCACCATTTGCTACTTCCCTAAGAGGGCATATTTTTCCTGATCCTGAGTGATAGGAAGTTCCACTAGGAGTCACCCTGGAGGGATTAGTTTCTCCCTCCTGGGGTATCAGAGGGTATAAAGGGACATAGGGAGGTGGAGTTTGGGAGCTGTCAGAGGGATCTGGTGAAGTAGGTGCCTCTGGGGAAGCAGGTGCCTCTGGGGAAGCAGGTGCCTCTGGGGAAGTAGGTGCCTCTGGAGAAGCAGGTGGCTCTGGAGAAGCAGGGGAAACTTGGTTTCGCCCCTGAGAATTGGGAAATGTTAGGAGATCATCTAAAATGTCGGGAGTGCTTTCTGATTCCCCAGACTTTTGATTACAGGAGCCACATAGAGCGGGGTTTTGGTAAAGGACCATAAAGGCTTGGACATATGGAATCTTAGTCCATTTCTCCATCTTGTGACAGTAAAGATCCAATTGCAAGATGGTGTTGTAATTTAGAGACCCAGTTTTCAGGAAATTTTTCTCCATCCCCCCAACTTACATAAAGGCCAGGCAGTGTTACAATAGAGGTTAAGTTTTTCCCTTTTCAGCCCATCTATTTTTAAAAATTTCCAATTTTTAAGGATACATTCCAGAGGTGTTTCTTCTGGCTTAGAAGAGGAGCCTCCATGTTGAGTAACGTGCAACCAAGAGCGCTCCTAGAAATGAAGTCTGGCGTCCCGGAGACATTTACCAGGGGGTTTTGTCGGAAGGAGGTCAGAGTGTCCTCCAAATTCCCTTCTTACCTAATGGGATTTTGAGTGTCCTCTATTCTCCCATCAATTCCTAACCAGACGTCTCTGGTCCCAGTCCCTCATGCGAGGGGTCCCCTATAGGGGACGTTTGAGCCAGGGCCAGTGCATTGCCAGGGCTCTCCTTGAGGGGGAATCTGTTGTCTATAAAGCTTATGTCCTATAGTAAGTTTCCCTGTGTTGGGGTGTATTCCTCGAGATAGAGCATCTGTAAAGTGTAGGATGTGGGCTGCTTGGAAGTGGCCAACCCAATAGGTAGTCTGTAACAGTGAATGGGATGCCAAGGCCTGGAGTGGAGGGGGTCCTAGAGGTGCAAAAAGGAACTCCTAGAGGAATTGGAGTTGGGCACAATGCAAAATGCCACGGGGGTCAGGATCTGAGGGCCTAGAGGTGGGAGTATTCCACAGAGGATTTTTTTTGGTTATAGATTAAGGTGAGAGACTATATAGGAGAAGAACCCCAAACCCTTTCCCCTATCTGTTTGGCGGCTGCAATAAAATTGGGGAGAGCCTGATGATTCCATCTGACACAGGCAATAGTGAGTTTGGACAATGTTTCCCATGTAATTTAACATACCAAATGAACCCAGTTAGTTTAGGATCTCTCTTTGGGAATGCTCCAAGGGCCCTTTGAAGCACCCCAAAGTTACTTGGAGGTCAAAAGAACTTTAGTTAGAATTTGATATTTGGGAAGTCTGTCAAAAATATTAAAAAGTTTAAAAACACCTGGTCAGATAGACTCAGTCACTGTGAAACAATTATTCCTTGAGCTAAGGTGAAAAAGGATTTCAAAAATAAATACAGATCACTTAAAGGCACAGAAACTCACACAATCTGATATCAAAAACAGCATTCCAGGAAAACTTTGTTCTCTTATGAGAGAGAGAATCCAAATCCAGTCTTACATCAGCCTACTCTTAATAAAATCCATTTACCTAATTAAATTTAATTCAACCTTAGAAAATCCTGACCACATACAAAATTCTTTTCTCAATGTTCCTCTTCTGCAAATGTTCTGCTACTTTCTGTAGCCATACTTTGTCCCTTTTCTTTCCATTTAGAAATAACCAGCTTTAGAACAAAAATCAATCTTTTTCCTTTAACAAAATTTATTTCCATTCCTCATACCTTCTTTTCTGAAAACACACATCCTACTTTCCTTAAACAACCATGAACTGTCTTTTACATCATTGTTCTATAGATTGGTAGAGAACGTCTCAAGGTGGCACCAAACATCCTTAGTTTCTCTCTCACAAGAAGACAAAAATAGGTAAATTTAGACCTGTTTAGCAATTAATGTTCCCAATATTTTATCTTATTTGAAATGGCCTGGATACTCAATGAATTCCTATCATTTAACTTACTTTAAAGTTACCAAAATTTGGAGGGACTGTTTTAGATGGATGTTTCTAAAACATAATTATTCCTATAGAGTTTACTAAAAAGTTCTTATCCCAGTTACATTTACTTAAAAAATTAATCATGTCAGGTTATTTTCCCTGTTGACAAGTTTCATGACAAAAACAATATGCACTTACTGACTTTCAGTAACCCTAGGTACAATAAAAGTATTATACTTAATGTTGATGATTCTAAAGACAGGTCTGTATTAATTAAACCCATAAGGTTAAGCTAGTTTTAATACCAGGTATTAATTTAATATTGAATATTTCCCAGATCACATGAACCCAAAATGTATTCTGGTGAGCCTCTTTTATATTTCTGAGAATGTATATAAGTGCTCAGTTTCCTTTAAGCTAATTAAATACAGCTCATTTACAAGTGAATTTTTACATAAAGACAGACAGAACCAGAGATCTCATAGTTTTCCTGCTTGAATTTAAAATGGCCCCCCTTTTTTTCCTCAGTCTGGGGGACTACAGATGAATCAGGTAGTTCCTGAGAGCCCAGGCAGAATAGTTAGATTGCAAAGGCAGAGGAGAGAGATGCAAGCTCCTTGAGCTCAGGCAGAAAGAATAGTTACATTGCAAAAGCAGAGGAAGGAAAAATGCAAGCTCTTTTCTTTTCTTTTTGTCCTTTAAAATCCCACCAAGTAACCCAAGGCTGGAGTCTCAGGCAATGTAGGCTGCGTTTGTATTTCAAGATTTAAATGCTCAACCGTGCCCATAATTTTGGTAGAGAGTTGCAGGAGCAGTTGGACAGACAAAACTACGTAAAACAAAGATACCAATGACAAAAACTTAAAGACACAAACAAGAAGCTTTCAGGATAAAAGGGACAGGAGTGCAGGTATAAGGATCAAGGGAGAGATAAAGGGAGGAGGGACAGAAAAGACTGAAAAAGAGAAAGAGGCAGCAGGAAAATAAAGGTGAGAATACTGGGACAATAGGACTTCCAGCCACTATATGCAATGAGGTTTAAACCTCTATCACTCTCATAAATCTCCCATCAGGGAGAGCCTGATGGACCAGAGTCTGCATGGTGTGAGGCGAGCGAGCCTCTCCCACCTCTGCCTGTCACCCGTCAAGGTGAGCCATTGCCGGCCAGAGGGAGCATGGCCTCACAAGCTGAGAGCAGTGATGCTGTAGCTGCCCGATGTCCACTCTCTCGGAAGGATAGGACAGAAGTAAGAGAGGACAGAGAGCGGAGAACTAGAGAGATATCAGAGAGGAAAGGGGAAGAGGAAAATCGTTGCCTGAATGAGGGCACTGAGGCCTCCAGGGGCCAAGAAGGCAGACTTAACAAATGTGGTAACACTGAAACAAGAGGTTCAGGTGGCCACTTGTCACCTACGGGGAAGCTGCGTTCAGTGGTCCCGGAGGTGCCCAGATGCTCTCCCTAGAAGAGGACAACTGCCCCACATTGGGCAAGATAAATCTGATACTGACCAGGGTTCTTGGCCTTCCCCAATCAATAGAAATTGACTAGAGGCCAGACAAGAAATTCAGGCAAGGCTTTATTGGGGCCCCTGCTGCAGCAGTGGGGAGCAAGAACAAACAACATATTCCCTTGCGTTCTCGCTCCCTATGAGTCTTTGTGGTGTCTGAACCCAGCCATAAGCCATCCGTCAGGGCTTCCTGGGAAATACAGTAGTCAAAGTTCAATACTCCTGAAATATACACCAAACTGGGGAAGGGTGAAGAGTGGATCCCAGGACAAACAGGCCCAGAACTAACACATGCCTACTGTGTAGCAGGCACAGGTGTATGCTGTTTTTTGTCTCTGATATTTTCAAGGTTTCATATGAAATATTACTTGGTCATTCATTTGTTTAACAGATGTTAAGTACCTGCTGGTGAATGTGATGAAAAGATATATATAATAAACAGCTTAGTAGGGGAAGAGTCAAGCTCCCAAATAAACATAGGTAAAACGTAAATAATATAAAGTAAATATGTATAAAATGTGTTATAGAAGAACAGGTGAGAAAATATTTAATTCAGACCAAAGGAAGCAAAAGCGTGAAAGGCTACAGAGAAAGAATGTGATTGGAGCGGGTTTTAAAAGAAGTAGGAGATTGGCTGGAACCCAGTTAGGTAGGCATTCAGGCACAGGAAAAGCATGAATAAAAGTATTGAAAGACTTAAAGGGTTTATCAAGTATAGTGAGGAGGCCTCTATAGCTGGAGTACAAGGGATGTGAAAGAAACTTGGAAAGAGAAACGTCAATTGCACTTTAACTCAAGGTCACTTATGCATTTGAAGAGTACTGATTCCTGACCAGACTTCAGGACTGTTTACCCTAGATTATTGAAGATTAGCTGCATCCGTCTTCTTTCTCTTCTCATTGCTTGCATAGACCAGCATAGGTCTAATACTATTCTCGGTCTGAGTATCTTCCTTGCCTTATATAAGAACTCTGAAAAAGAATGACAAAAGGAGGAAGTGCAGCTGGCTTGCCTTTCCCACAACGTTAGTATATGCTGCTTCCCCAAATATTCAATCATGATCACTACAAGACAGGAGAAGGTGACACATGGCTAGATTTGAGATCTGACCAGAAAAGAAATAATCTGGACAATAGCTCCAGCTGTGCTGCTTCAAGTTCCCTTTAATACCTGGACAGAAGGGAGTCTCCAATGATATCAGCCACTGAGAACACCTCTGCTGACTTTTGACTAGCAAGGACTCAGAATTTAAAGAAAAGTGAATCAGGTCAGGACTGAGGAGGTGGCCATCAATACAATGTAAATCTTCTGAGTAGCAAAATATTTCCCTGCCTAGGCTGGTCTTTCTCTGTTTGTTCCTCCAAATCCATCCTCTGCTCTTCTCTCTTCTAGGAGGCTGATCTCTAGTTCTACATTAATGGTATTCCTGTCCTTTGGAATCCTCTTGATTTTGGCCTCTGGGAAGCAGTAGAGGAAGAAGAAAGGGAAGATGAAGAGAGCTGAGGTGTTCGTTATTCCTAGACCATAGTGTTGGCAGCGGCTGTGTTCCTGTAGCTACTGTCAGATAGCCCCTCATTCTTGACTCCAGCCCTTATCAGGTTTCAATGACACTGTACCCTTCCCTCTCCCTTCAGATCGAGGGATGATAACAACTCCCCACTGTTGCTAGTCTTTGGCTGCTTCACCATCTTTTGTCAGTTTCCTTAACCCTGCATATACCTCTGTTAAATGTCCCTTAAATTAATGGATGCTGTGCTACACCAAGCAGACCCTCCATCAGGACTGATGAATGGTTCTCAGTTCTCTCAGGAATTACCCTCAATCAGTTGCTGTCACCAAGGTTCTGTCCCCTTCCTGGAGCAGCCTGCATCCAAGGACTGATCAACGTCAAGTATAAAGGGTCCTTTGCACCCAGTGTAGGATTGCTCAAGACCTTTGTTGGGGATGCACTGAAGCTTGGCTTCTGCCCCTGCCAGACTTGCTTCCTTGTCCTTATTTTCACAAACCTGAATCCTGAGAGTGCTTCCTAATAATCACCTGGAATGTTGAGCTCAGACTCTGCATCTCCCTCACAAAGAGCCCAATTTACCACACTCCCTCTTAAAAAGCATGTGAGCTGGCTAAGTCCTCTAAAGAGTAATTGTCTTCTCTTGCCTGTAGTTACCAATAGGACCCACAATGGGCATAATTTTGTTTCCGTACCTTCCCAGTTCACTTCCCTAGTATCCTTTATGGTCTTCTCATACTCTTATGTCAATCTGTGCCCTTGAAAACTAGCATTAAAACTACCTTAAACTACCAATTTATACCTACTAAGTCAGCAAATTTTTTTTTTTTTTTTTTGCAGTACGCGGGCCTCTCACTGTTGTGGCCTCTCCCATTGCAGAGCACAGGCTCCAGACGCGCAGGCTCAGCGGCCATGGCTCACGGGCCCAGCCGCTCCGCGGCATGTGGGCTCTTCCCGGACCGGGGCACGAACCCGTGTCCCCTGCATCGGCAGGCAGACTCTCAACCACTGTGCCACCAGGGAAGCCCTAAGTCAGCAAATATTTAAAAATATAATAGCATCCAGTATTGTTGAAGTTGTTAGGGCACAGATATATTTATACACTGCTGACAACATTGATAATCAAAATAACTCTGAGAAAAATGCATGACATTATATGTCATTGTGCTATTTTGCCTAATAGTCACTTTCCTGAGAATTTATTCGAGCACAGCTCCGGACGCGCAGGCTCAGCGGCCATGGCTCACGGGCCCAGCCGCTCCGCGGCATGTGGGATCCTCCCAGACCGGGGCGCGAACCCGGTTCCCCTGCATCGGCAGGCGGACGCGCAACCACTGCGCCACCAGGGGAGCCCCGAGAATTTATTCTTAAACAATTAAAAGGAAGAACAAATCTGTATGCATAAATTATCATCTTTGTTGAGAGACAAGACCATCACTAAATATCTGAAACAAAATACTGAATTTCTTACTATTATAAGCATGGGAAAGTCCTGCATTTTAGGCACGGCCCTTTGTGAGCAAAGCATGAATCTGATTTTGTGAAATTTGGGGGAAGCATAGAGTTTAGGTATTTGGGGCCTAAAACAACACAGAACTGCTTAGTGATTCATTGAACGTTTGTTGTAGAAGCATAGTTACCAGTGTATGTCTGTTGTTGATTTTCTGACTTTCAAAAGTGTGATCACTGGCTTTCATAATCCTGAGGTGTCATTGATTGGCTGATTTTCAGAAACTTGGTTCTTGAGGTGAGTTGTCACTGACCAGTTAAATAAGTTTGAACCCCCACTGGGTAACTACTTATTACCGTGGTAACTGAATAATCAGTCTTTTCCTAGAAGTATAGGCATTTGAAGATCAAAATGCCTTTAAGATACACATGAACTAATTTCAATTTAGGCCATAAGAGTAGAAAGAACACTGAACTTGGAATTGAGGTCTTAATTTGAGTCCTTAATTTGTATCATATTACTAATTATGTGACTTTGGGCAAACCATTTGTCCTTTTTGAGCCTCATTTGCTCATCCATAAAATGGAACTAGTAATTATATGTGTACCTTATGGGGTTAAGAGAATTAGATGAGACTCCTATGTGAAAGGGCTTTGTAAAACTGTACAATGTTATGCAAACTCTATTATTAATATCCTGCTTTTCACACCTTAATATTTACACTATGGGTAACTCATAGCTAATTGCTAAAAATGTAAAATAAAGCTAAATCATACATTTTTTTTGACAAATAAAATGCTCCATAAGGTCAAGTATGTTTAGAATTGAAGCCAAGGAAGGCACATATTGCTGCTGAAAATATTTGTCCTTTTAATGAGGTGCCAGATAACTCATCATCTGACTGAGAGGTGGCCAGGGAAAAGACGGGGACATCTTCCTAGTACTCTCTGGCAGGCCTCACACTGTGTGGTTGCTGCTCTAGTGGGGGCCCTAGAACAGGCACGTTGCATTAACATTATGGCTACAGTGTTCCTCTGCTCAGAAGTTTCCTTCAGTTTGGGGCATTGTGTTCAGTAGACATCCTCATAGAAAAGCTAAAATTCTATGTTATTATGTATTGAATACTACAGAGTACACAGTAACTATAGCTATGAACAATATATGTAGCAGATATTCCTTCCTATTTTAGAGCCTTCACTGGATTCATAATCCTGCCAAAGGTTAAACATTCCTCAACTGAATCACGCCAAGTTTGAATAGCTGTTAATTTGGCTAACTCAATAGTTTTAAAGTTTAACTATCTTCAAATTAAATAGCTAATCCATAAATTTAAAAAAATCTCATGGCTATCATCAAAAAGACCACAAATAATAAATGTTGGGAAGGACGTGGAGATATTGCTCATACACTGTTGGTTGCGATGTAAATTGGTGCAGCCACTATGGAAAACAATATGGAGGTTTCTCAAAAAAACTAAAAATAGAACTACCATATGACCCAGCAATTTCACTCCTGGGTATTTTTCTGAAAAAAAATGAAAACACTAATTTGAAAAGATACATGCACCCTGATATGCATAGCAGCATTATTTACAATAGCCAAGATATGGAAGCAAACTAAGTATCCAACACAGGTGAATGGATAAAGAATATGTGGTACACACACACACACACACATGCACACACACACACACACGTGCGTGCACACACACAATGCAATAGTATACAGCCATAAAAAAGATTGAAGTTTTGCCATTTGCAACAACATGGTTGGACTTGGAAGGTATTATACTATGTGAAATAAACCAGACATAGAAAGACAAATATTGTATGATATCGCTTATATGTGGAATCTAAAAAATAAAACAAACTAGTGAATATAGCAAAAAAGAAACAGTCTCATAGATATAGAGAGCAAACTAATGGCTACCAGTGGGGAGAGAGAAGCGGGGAGAGACAGTATAGGGGTAGGGGATTAAGAGGTACAAACTACCATGTATACATAAATAAACTACAAGGAAATATAGTACAACACAGGGAATGAAGCCAATATTTAGAATAACTATAAGTGGAGTATAACCTTAAAATTGCAAATCACTGTGTTGTAAAATTACAAATCACTTGAAATTTATATAATATTGTACATCAACTATACCTCAATTTAAAAAATTCTTAAAATCTTATTTGTACCATTGAGAATACAAATGATTTCCACTTATGATGATTTGACTTAACAATTTTTCAGCTTTACAGTGTTGTGAAAGATATATATGTTCAGTCAAAAGCTTAAGTTGAATATTTAGTTTTGATCTTTTCCCAGGCTAGCTATATGCAGTAGGATACTCTCATATTGCTGGGTGGTGGCAGTGAGCTGCAACTCTCACTCAGTCATGTGATCGTGAAGATAAACAACTATTACACTTACAACTATTCTATACATAGACAACTATTCTCTTTTTCACTTTCAGTACAGTAGTCAATAAATTACATGAGTGGGACTTCTCTGGTGGCACAGTGGTCAAGAATCCACCTGCCAATGCAGGGGACACAGGTTCAGTCCCTGGCCTGGGAAGATGCTACATGCCATGGAGCAGCTGAGCCCATGAGCCACAACTACTGATCCTGCATGCCGCAACTACTGAGCCCGTGTGTTGCAACTACTGAAGCCCGTGCGCCTAGAGCCCGTGCTCTGCAACAAGAGAAGCCACTGCAATGAGAAGCCCGTGCACTGCAATGAAGAGTAGCCCCCACTTGCCGCAACTAGAGAAAGCCCACACGCAGCAATGAAGACCCAACACAGCCAAAAAAAAAATAAAAATTACATGAGTAATAAATTACACTTTATTTTAAAATAGGCTTTGTGTTAGATGATTTTGCCCAACTGTAGGCTAATGTAAGTGTTCTGAGCAAGTTTAAGTTAGGCTAGGCTAAGTTATGATGTTTAGTAGGTTAGGTGTATTAAATGCATTTTTGACTTAAGATATTTTCAACTTACAATTGGTTTATTGGCACATAACCCCACTGTAAGTTGAGGAAGATCTGTATGAACGATTTAGTATTGCTGGAACTGTAAATCTTATAATGACTTGGGGAATTTCTGTAATTTAAAGCTTGATGAATTTGTTTTTCCCCTCTATGGCAAAATCCAATATGATCTTTGCTTATTTTTCAAATTTGATTTCAATTCTTCTACTTAAATAAAACCAAAAGAATTATTTGCCTTATGTTGATTTGCATTTTCATGGAAAGGCTGTTTCTATGTCCAATCATATGTGATTATATGTGTGAATACATGTGTTTGAGTACATCAAGTTGTATGTTTATTTTAATACAGTTAAAATCTAAACATTTTTTACCCTGGAAGCTAGAGAGTTCTGAAATTTATTATTTTTTAAAATTAATTTTTATTGGAGTGTAGTTGCTTTACAGTGTTGTATTAATTTCTACTGTACAGCAAAGTGAATTGGCTAAACGTATACATATATTCCCTCTTGTTTGGATTTCCTTCCCATCTAGGTCACCACAGAGCACTGAGTAGAGCTCCCTGTGCTATACAGTAGGTTCTCATTAGTTATCTATTCTATACATAGTATCAATAGTGTATATATGTCGATCCCAATCTCCCAATTCATCCCAACCCCCCCTTCCCCCCCTTGGTATCCATATGTTTGTTCTCTATGTCTGTGTCTCTATTTCTGCTTTGCAAATAAGGTCATCTATAGCATTTTTCTAGATTCCACATATATGTGTTAATATACAATATTTGTTTTTCTCTTTCTGACTTACTTCACTATGACAGTTTCTAGGTTCATCCACATCTCTACAAATGACCCCATTTCGTTTCTTTTTTATGGCTGAGTAATGTTCTATTGTATATATGTACCACATCTTCTTTATCCATTCCTCTGTTGGTGGACATTTAGGTTGCTTCCAAGTCCTGGCTATTGTAAATAGTGCTGCAATGAACATTGGGGTGCATGTGTCTTTTTGAATTATGGTTTCCTCTGTGTATATGCCCAGTAGTATGATTGCTGGGTCATATGGTAGTTCTGTTTTTAGTTTTTTAAGTACCCTCCATACTGTTCTCTATAGTGGCTGTATCCCACCAACAATGCAAGAGGGTTCTCTTTTCACCACATCCTCTCCAGCATTTATTGTTTGTAGATTTTTTTTTTTAAAGAAGATGTTGGGGGTAGGAGTTTATTAATTAATTTATTTATTTTTGCTGTGTTGGGTCTTCGTTTCTGTGCAAGGGCTTTCTCTAGTTGTGGCAAGTGGGGGCCATTCTTCTTCGTGGTGCGCGGGCCTCTCACTATTGTGGACTCTCTTGTTGCGGAGCACAGGCTCCAGACACACAGGCTCGGTGGTTGTGGCTCACCGGCCTAGTTGCTCCACGGCATGTGGGATCCAGACCAGGGCTCGAACCCATGTCCCCTGAATTAGCAGGCAGATTCTCAACCACTGCGCCACCAGGGAAGCCCTGTAGATTTTTTAATGATGCCCTTTCTGACAGGTGTGAGGTGATACCTCATTGTACTGTTGATTTGCATTTCTCTAATAATTAGTGATGTTGAGCATCTTTTCATGTGTTTGTTGGCCATCTGTATGTCTTCTTTGGAGAAATGTCTATTTAGGTTTTCCACCCATTTTTTGATTAGGTTGTTTGTTTTTTCGGTATTGAGCTGCAGGAGCTGTTTGTGTATTTTGGAGATTAATCCTTTGTCTGTTGCTTTGTATGCAAATATTTTCTCCTGTTCTGAAGGTTGTCTTTTCGTTTTGTTTATGGTTTTCTTTGCTGTGCAAAAGCTTTTAAGTTTCATTAGGTCCATTTTTTTATTTTTGTTTTTATTCTCATTACTCTAGGAGGTGGGTCACAAAAGATCGTGCTGCGATTTATGTCAAAGAGTGTTCTGCCTATGTTGTCCTCTAAGGGTTTTATAGTGTCTGGCCTTACATTTAGGTCTTTAATCCATTTGGAGCTTAATTTTGTGTATGGCGTTAGGGAGGGTTCTAATTTCATTCTTTTACATGTAGCTGTCCAGTTTTCCCAGCACCACTTATTGAAGAGGCTGTCTTTTCTCCATTGTATATTTTTGCCTCCTTTGTCGTAGGTTAGGTGACCATAGTGGGTGGGTTTATCTCTGGGCTTTCTATCCTGTTCATTGAGCTATATTTCTGTTTTTGTGACAGTACCATACTGTCTTGATGACTGTAGCTTTGTAGTATAGTCTGAAGTTAGGGAGCCTGATTCCTCCGGCTCTGTTTTTCTTTCTCAAGATTGCTTTGGCTATTCAGGGTCTTTTGTGTTTCCATACAAATTGTAAAATTTTCTGTTCTAGTTCTGTGAAGAATGCCATTGATAATTTGATAGGAATTGCATTGAATCTGTAGATTGCTTTGGCTAGTTTAGTCACCTTTACATCATTATTGATTCTTCCAGTGCAAGAACATGGTATACTCTCCATCTGTTTGTGTCGTCTTTGATCTCTTTAATCGGCATCTTATAGTTTTCTGCGTACAGGTCTTTTGCCTCCTTAGGTAGGTTTATTCCTAGGTATTTTATTCTTTTTGTTGCAGTGGTAAAAGGGATTGTTTCCTTAATTTCTCTTTCTGATCTTTCGTTGTTAGTATATAGGAATGCAAGATTAATTTTGTATCCCATGACTTTACTAAATTCATTGATTAGGTCTAGTAGTTTTCTGGTGGCGTCTTTAGGATTTTCTATGTATAGTATCCTGTCATCTGCAAACAGTGACAGTTTTACTTCTTTTCCAATTTGTATTCCTTTTATTTCTTTTTCTTCTCTGATTGCTGTGGCTAGAACTTCCAAGACTATGTTGAATAATAGTGGCAAGTGTGGACACCCTGGTCTTCTTCCTGATCTTAGAGGAAATGCTTTCAGTTTTTCACCATTGAGAATAACGTTTGCTGTGGTTTGTCATATATAGACTTTATTATGTTGTGGTGGATTCCCTCTTTGCCCACTTTCTGGAGAGTTTTTATCATAAATGGGTGTAGAATTTTGTCGAAAGCTTTTTCTGCATCTACTGAGATGATCATATGGTTTTTATTTTTCAGTTTGTTAGTATGGTATATCACATTGATTGATTTGCATATATTGAAGAATCTTTGCATCCCTGGGATAAATCCCACTTGATCATGGTGTATGATTCTTGTAATGTGTGAGTTGTGAAATTTAAATCATTGGATACATTGGACACCATAGCAAATGCAAATATTCATAGTCTCAGTATTTTTTTTTTTTTTACTGTGGTAACTCAGGTATCGAAACCAACTTAATGAATTAAAAAAACTAGATATTGTGACAGATTGAAAAATATATGTTTTCATTATTAATGTGCCTACACTCTAGTTTGGAGTAATATTGACCAATTAAAGAATAATTGAAGTCTGCTGTAATCAGAGTTGAGAGGGGCATAGAGTCCCATGAGAGGCATGAGATTTAAGCTGATTTTAAAGAATTTGAATACATGGAGAAGAATGGAGAAGCAAAATAAAGAAGTGTATGCAAACATCTTGAAGGGATTTCCATCCACCAATGGATGCCACTTAGATTATTTTTATAGTGTATTGTAAATAATGCTACAATGAACATGGGAGTGCATATATCTTTTGAAATTAGTGTTTTCATTTTCTTCAGATAATATAAACCGTACCATTTGGATTACTATAGCTTTGTAGTATAGTTTGAAATCAGGGAGCATGATTCCTCCAGCTCTGTTCTTCTTTCTCAAGATTACTTTGGCTATTCAGTGTCTTTTTGGTTTCATACGAATTTTAAGATTGTTTGTTCTATTTCTATGAAGAGTGCCATTAGAATTTTGATAGGGATTGTATTGAATATGTAGATTACTTTGGGTAGTATCAACATTTTAACAATATTAATTCTTTTAATCCATGAACAGAGAATACCTTCACATTTGTTTGTGTCTTCTTCAATTTCTTTCATTGGTGTCTTATGGTTTTCAGTGTATAGTTCTTCTACCTCCTTGGTTAAATGTATTCCTATGTATTTTATTCGTTTTGATGTAATTGTAAATGGGATTGTTTTCTTAATTTCGTTTCTGATAACTTGTTATTAGTGTATAGAAACCCAACAGATTTTTGTATATTGATTTTGTATCCTGCAGTTATACTGAATTTTTTAATTAGTTCTAACAGTTTTTTGATAGAGCCTTTAGGGTTTTCTATATATAATATCATGTCATCTGCAAATAGTGACAGTTTTCCTTTTTCCTTTACAATTTGGATGACTTTATTTATTTTTATTGCCTAACTGATCTGGCTAGGACTTCCAATAATATGTTGAATAAACAATGGTGAGAATTTGCATTCTTGTCTTGTTCCTGATCTTAGAAGAAAAGCTTTCAGTTTTTCACTGTTGAGTATAATGTTAGCTGTGGGCTTGTCATATATGACCTGTATTATATTGAGTTATGCTTCCTCTATACTGACTTCATTGAGAGTTTTTAGAATCATAAATGTGTATTGAATTTTGTCAAATGCTTTTTCTCCATCTATTGAGATGATCATATGATTTTTATTTTTCATTGTGTTAATGTGGTGTATCACCTTGATTGATTTGCTGATGTTGAACCTTGATGTTGCATCTTGGAATAAATCTCACTTGATCAAGATATATGATCCTTTTAATGTATTGTTGAATTCAGCTTGCTAACATTTTGTTGAGGATTTTTGCATCTATGTTCATTGTATATTGGCCTGAAATTGTTTTTTCCTTGGGGTATCCTTGTTTGGTTTTGGTATCAGGGTAATCTTGACCTCGTAAAATGAGTTTTGAAGAGTTTCCTCTTCTTCTATTTTTTGGAAGAGTTTGAGAAGAATTGGTATTAATTCTTCTTTGAATGTTTGGTAGCATTCACCACTGAAGCTGTCTGATTATGGACTTTTGTTCATGGGGAAGTTTGTCATTACTGATTCAACCTCCTTACTAGTAATCAGTCTTCAGATTTTCTAATTGTTCATGATTCAGTCTTGGAAGATCATATGTTTCTAGGCATTTATCCATATCTTCTAGATTGTCCAATTTGTTGGTGTATAGTTGTTCGTGGTAGTCTCTTATAATCTTTTGTATTTCTGTGGTATCAGTTGTGATGTCTCCTTTTTCATTTTCAACTTTATTTATTTGAGCCCTCTCTCCTTTTTTCTTGGTTAGTTTAGCTGAAGGTTTGTCAACTTTGTTGGTCTTTTCAAAGAACTGCTTTAGTTTCATTGATCTTTCTATTGTCTTTGCAGTCTTTGTTTCATTTATTTCCACTCTGATCTTTGTTACTTCCCTTCTTCTACTAACTTTGGGCTTCATTCTTCTTTTTCTAGTTCTTTGAGGTGTAAAGTTAGGCTGTTTATTTGAAATGTCTTGTTTCTTGAGGTAAGCATATATTGTTATGAACTTCTCACTTATATGCTTTTGCTGCATCCCATAAATTTTGTTATACTGTATTTCCATTTTAACTAGTCTCAAGGTGTTTTTTGACTTGTCTTTTGATTTCTTTGTTGACTTATTTGTTGTTTAGCAGCATTTTGTTTAATATCACATATTTGTGAATTTTCCAGTTTTCTTCTTTTAACTGATTTCTGTTTTCCTATCATTGTGGAAAAGATGCTTGATATGATTTCAGTATTCTTAAATTCATTAAGACCTGTTTTGTGGCCTAAAATGATCTATCCTGGAGAATGTTCCCTCTGCACTTGAGAAGAATATGTAATCTGCTGCTTTTGTATGGAATGTTCTGTATATATCTGTTAAGATGATCTGACCTATGATGTTATTTAAGGCCAATGTTTCCTTGTTGATTTTCTGACTGGTTGATCTATCCATTGATGTAAATGGGTATTAAAGTCCCCTAATATTATTGTGTTGCTGTCCATTTCTTCCTTTAGGTCTGTTAATATTCACTTTATATGTTTATGTGCTCCTATGTTGGGTGCATAAATATTTTCAAATGTTATATCCTCTGGTTGTATTGACCCCTTTATCATTATTAGTGCCCTTCTTTGATTGTTACTACAGTCTTTGCTTTAAAGTCTATTTTGTCTGATGTAATTATATAATTATAGCTAGTCAAGCTTTCTTTTGGCTTCCGTTTGTGTGGGACATCTTTTTCCATTCCTTCACTTTCATTCTATGTATGTCCTTATATCTGAACTGAGTCTCATGTAAGCAGAATTAGATGCTCTGTTTTTTAAATTCATTCAGCCACTCTATGCTTTTTGATTGGAGAATTTAGTTCATTTACATTTAAGGTAATTATCGATAGATATGTACTTACTGCCATTTTGTTAATTGTTTTCTGGTAGTTCCTCTCTGTTTTCTTATTTTTCTCTTCCTCTCTTTCATTGTGGTTTGATGACTTCCTTTAGTGTTATGCTTAGAATGCTTTCTCATTATCTTTTGTGTATCTACTATAGGATTTTGCTTTGTCATTACTATGAGCCTTATATGAAACTACCTATATTTTATAACAGTCTATTTAAAGTTGGTAGCAACTTAAGTTTGAATGCATTCTACAGCTCTAAATTTTTACTCTCACCCCACACACAAATTTAGTTTTTCATATCCCATTTTACATCTTTATATCTTGTGTATCCCTTAAATAATTATTGCAATTATAATTATTTTTTTTAACCACTTTTGTCATTTAACCTTCATACTAGCTCTTTAAGTGATTAATCCACTATCTTTACCAGTGATATTTATACTTTCATATGTTTTCTTGTTGCTAATTAGCACCGTTTCTTTTCAGCTTAAAGTAGTCCTTTTAACATTTCTTGTAAGGCTGGATTAGTGGTAATGAACTTCTTTAGATTTTGCTTGTCTGGAAAATGCTATTGCTTCTTTAATTCTGAATGATAACTTTGCTGGAAAAAGTATTCTTGGTTGGTAGCTTTTTTCTTTCAGCACTTTGACTATATCATGTCACTCTCTTCTTGCCTGCAAAGTTGCTGCTGAAAGATCTGCTGATATCCTATGAGAGTTCCCTTGCATGTAACAAGTTGTTTTTCTCTTGCTGCTTTTAGGATTCTCTCTTTGTCTCTAACTTTTGACATTTTAATTATAATGTGTCTTGATGTGGATTTCTTTGAGTTCATCTCATTTGGAACTCCCTGAGCTTCCTGGCTCTGAACGTCTGTTTCCTTCCCCAAGTTAGGGAAGTTTTCAGCCATTATTTGTTCAAATAAGTTTTCTGCCACCTTCTCTCTTTTCTTTCTGGGACCCCTATAATGCAAATGTTAGTTTGCTTGATGTTGTCCCATAAGTCCCTTAAGCTATCTTCACTTCTTTTTGATTCTTTATTCTTTTTGCTGCTCTGATTGGATGAGTTCCACTCTCCTGTTTGAGTTCACTGGTCCTTTCCTCTGGTTCATCTAGTCTGCTGTTGAACTCCTCTAGTATGTTTTTTAGTTTTATTACTGTATTCTTCAGCTCTGTGACTTCTATTTGATATTTTCTTCTACTTTCTCTTTGTTGAAGTTCTCACTGTGTTCATCCATTCTTCTCCCAAGTTCAGTGAGCATCTTTGTGACCATTACTTTGAACTCTTTATCAGGTAAATTACTTATTTCCATTTCATTAAGTTTTTTACTGAGTTTTTATCTTGTTCTTTTGTTTGGAACATATTTCTCTGTTTTAGATGAAGAAACCACCTCTCCTAGTCTTGAAGGAGTGGCCTTGTGTAGGAGAAGAAGCTTATCATTCAGCTGTGCCCTAGCCCTTGGTTGTCTCCCAAACCTTTGTGATTGTCTGAAAAGCTTATTTTATTTTTAGTAGCTCCCAGTTTTTGAGGTTGTGCCTAGACTTTTCAGTGTTCCACAGTGGGGTATCTTGGTCAGCATCTAGATTTAGGCTGATTGGAAGCCAGACACTCAGTCAGCAGCTGTTAAAGTATGCAAAAGTATACTGTCCTGTGGGACCATAAGCATAAGCCCTGATGGCCAACCGGGCAGGTCATCTGGATTTGTCCCCTGGACAAGAGTCATAAAAGTTGGGGCTCCAGATGAATGTATAAGTTTCTTTCTAGGAGATACCAGTGCACTGTAGTGAGGCAGAGGGAGAGCACAAGGATGACATCCCCAGCCTATGTTTCCTGAGAGCCCCTGCGCAGATCTCTAGATGTGTGCCAAACCTGAAGCCTGTCCCTCAGGCTGAAGCTCCAGAACAAGCAAATAGGCCTCTTTCACAAAAAGACTGGAGGTGTGTTTCAGTCTGCTGTTGGTTTTGTGGCTGGGGGTGATAGCCTGCCAAGGACTGTCTTTTCTATTGTTACAGTCCCGTGGGACCCGGGAATCCCTGGACACAAGAGCCAGGCATTCAAGGGGCATCCCATGGGCAGCAGCTGCAAAAACTGGGGCACCAGTTATAAATACTGAGGCACAAGATGTGAAAGAGCTTCCCTCCAAGAGATGCTGGCCCTTTGGAGTGCAGCAGAGGGAGAGTACAAAGGTAGCACCCACCTTCTGAGGTCTCTGGAAAGGCTTACAGTCAGACTTTATATGTGTATTTAATTAGAGGCTTGCCCCTCGGGCTGCAGCTATGGTGATTAGCTAATAGGCCTCCTTCACAGAAAAACTGAGCTTCTGTGACTGTTGCTTCTTGCTGAGCCCTGATGATGGTAGCTATTTAAGAACTCTTTCTCTGTTGGTTACAGTCTTATGGGACCTCTGACCATAAGCCCTACTGGGCACCAGAGCCAAGCGATATAGAGGTGACCCCTGGAAGCAGCTACAAAAATCAGGATATCAGACGAAGGTATACATTTCTTTGGGAGATACGAGGGAGCTGGAGTGAGGTAGAGAAAGAGTGCAAAGATTAAATCCACCAGCCTCTGTTCCTTGAGAACAGGTCTGGAAGCCTCTGGAAGTGTGCCAGACCAGGGAGGCCTGCCCCTCAGGCTAAAGCTCCTGGACAAGCAAATAGGCCTCTTTCTCAGAAAGACTGGGGGTGTGTTTTAGTCTGCTGTCTGTTCAGTGCCCTGGGGCTGTAGTCTGCTAAGAACTCTCTCTCCCATTGTTACAGTCTCACAGGACCCATGAATGCAAGCCCACCTGGCCTCCAGAGTCATTCTTTGGGAGGAATATTCTTTCTGTGCCATTTTTTCACCAATATTTGGATCTTTTAGGAGTTCATGGCTATCTTCCACTCTAACTTCACTTAGAAATAAAGCTATAGTAAGCTTTTAAGATATTACTTAAATTTATATTGAAATATAAAGGTCTTTCGATAGCTAAACAATTTTGAAAAAGGAAAATAGAGTTAGAGGAGTTATACTAACTGATTTGAAGACAGTGTGATGTAGGGATAAACACGAAAGACCAGTGGAACATAGTGGAATCCATGCATATATGATTAAGTAATTTTTAGAGTACAGCACCTAAATAATTCAATGAGGGAAATGGTATTTTCAACTATTAGTGCTGGATGTTTTAACATGCATATGGGGAAAAATAATCTGGATCATAACTCATCCCATATATTTAAAAAACTCAAAATGGAATTTAGACTTACATTGGAAGTTAAATATATATACAATTCCTAGTAGAAAATGTATGATAATCTATGTGACCATGGGTTAAACAAAGATTTCTTATAACACACAAAAAAACACACAATATAAAATAAATAAATAAATTGGAAAACATAAAACTTAAAAAAAATTGCTTTATAAAAGACACTATCCAGAAAATAGAGCTACATGCCTTCGCTTTGCAGGAAATATTTGCAAAATATATGTCTGGTATAAAATTTGTTTTTAGAATATATGAATAACTCCTACAAATCAGTAAAGAGAAAAACAACCAGGTAAAATTATAGACAAAAGATTTGAGCATATAATTCGCAAAAGAAGATATATGAATGAAAATAAACACATGAAAAGATGCTCAACATTATTAGTAATTAGGGAAATGTAAATCCAAGCCATGATAAGATACCATTACACTCCTATTAGGATAGCTAAAATAAGAAAACAAAAAAATGCTGATAATAGCAAGTTTTGGCAAGTATGCAGAGCGTTTGGAACTCTGATACACTGCTAAGGAGAATGCAAAATAGTTTAGACACTGGTAAACAGCTTGGTAGTTTTTTAACGAAGTTAAATATACACTTACCAAATGACTCAACTATTCTAGTCCTAGGTATTTACCCAAAATAAATGAAAGCATACATATTTTTTAACAAATGTTTTATTATATTTGAATGTTTACTGCAGCTTTTTTCATGGTTACCCAAACCCCAAAGCAACTCAGATATCTATCAACTGGTTAATGGATAAACAAATTGTGGTATATCCATATCATGGACAATTATTCAGCAGTAACAATAAAACTATTGATACACATGACAACATGGATTAATCTCAAAAGCATTATGCTGAGTGAAAGAAGCTACACATGACAGATTACATGCTCTATTATTTTATTCATATTAAATTCTAGAAAAGGCAAACTTACAGAGACAAAAAATATATTGGTGGGTGCCAGGAGCTAGTTGTAGGAGAAGCGATTTATTGCAAATGGGCAAGAAAGAACTCTTTGGGATGATGGAAATATTCTATATCTTGATTGTGTTGATGTTATAGAACTTTGTACATTAGTTAACTTAAAGTTAGTGAATTTTAACAGGTTATTTTTACTTCAGGTATGTTGATTCTTAAAACGGCACTTTAACAATTGGATAAATATTGGAACAACATGACCATTGGTCCTGTCTCCTACCTCATACAGACATTAATTTCATATGGGCCATAGTATTTAACGTGAAGAGTAAGATTATAAAACTTCTAGAAGAACAAATAGGAAAAGCTCTTTGTGCCTTTAGATAGCAAAGATCTTAGAATATAAAATACACTAAATGTAAAAGAAAACAATGTATAATTTGAGTTCACTAATATTAAAAACTTCTCACTAAAAAAACACTTTTATTAAACTGAATAGGCATGCCACAAACTGGAAGAGATATATCTAGTAAAGGACTTGTATCAATATATAAGGAACGCCTATGAAAATTAATAATGAAAACACAAATAACTCAGTTAAAATAGTCAATTGTATTTGATCAGACTCTTCATAAAAGATGATTTGCCAAAGGACAATAGCACATGACAAAGTTCTCAACATTACTAATTCTCAGGGAAATGCAAGTTAAAACCACAGTTTGATACCACTTCAAACCTTGTAAAATGTCTAAAGTACAAAAACAAAAAACCAAAAAACCCCAAAAACTGACACTTCCAAATGCTGGTGAGAATTTGCAGCTACTGGAATTCTCCTATATTGCTGGTTGTCATGTGAAATCTTAAAATCATGGTGGAAAATTGCTTAGTAGTTTCTTTTTAAATTTAAGCATACTCTGTGATTATATTCAGAAATTTCACACTTAGGTAATTCCTAAGAGAAATAAATATATGTGAACAAAAACCTGTACAAAATATTTTTAGCAGTTATATTCATAATATAATCCCATTATATTCATAATACTCCCAAATACTCCTGTCAGTAGGAGTGTTATATTCATAATACTCCTACTGATAGACAACTCAATTGTCTATCAGTAGGAGAAAAGATAAACAAATTTTGATATATTTATAAAGTGGAGTACTTCTCAGCAATATACATTAAAAAAAAAAAGAATGAACTGCTGGTAGATGTGACAAAACAGATGGAACTCAGTGACATTAAGTTGAACAGAAGAAACTAGACACAAGAGAACAGCCTGTATGATTGCTTATATGATACAGTGATAAAAATGTTTATTTTTAGAAATTTTATTAGTGGCCTAATTTTTTTATTAGAATCTACATTTTTTTACTCAATCCTTTTTTCTTCTTTTTTTTTTTTTTTTTTTTGCGGTACGCGGGCCTCTCACTGTTGTGGCCTCTCCTGTTGCAGAACACAGGCTCTGGACGCGCAGGCTCAGTGGCCATGGCTCATGGGCCCAGCCGCTCTGCGGCATGTGGGATCTTCCCAGACCAGGGCATGAACCCGTGTCGCCTGCATTGGCAGGCGGACTCTCAACCACTGTGCCACCAGGGAAGCCCCTCTTTTTTCATTTTTGAATCTATTAACTTTAATAAGATATGATTGTTATTGGTCACTTTTTCCTGGAGCATACTGTATATCTATTCATTCTTCTTCAATGTTCTTTTATTTCTAAAAAATTGTCTTAAATCATACCTTTAGATATTTGTCTCATATTAATGCCTCCTTTTTTTGGGGTTCCTTTTTCAGAGATGCTAATTATGTGTTTCTTCTTTTCTTTATTTGTCATTATTTCTCTAATTCCTTTAAACTCTTTGCTCATTTCCAATTTACTTAGCCTACTTTAAGTGAGTCTGTTACCTAATATGTTTCTAACATCGCCAGTTCGGCTTTTTGCTGCTTCCAATTTGGCCTTTATTTTTATGTTGATTTTATTATGTACTTCACTTCTTCATTAAACTTTGCCAATTCATGTATTCATGTTTATCTTCTTTTGTTGTTTTACAGGTCATTCACTTGACAGATATTTATGGAATGTCTTCTACCATGTATTGGACACTTCTCTCAATTGTTGCATCTCTTCTGTGTGATCTTATTTTATAGAAGTGATCTCTCTCTCTCTTGCTCTCTTTCAAACACATGCTCTTTCTTTACATGTACATACACACAGACACAATTTAATAGCAATGTGCTTAATTAAAATTTTTATCTAGTCTCATGATAGTATTTTTCTAGTGGTATTCTTTCATTTACTTACCTCTTTATTCTTTTATTCATTCATTGGTTTGCTCCTTCATTCATTCATTTGCTTGCATAGATCTGTGTTCTTTCCTTTTTGATTCTAATTTATCTTTGAGTAAAATGAGTTCTTCTTGGCCAGTCATTTGTTGGAGGTTTGTATGAGGGTGGAGTCAGTACTTTGTTCTAGGAATAAAGAAATCCTCCTTTTGTCATAGGGTTGAGTGTATGCCTGATTTATTTTAGACTTTTTTCTTCTCAGCTAACGGAAATTGGCTCTTCAGTGTTGTTTTTCACTTTGAATCCCACATGGGGAGACTCAATCTTTTCAGTGCTCAGGGCTTCCAAAGATGTTAATCTCATCCTGTAGACACTCAAATCAAGCTTCTATCCCTCTCACTTTTTGAAGCCTCTTCTTTTCAAAGCTGGTTAATGACCAACTACTTTCTCTGTTTAGTAATTACTTCTCAGTTCTTATCTTGCTTGACCTTTCTGTGTCATAAGACCATGTCCATTGTGCCTCCTCCTTAAAGCTTCTTGGTTTCTGTCACTATTGATGCCTTGTTATCAGTCTTCTTATTATCCTTCTTTCAAAATTCTGCTCTTCAGCTTACTTTCTTCTTGCCATAAGAATACATTTTCTAGAGTGCAGAGCTGAACATTTCAATCCCCTATTTACATTCTTTCAAAACATTTCCCACCTCCATTTAAAGTCTTACTTTTAGCATTACATTAAAAGATTAACATGTTCTGTCTCTTCCACATTTCTTAAGTTGTATTTTCTATTGCTTTTCATCCTTCAGATCCTATTCTTCAGAGCCATTCAAACTGGATATACTTCACCAAACATACCATAATGTTGAACATCTCCGTGATGTGTCTTCCAGTGGATTATTCTTCCAGCTCTTTTGCTCTGAGGAAATCCATTCATCCTTCAAAACCATGCTCCTATAAATCTATAATCCTCTTATTTATATTAATCAATCCTTTTCATGTGTTTCTTCTCTACATAATGAATAATAATGCTCATTATCGCCATTCAGCACTGCAGTGTCCTAGACTGTGAACTCTGGCAGGCAAACTGGGGATCTTCTGCTGGTAGCAGTGCCTGTCAAATAGTAGACCTATGCTATTTATTTTCTTTAAGTAAATGAATAAAGATCTCATAAGATTTAGGCTTGAGACCATTGCCTCATTTCCTGTCTGGCACTTAAAAACATGGCCACTTGATAATGAAACAGAACTCACGGACAGAAATTGTAGACTTTGAAGGTAATTTTCTCTCTATTCAGTATTACTTAATAAAGTCCTAGATTTAACATGATTAATGAATGATAATGGTAGCTGTTTTATTATCATCTTGGCAAAGATAAAAAAGAAAATAACAATACTATCTCAAATTATCTATAATTCCCTAAGAAGGAAGACCTGTGTAACCTTTGCATTCTGTTATTCTGTGTTTGAAGTTCATACTTTCACAAGAATTTGATCTGTATTTTCATTACACACACACACACACACAAAACCTGTAAAACAGAGGGAAGGCCAAAAGACTTTTTGTGACGCAGATGATGTTATTTAGCTTTATGATAGAATACTGAGGAATAGTGTTCTATATTACATTCATGGTTGTATAATAATTTTTCAGTATTGTTATTTCCCACAATCATCCATGAATGGACTATAGTTTAAAGGACTTGGGATTAATGCCATTTCAGACACTATATTATTTCCTCATCTTATGATTTTCCCTTTTGTAATGTTTGTAGTGTTTACCTTGTCAGATTCATCTTGACTCTCTGCTCAGATCCCTGGAGACTCTCTTTCCCCTGTGAAGCAGGTGTTATATTCTCTTGATAATAAAATTCAGGCATAAATAGCTCTAAAGCACAGTTATATAAGGTTGTGTTATTTCAGTTGTGTTTTTTAAAAGGAAAGAAGTTGAAAGAGGGCATCTTTGTGGTGAGGTGTCAAGAGATAAGACTTAACTGAAATGTTTTGATGGGATTGTGATTCAGCAAGCCACTTAATGAGGACCTATTACATACAAGACCCTGCTAGGCACTGCTCACTATTTCATTTAATCCTCACAATAACCCTGTGAGATAGGAGGCATTGCGCCTGTTTTAACAAGGAAGAACACAGTCTCAGAGAGGTCACGCAAATTGCTAACATCCCACAGTTAGTACGTGATAGAGTTGGAATCTCAACCTAGAATTGTCTGAATCCAGTTTCAGAGAGCTTTCCTTTATACAGCTGCTGGCTTGCATTGAATGTAGTTTATATTGGAGAATCTACAAATGCCTATCACTAAAACCAGAAATCTTACTGCTTCTGTCATTCTAAAGCACACAACATTTTAACCACATTTAATATTTATTATATGATTGCAGCCATATCAAAAATAGACACAGCAAATTGTTTTTCACCAATAGAAGTACAAGATTAGGAGGATCAGATGACTTAATAAAGATCCCATAATAACTAATTGGTCTCTTACTGGTAGCTAAAGATCAATGAGAGGAAGTCTTGTTTTGTTTTGAATGAACTGCTCTCCTTCACTTTTCTGATAAAATTTTACTTATCCTACAAGAGCATGGTTCAGTTGTATCTTTGTGATTTCTTTCCTGGTCCTCCTAGGCAGTCTTATATAACCTTCCTGTATGCTGTTGCCACCCCTACAGTTACATCAATTGTCCATTTCCACTCTGCTACTCTACTTAGACTGTACAATCCTTGAAGACAGAGCTCATGCCTTTTCATCTATGTATTTTCAGGGCCTATACAGTACATGGCCCTCAGTAGTACTCAGTGAATTATTTTCAGATAAATGAATGAATAAAAGAGTACCTGAGTACATGCATATATGAATTCATAAATGAATTGCTTTGTGCTGAAGTCTTTTGTGCGTGTGCTTTAGCATGCTCTTTAATGTATAAAGTTTTGCTAAAACAAAAACAAACAAAAACAGACAAACCCTTTAATTTAGAGGTAGCAAATGTAAGCACTGAAGTGGAACCAAATCCAGGTTACTGGAATTTTTGTCCTCCTTGTGCCATCATTAGGTGAATGGCAAATCAGCTTTTATAGGGTCTATATTTCATCTGTAAAATGAGGGAATCCCATATGGCAAATGTTACAGAGATGGCACTCAAATAAATAAACTTTGAAAAACACTGCTCTAAGAGCTAATGGGGGAGGGGTGTTATAGGCAGTTCTGGTTTTCAAACTTTTCTAACTGGCAGAACTTCTCATCAAATAAAATCTTCCATAGAGCCCCAGAGTATAAAATAGGTAAAAATTGAGATTTTTGTGGCTGCCAAACATCTTTGTCTTCTAATACCTGGTCAGTCTTTTCACTCATCACTTATATATCAGATGTATTAGGTACCTGTCAAATTCATGAGTGAGCCCATTCTTAGGGTGAGGTCTAATTTTGCATCTTTAAAAATAAACAAAGAAATTATAGTTTCTGAATATGAAGATATTTAAAGACCAATAAAATATTTCCATATATTCCTTTATGTTCTATCAAAATAATGTTACACAACATTCTGGTAGTGCCATATTAGTTTCAGCCTTCTGTTTTTGAGAGATTTCCTCTTTTTTTTTCATATGTTCACCTCAATCTGGACCCCCAAACTTTTAGTAGGGCTGAGACAGACTGTTTGGCCCAAAATTGGGTGTCTGCTTCTAAATAGGTGGTAGTCATTTCCAGAATTAATATCCCATTAATTCAGTTAAGCCAGTAAATGGCATGCCATTAATTCATTTGAGGTCCTCAGAAGATTCCTCACATTTTTTGCATCTTTCTCATAGAAAGTCTGTAATGATGTAGTATTTATATTTCTGAGAAAGGAGCACACAGAAATTGTGTGTGTGTGCTTGCTTGCTTAAAATAATAATGAAGTTTGTTATTTCAGTCTTCTTCCCAAGAAAAGAAGAATTTTACACTGATGATGAGCATTTGGGGTTTTTGAGCCTAAGAAGAAGACTTTGACCAAAATCTTATCCATCTCCCACATGTTCCATGAAACATGTTTGAAAAGCATTATACTGGTGGACAGTTTTAAAACGCCTACAGACATGGCACTTGTGAATGAACATTAAGAGTCTTCTGCATTAACTTAAAATTATTTTAGATATTGAAGCAGAGACATAATTTAGAAGAAGAAAATACTTGTGAATTCTTGCTCAAGCATAGGAGAAAGCAGAGGCAAATTATTATGCCATTTTAGCTGTTTTAGATCTACAGTTGTTTCATAGTCCAAGTTTTTCAATTTGATGTAAATTTGTATGAGATTACATAAAGGAGTAGCTTTTCATAGTCTCCATACGTTCTGCAAACTACAATGCAAAATTACGCATTCTTACAAATAAATATATAATTATGATGAATAGTATGAATAAGAAAAAAGTAATGATGTGATAAGGCCCCGTGACACATAGGGGAAGTCAGTAAAGTAGTTTTTGAAGAAATGACCTGTAAGCTGAAGGCCGAGGAATGAGTTCACCAGGCAAAATGGAGAGATTCACCAGGCAAAATGGAGAGATTATTACAGCGCAGAAACAGTCCTGCGGCAAGGAAGGCATGTTGGGTAAACCCTAAATGCAGTGTGGTTAAAGATAAATGAGTTAAAGGGAACAGTGATGTGGGGTAAGGTGGGGAAGCAAGTAGAAGCCAACATAGGAAGTTGAGGCTGAAAAGGCAAGCTGGGACCGAATCTGGAGGGACTGGTATGTCACATGAAGGGTTTTGGCTTATCCTAAATGTAACAGGAAGCCATGAGGGATGTAAAGCAGGGAAGTATATAAGGAACTTTGCATTTTCAAAAGGTCATTCTGGAGAATACATAGGGGGGGAGCAGAAGGGCTTCTTTCTTTATCCCTTAGTTACAGTACCTGTAAAAGGACTGGAACCTCTTCTATGAAGCTTTCCTTGATGATTTTTACCCATAGCGGTGGCCTTCACTAATTTGTTCGCCTAATGAACCCATTGTTTGTTCCTGTCACAGCACTTATCACTCTGCTCTGTGAGCCTGACGCGTGCCAAGGAGGCATAAGTATTGCAGAATGAAAAATTGTTGATTCATCTCTCTGAAGACTAGACAGTGGACATTTTAAGGTTGAGGATTATGTCATATTCATCTTGTATTACTCACAGCATCTAGCAAGTCCCTGTCACACACTGGGTTCTCAATGGTTTTTGTTGCTGCTCTTGGGAAACTGAAGGAAAAGAAGTGTCATTATTCATTTTGGGTGGAAATGGGAATTTTGGATCATAGATGCAATTTAATTTGTTATACGATCATTGAAATTTGGTAACATTAATTGGGGTCTTAGAGCAGCTGTAATAGGTTTGTGAAAGTTACTAAGTAGCTCTGAAGGTGGAATTAAAATATTTCAATTTGAGCATGAGCACGTACCCCACAAATACTTAAGGGAACTGAAGATCCTTCATCCATACTGGCCCTTTACATTTGTTTCTAGACCTTCTATGGTTCACTTCAGGAGGTAGTAAAAATTCCTCATGCTTCCTAAATCTTCCTGATCACATCATCACTTTGGTACAATGATAACTCTGAGATGGAAACCCTCAGATGTTGAGAGAGCTTACAATATCAAATTGTTCATTGATCTGAATATACGGCTTGAATATGTCATTTGAATGTAGGGCTTCTTTGTTCTTTCCCTCTTATTTAAGAGGCTGAAAAAACAAAGCAGTTTATATAATGTCTTGTGGCACTTTAAACTATAAAAAATCAGTGTACCAGTTACTTTTTTTAGAGTAGGAAAAATAATTCAACACTTAAAAATTTTTCCATTTAGACAGTTTTTATTGGAGAGAAACTCATTAATAAACCCATTAAGGCATTACAGTATTTATACTAGTAGAAACATGGGAATAGTTTGTCACTTTCTCTCTGTTCTGTTGTTGTCAGGAATTGACATTCATCCAAACAAATTATACAGTAAGAATTCTTTCTTTCTTGTCAACATGTGTATTGATTTCAAGTTTGTGTTCTATTAGTAAGTTACAAAGAACACATTTTATAGTAGAAATTGGTTTTAAGTGGTTGTTTAGGAGACGTGTTTTACTCAGAGCAGAATTTAGCCTAGCTACTTTGCAGTCTGACAGTTATTAAAAGAATGCCATTATCTCTGTTACTTATAATTCTCCAGGCTAAGCTAATGGTTTAAGTTCTTATTAATTTTTTTTTTTTTTTTTTCTGTACACGGGCCTCTCACTGTTGTGGCCTCTCCCGTTGTGGAGCGCAGGCTCCGGACACGCAGGCTCAGCGGCCATGGCTCACAGGCCCAGCCGCTCCGCGGCATGTGGGATCCTCCTGGACCGGGGCACGAACCCGCGTCCCCTGCATCGGCAGGCGGACTCTCAACCACTGCGCCACCAGGGAAGCCCCATATTAATTTTTAATACTTCTCAATTCTTATCTCAAAAGTCCTTGATGCTTATTGCCTAATTAAACAAACATTTTTCTCTCCCAGAAATGCCTATATCTAAATGTTGGGTGCTTATAGTCTTAAGAAATTTTACATGAAACATGTCTTTTTGTATTACATACACTTTTTTTTTTATCAATTGTTTTTTGCTCTCCATCATTTGCATCCCATTACAAGAGTTTTTGGGAGGAAGCACATTTGTCTCTCCTTTTTATCTCCCCAACAGTCAAATCCAAAATCAGCTCTAACTGGGCACAGTAGCCCTGAGTTTCTGAAAGTGTGATGAGACCAGTAGATATAAACTCCAGGGAGGACTTCGTATTTTCTGTTTTGACTTCTGGACATGTTTCTCCATTTGCCGAGTCTAGAGAGTTGGTTTTATGGTTTGTGTTTACTTATGCTAGTTTCCTGGAATTTCATTAGATTCATAAAGTTTGTGGATAATTATACCACAACCCTTTTACAAGACCCAGAGCGAGGTTGATAGCTCTGCTAGGCAGCTGTGGGGCTGTGAATGCGGATAGCACGTCACACTCCTCTTTGGCCAGTATTTCTTCCTTCCAGTCATGCTACATTAGATCCTAGCCCCAAACAGAAAACCCTTATCTTCTTGAACTAGACTTTATACTATTTTTTTTAAAAGGTTAATATCCACTGGTCTAGTAAAGAGGTTCTTAGACATTTGTACTTTATGAATCAGTGAAATTTCCAGAGAACTAGAGGAATGACATAGAAATTGCCGATGTCTAATTTTCTCAATTGAAGCCATTAAGAAACGGAAGAAAGAAATGCTCATGCCGCATTACATTATCATCATCTCAAAAATGGACATTTTCGGGCTTCCCTGGTGGCGCAGTGGTTGAGAATCCGCCTGCCGATGCAGGGGACACGGGTTCGTGCCCCGGTCCGGGAAGATCGCACATGCCGTGGAGAGGCTGGGCCCGTGAGCCATGGCCGCTGAGCCTGCGCGGCCGGAGCCTGTGCTCCGCAACGGGAGAGGCCACAGCAGTGAGAGGCCCGCGTACCACAAAAAAAAAAAAAAAAAAAAAGGACATTTTCACATCTGAAAGAATTATGAGTAGAACTTTTCCTGTTTAAAAAAATGGGGACTGTAACCCTAAACAGGGGACCAAGAGCCATCCAAATATCCCACATTCTCCAAGGAGAGCTGTATATAAAAGTGCTCGGGCAGCTCCCTCTGAGAGGGAGCCAGATGGGTTCTGACACCAGTCATCACCCCAGCAACCTTCCAATCCTCATATAAACTGACTCTGGGTGCGGGGAGGATGGTATGTGAAGAGGTGTTGGGGAAGTGAATTGTTGGCCTACTGAAGATGAAGAACCACTTCTAGAGATTGGGGGTGCCGTCAATAAAAAGAAGGTTAGATTCTATATCCTTTAGGAAAACAAAAGGGATGTAATATAATAAATTGATTACATAAATATGAATAATGAAAGTGAAAACAGGCCAGCCAGGTAACCCAAAGATTAGTGAAGCAGCTACCATTCCTAGTGCTGAGGGAGAAAGGGAAGGTAGTATTATGAGAGTCTAGCAGTGGAAAGGAGGGGTCACCACCTTAGGAGCTGGAACCACCAAGGGGTGGCTCTGAAGCTAGTGAGCAGACATCTGACGGGGTATTGTATAGCTGCTTCTGGCTCTGCCTGGAGGGAGGGCCAGTGTTGTTTCTGCTCCTGATAAAAGGAAGAGAGTCCCTTCTCTCCAACTCTCTTCTTCCACTTTCCTCCTCACGATTCCTGTTGTCAGCACCTAAAGGAAGCCAGCTGGGAAGAGAATTTGTGATATACAGTTTGCAATGTCTCAGCCCCAGCGTCACACAGCAGAGTAACTGAATGGTTGACTTTGGTCTGAAAGACAATGAAAAAAAAGACTGACACAGTATCTCATTTCTCCATTGATCATTTATGCAGAAGAATTTCTGATTGGTTCTTTATGTCCCCTTGAGCAAGGGAAAGGGGAAATGGAGAGAGATAGCAGGGCAGAGAGAAGAGATGGCAGCAAAGAAGCTTAACCTTCGCCACTTGGGGCAACAAGGATGCTTGAGCTTATTCTGGATAAGTACATTGTGGATAGAGCCATCTTGTCATTACTTCAATCAGAAGAATAGACTTGCTCAAGGGAACCTTACCAACAAGAGTTTCAATGTTTATCCGTGGGGATGGGAGCTGAGGAGATGAGAAAACATTTTTTTTTTTCCCAGTGAAAGCTCCTACTTACCCCTAAGAAGAGAGCTAGCATTTGGACACCTGCCTTAGAGAGGCGATCAATATACAGTCTCTTTTTGTCAGAGAAGCAATGACACTTAACAGAGGACTGCAATTAAATGCCCAGTTACATAAGAAGACTTTCCTTTTCATTAACTCTTCCACTCTGCTGCAGTGTGGAAACAGCTAGAACCTAAAGAAAAGAAGAGGGAGGAGGAATAAAAGAGTAGATTATTCCTTCTGGCCATTCCAAGTCCTACACACCGGCCACCAAGTGGCCCCACAGATCCTGGCCACTGAGCAGAGAAAAGGGAAGAAGATGGGATTTAAAGCAGTTATAAGTTATGGACTCAATTTGAGCTGCTGTTAAGGAAGAGGAAAGAGATGTAATATTGCAGATGGAAAACAGTTACTAGAGAAAACTTAAAACGTGCAGAATGTTCAATAAATCAATTATACAAAAAACAAAATGAAACTTTTTTGAACATCATCTCAGAATAAAGGGCAATCTTTAAACTGGAAAAAACAAACTTTCTTAAAAACTCAAAGTATTACCCTTATTTTTTTCATCTTTTCAGGGTTTGGTCATTCATCATGGTTTATATCCATAATGTAGGATTTTAGAATGATTATCATTATTAATTGAACTTTCTATCAATCAGGGATTACTAGTACTGATAACTGAAACCTGCCGAAGGAGAAATTTACACTATAGCTATAGCAGTCAGTCAGGGTCTTTTTCCTCATTTTAGCTTTTATATCTCTGGAGAAAGAGGGAAATACATAATTATATGAAGAATACTGTAGTCTTAGAAAATAACAGAATGTTGTGAAAGATTAATATAAGTTTAAAAGCATCTTTTAAGTGGTGAAAGATAAAACCACAGGAAAACCATTCATATATGCCAGAAATGGAATTTATAGTCATCATACTTACTCATAACTTTGAAATTCTTAGAAACACTTTGTTTTAATGAACCAAATGGCATTTTAGGTATTGACAAGCAAATTTTGCTAATGAAAGAATTATCTCAAATTAAGAGAGCCTGACTTCTTCTCTTGTTTACATTTGCCTTAAATTTGAGGTGCTTAAAAACGTCAGTATCTTTTAAAAATTACTGCTTTTTGTCCTTACATGATTAGGGAGCATGATTCCAGAAAACCGATCAACTTAACTTGTATTCCAGTATCAGAAAAATAAATAAAAATCACTTCGTTCACTTCTACCTTGAAAAGATGTGAATAAGACCCAATCAGCTGCATGGTGATTGGTTAAGAGACTTGGCCTTAGAAATAAAGTTCTAGTCTGAACCAGCAGAGTGAGTGACTTTGTGCATATTTTATTATTGTTTCGAGACTTGATTCCCTCACCTGTTGTGATAATTGTGCCCACCTTATTTGGTTGGCTGCTCTAATGAGACATAATTGAACTCTTATATGTATAGTATAAACTGGCACAAGATAATTTCTCCATCCATGTTAGCCTAAACGAAAGGCAACTGACACTAGCAATCAGCAATAACATGGCATATATAATCTCTAGTCTTCTATTTCATAATATTATAACACAATATATTATAATGTTAAATTATATTGTATACTATTATATAACAACAGTATAATACAATAGTATAACAATGTAATATTAAACATGTTATAACATTTCTCTGAATTCCCAAACAGAATCACCATTGCCACCCACGAGTGATGACATAAAACTATTTCTGCCTCACAAAAGCAATTTGAAATAATGCCTGCTGACCTTCTTTTCTAAAAGCCATAAAACCATTCTAGAACTCCAACTAGATTTTACTTATTCCTTCTCTAACAGTTATTTATTGAGACCCTGCTTTGTGTCAGTCACTGTATGAGGCACTGAGGGAGGATATTTTAAAATTGCCCTCTGGCTTTGTAAAGTTTTTGCAGCAAATCTGTTATCAGTCAGGGTCCCAGCAGGAAACAGATTGCACTCCCACAGGGAATGAAAGAGAATTTAATGTAGGTACTATTTACAAAAGGTGTGGACAAGGTTGAGGATAACCACAAAGGCATGATGCAGCACCATGAGGCTAGCAACAGTGGAAAGTTGCTACCGGCCTTATGTCTGAAGGGTCAAGTGGAGACAGGAGTTAATGGAACCCAGGGAAACCTATCTCCTTAGAGAGGGTTGACTGCAGGAGCTGTGATCTAGAGTAGAGGGCTTTCGCCACTATTACACTCTAGCCAGCAGAAAGGAACCTTTCTTTCCTCCTGTCTTTCTGCTGCACTTCCCAGGAGCCAGAGGGCTAGAGAGCCCTTGGACTCAAGTCTGTGAGGACCAGCCTCCTAGGGCACAGCCAGTATGGAGAAGGTGTTGGAGTGGATCTTGAGGGGCAAATGTAAACTATCTAGAAAACAATCTCTCTAGAAAACAATCTCTCCTTTCTTTTATTTTGTTTTATCGGTTTGGCCAAAAAGTTCGTTCGGGTTTTTCATACCATCTTACGAAAACCCGAACGAACTTTTTGGCCAACCCAATATATAACAGACGCTGGGTTTTATTTCTGAATGTAAAAGTAATATATTTTAAATGTAGAACATTTGGAAAACTTCCTTGTAACTTGAGATCTTGCTTTTTCCTAGCCAGGACATGCTCCCAGTTGAAGGCACATGAATTTATCCAGTCAGGTCTCACAGTCAAAGTGTTTTAAAACATAAGTTTATTTTCATGGCTAAGACCTCACAAAAATACTCTTGCATGCCCCAAATCTACTGATGTTACCCTGGAACATGTCTTTCTGCCTGTCATAAATTTCCTTAGCATGGCATCTTACTGCATGTGTCACACCCTTAGTACATTAAATTCTTTCCCATATTTTTGCACACCGTATACTTTTCTATTATCTCCACTAAACAAATTCTACTTATTATTTAAGGCTAAAAAGAAACGTCATTTCCTTCCCAAAGTCTTCCCTGAAACCTAAGCATTTTAACATTTAATTATATTCTTTGATTCACTCATTTTACAAACATATTTGAGAAGCTACTCTGTACCAAGTGCACATTTAATATATGTAAGTCTTCCCTGCCAGACTAGACCTAAAATTCTTGAGGACTAGGTTTGCATTGAGCTTCATCTGGATCCTAGAATGCCTTGTTCACATCTAAGAAGCTATAGCTAAGGTCTTACTCTTCATTTCTGCTGGGGAAACTTGATCCTTGTTTCTCCCTGCTGAAGACAGCCTAGAGATTTCTACTCCAGTTGTGTTGTCTTATCCTATTTTTAAGTGCATTTCCTGCCAAGCAAAATGGATCATTTTTTTGGCTCAGAAAAGAATACATCACAAAAATTTGGAAAATATGAAAAAGAAAGAAAAACCTCCAATAACTCTAATAATGTTCACTGTTTTAATTTTACACAGCTTCTTTAATAATTTTCTTTGCTCATATTTTTACAGAATTATACTGATTGGGGATATCTAATCCTATATCCTGCATTTAAAACTTACATCTTTTAATCTTGCTTTTTCTTTGCTTAGGAGTGTAAACATTTTTTTTTCAGGTTCGGCCTTATAGAGGCACTCAAGACTGAACATAACAGAGATAAAATGTCTGTTATTTGTTGACTTTTGTTAAGTTTCAAGCAGCCTTTGAGTAAAAAGCTCTAAAATTCTGCCTATTCCTCTTTGGTCAGTGTTAGAGGAGTTCAGTAATTGTAATCATTCCTTGGTGTATGCTGAGGAAATTCTTTTCCTTGGCATATTGAATTGAACACCTGAAAGGCACGTGGGGTTCTCTCCCTAGAAGACTTAGAAAGGCAAAGTTTCTCCCTCTCCCCACTCTCTTATCCACTCTGTCAGTTTCACTGCCAACTCCTGCATAATGTCATCAAATTATGTGTTAGAAATTCAACCCTGGTTTCCCGGGTGATGGGACAATGCCACTACTTAGTATTCCTAGTCACATAGCTACAATTCCATCACGCTCTTAATCTATATATATCTTCATGTTCGAGAAGCAGACTTTTCAAATCAGGCATGTATTAAGAATTTTAAATGTACAGAGTGAGAAAACATAGGAGCTTCTTGAGCTCAGCATAGATGCAGGCCATTTTTGATGTTAAGATCTTGAGAATCCGCCATGTGGACCAATGCTTCTTGGATTCAATGGTTTCTATACTGTACCTTTTCCAGTTCAATTCTGCAAACTCAGAATTCTTCATATTCTCTTTTAGACTATTGTATGTCTGAACTTTAAACTTGGGCCTGTTTTAATAGCCTGAGTTTTCATAAACCAGTGACTCTTTTTCCTCTGGAGCTGGCACAAATGGGGTGCATCCTTAAATTTTGGTAATGTTATTGAGGTTCTTTGTTGCTGAAGTGGCTTCCAGTGATCTACACAAAACAAATGTCATGAACTGTAGTGTCTCTGCTTCAGAATGGCCAAGTTTGTGTGATTTAAACCAGGGAATAATAGCTCTTTCTAACTATTGGTTGCTAAAATTCTCTGTGATGAATACTTGCCTATGTACTTATATGTGTAAGAGGTTTAAACTGATGGTAAAATTGAAATTAAGATTTTTTTTTGGTCATGCATATTTTTGTATTGGTTTTCTTTCTTTTCCTTTTTTGTTTGACAATAGTATCAATGGATCATATTCATTAAATTCTAAATCTGCCATGTTTTAGCTGTGTTACCTTGGCCCAATTATTTTTCTGATCCTCTGTTCTCTCATTAGAAAAAAAAGATGAAAATAATCTCACAGACTGATATGGGGATCAAATTCCTTTGTGCTTCATCTAATTTCACTTGCTCACAGGATACTGCATGAAGAGGCCTCACACCCAGCACTTCAGACCAGAGTTGCCAGGGCGAAACGGCTGTGCCAGCGCCTCAGCTTGAGACAGAGCGTAGAAGCGCTGTGCATGGCACTTCAGACCAGAGTTGCCAGGGCGAAACGGCTGTGCCAGCGCCTCAGCTTGAGACAGAGCGTAGAAGCCCAAATGAAATATTATATGGGAAAGTACTTTGTAAGTTTAAAGCCCTTCACTAATACATATTATTTCTGTATTCTTAAGGATCATTGATTATTTGGGAGCCTATTGTTATCCTCTATTCTTTTTCTCTCCTCTCAAATATCTTTGCACTGATGTCTTGGATTTTTGCATTTTGTGAACCTCTTTCCTCACATGTTAGATTTAATTGGCTTGGTCAATTGTGATATTTACTTATACATGTGCATTGTGTACATTCAGATGTGGAGAATACAAATAAGCTCCGTATTTGTATTTAAGGATACCGAACTGTTCTTTTTTTTGAGTGTCTTGTTTTCCCCTGCAGGTCTTAAAAATTGTCAGCAAAGCTGCACTGAATAACAGACACCCTAAAAGGGGCTGCTTTTCCCCTTTATAATGAAGAAAAGCAGGAGTGTGATGACAGTGACGGCCGATGATGTAAGTCCCAAAAGTCAGAGTTGCCGATTCCACCCACTCTTTGCTCAATAAAGAAGTCACTCCGTAATTCTGTTCCAAGGGCAGGCAAGGTTGTCTAATAGTACCACTCTGCCTCTAGGTGCTTCTGTGACCTGGACATTGCCAGCCCTTGTACCCAGCACTCTGCATGCTAGGCAGCAGGAACACTGCCCTCTCTGCAGCTTTGGAGATGGGCTCAGTTTGAGCTTTGTGATTTTCATTTACAAAACCACCAATCTGTGGAAATTTTTCTTTTCACCCTGTTTGCATTTCTTGATGACTTTCTTGCACACTTTTATCCAAGTTCAGCTGATCCTTGAGTCATCTCCTATGGTGGGGTCTTTGACAGCTGTTTGTAACCCATCCTCTAGGACTTGGCTCAAGTGTGGGCCTCAGAGCAGCAGCACTAGCGTCACCTGTGTATTTATTAGAAATGCAGAATTTCAGAACCATCCCTCAGATCTAAAGATCAGAATTTATTCCCAAGGTGATTACATATGTACATTATGTACATATGTAAATTTCCATTATCTTCACTAAACAAATTCTACTTATTACTTAAGGCTAAAAAGAAACCGCATTTCCTTCCCAAAGCTTTCCTGGAAACCTAAGGATTTTAACATTTAATTATATTCTTTGATTTACTCATTTTACAAATAGTTTTGAGAACCTACTACGTACCAAGTGCATTTTTAATATATGTAAGTCCCAGGCTGACTACATATGTACATTATATTTGAGAAGCTCTGCTCTGGGTCATTTGAAGAAGTCTGTAGACTCATCATTTTTAATAGCTTTGCATCTTGGTCAGCTGAGATTATCTTTTTTGCTTTCAATTGACCAGTGCCCCATTAGTGTGTTTTTAATTGTCCAGCGTTTACTCAGCTTCTGTTTGTAATTGAGCCAAAAATTATATGCCACTAATCAGATGTGCAGAAGGAAGGAAGGGAGGGAGGAAGGAAAAAGAAGTCATTTTCCTTGCTGTCTGTAATAGCTCATCTCGTTGTTAAACTTCTATCTCACAGGTGGGGGAGGGGCTGGGAGGAACTTGAACTTGGTAATTAATAATGTAAACTGGTATCTTTTGAGTAAATGCCCAGTCTGAGTATTTCTCCAAGTTCTTACTCCTTCCCTTCCATGTGGGCAAGTGGGAAAACAACATTAATTGACGTTATAGTCACAGGTGTGTGGTATTGTCCTTGTCTTGTATTTCCACTGGTTCTTACTGTTGTCCCATTGAGGAATAGCTCATTTCCCCAGATATTTGGTTGTCAGTCTATGCCCTTGATCCAGTGTGCTTAGGCACATGGTAGGTATAACAGATGATGAGTGCTCTCAGCCTGAGGAGGGGACCTTAGCTCGCTGTAAATTTGACCTTCTCTCCTGCTGCCTGGGCTCTTCACCTAACCTTTCAGTGGAGCTCTGATTGTTTAAAAGACTCAGCTTTGCTTTCTGTGCAGCCCTTACCTTTGGGCTGCTCACCCCATGAACCCCTGGTCCCTTTACCTTATGCTGCAGAAAACCCCTTGGCAAGCAAGCTGAGGCTAATTCTCAGTTTCCTTCTCTGTCCCTATCTGGGTTTGTAAGAACTTCTAGGACCCGCAAATGCAGAGTGAGACTTAGTTGTGCCATGAGGCTCTTGCCCACCAAAGCACACTCCTTTGCCATTGCCGTTTCTACTATTTTGTGTTGAGACACTTGGTTAGTGATCTAGTCTCATCGCCTGTGCCATATTTCCTTTTCTTCTTTCCCCCTTCCCTGCTCCTTGACCACAAGGGAACTGCCCTTAAGTCATATTCTAAGTCCTCAGTACCAGTGGTAAAAAGCTGTGTTCAGACCTTCATGCTCTGGTTAGGATATCTAAGGGGAAACTTCTGGAATTTAGAAATTCTGGTTCTCTTTTAAAAAAAGCCTGGGGTTGTCCCATAATACTATTTGTATACTGTGTGCTCCAGATTCTATTTCTTTGGAAGAATAAAACTGAGCAATGCATCCTGTCTATAAAGGATGATCAATGATTTTTTTCCTTTTCATTCTATCATTGCAGTAATAATCCTAATCCTCTCTGAGGTAATGGTTACCACAGTCAAAAGACAGGGAAGGTTGCATAGAAGAATGTGCAAAAACGAAAAGCACATTTGAAGAATACTAACCCCACCTAGACTGGTGGGGTTAGTATTATTACCTAGATTTGCACTGTCTGACGTGGTAGCCTCTAGCCACATGTGACTATTAAGCACTAGTACGAATGGGGAGGTGCTGTAAATGTGAAATACATCTTGGATTTTGATTACATAATAGTACAAATAGAAAAGAATATAAAGTCTGTTATTAATAATTTTTGATATAGATTACATGTTGAAATGACAATATTTTGGATATACTAAGCTAAGTAAAATATACTATTAAAAGTAATTTCACCTGTTTCCTTTTTTTTTTTACTTTTTAATGTGACTACTAGAATATTTAAAATTATACATTTGGCTCCCATTTGTGGCTTGTACTTTATTTCTGGTGGACAGTCATAGCCTAAAACTTTTCACCATGCACCTCAACCTTTCCAGTGTAGTACAGAAAATCATATCGAATGTTACACACAGTATCTCTTCCCTTACAACAAAAGCAAATTGGCAGATATTATATATCTTTTAAAACACACTCTGAGGAAAGGTTCACACTTAAGTCAAGGATATATTATTATATTCTCATTATTTCAGCTCAACAGTTACTCAGCGATTTAAATATTCACCTAATATTAATTTAGCACCTATTATGCAGTCCACACTGGTTAGGTTCTAGGGATTAGAGTCCTTGTCCCTTTGTAGCTTATATTCTAGAGGGGAGGGCATACATCAATCAATAAATTATAAAATAATCCCAGCTATGATAAGAGCTGTGGAGAAAAATGAAGTTGGTCAGGGGGCAAAAAATGGTTGGATGGTGACAATAGGTGTTCATAGAAGGATAACATGAAGAGAGGAAATATGGACAGCGAGGACATATAAGCATTGAGGGCGTGAGCCCTGTGCAGATCTGGGGGAAGAGAGTTTCTGGCAAAGGGAACAGTGTGATTTCCAAAAGTAACATTCAAATTAATGTTTTTTTCCCCCAAATCTTTGATCTGATGAGTGGTGTAGTTGCCCAGTATCATGCTGGTTAAAATAGGAAAATAAGTCCAAGATCACAAATTCAGTAGTTTATAACTGGCTGAATTAGATTTTGCCTTTGAGGATGTTAGCAAATTTGGGGCAGTAATTAAGAGTATGAATTAGAAAGTTTGAGGTAATTATGAATAACTCAACTTAGGTTAATGAGTGTTTGCATAACAATGTTACTGTTTTTAGTATTTAACTTAATTTCTAAAAAGCTATTCCATTAAGCTCTTTTGTGGGAATGCATTTTCACATTAACTGAGGTCTTTTGAAACAAATTTTTCAAAGAATGGCTACAAATCTGTAAATTCAAGCTTGTTCTCAAGTCAGTATGGGATATATTTTGTGATAGGTGTAACTTTATTACTTTTCAAATAACAAGTACCAAATAAGTACCCATTTAGTTCATTCACTGCAATTAAACCTGGTTGGTAATATTTCCATTTCTAAAAGAGGAAAAATATCCAATAACTTTATTATAAGACTATTGTGGTTGGTGGTTTAACTAAGTGACATCCTCATTTCTGTTCTCTGGTACAGTGTTTCTTGTATAGGTGGTAAAGTATATGCTTTACCACCTATACAAGAAACACTGCTTTGCTTTCCAGAAAATCAGTACTTTCTTTACATGCATATTTGGAACAAACTGAGTTATAAAAGTTCTGACTTTTAGTTTGTTCTTGAATCTCTTTAGGAAGACTTTGTCTCTCCTAAGACTTTCTGTCTCCTCAACTAGTCTCTAAGTCTTTTGAGAAAGAAACTTACATATACTATGCTTTCTCCTCAGCCTCTTATTTCTAACACATACACGCGTGCACGCACACACACACACACACACACACACACACACATACATATAAGTGCTAGGCCTACAGTAGATTTAATATAACCAGTTACTAAACAGTAAAACACTGGCCACATTCCAGAATATTTCAAACTCTGGAAAATTGTAAATTGTTTTGTCTCCTTCCTGTTACTGAATTGTGGTTCTTCTGAATTTTATTTTATTTTTTTATTTTTCTACTGAATTTTAAATAAGTGGTATTCCAAAACCGTAAGTCAAGCACAAAAAATATGATGATATCCCATTTCCAGGTGGAGAGAGTGGGGCCCCTGAAAATTGTCAGTCCTATTCATGCCCAGATTTTCATCGTGAAAATGTGGTTTTGCATGGATGAGATAAGCATAATCACTAGAATACAGGTTCTGTCTCTTTTTGCTGTTGTATCCTTTCTTAAGTAGCACAGAGCAAGACTTTAATAGGTGTGCAGAAAATATTTGTTGAATGAACCCAGCTAGACCCTTACACTTGAGTTAATTATCCTTGTATGAACTAGTATAGGGATGGGTGGAGGACTGGTGGGTGGAGAACTTTAGTTTGTTTAAACCTAAGGCAGTCTAGTCCCAGGCTCTCCTAAGTCTATTCTGAAGGGCTAGTAGGAAGTACCTGTCTTTTTAGGGCTACAGAATGACTTCCAGGTGAGAGACCTTGGCCTGGTGTTAGGACTTCCATTATTGCTTAAGATACGAGTGGAGAGTGACAGTTATAACTTTTAAGCTCCAAGTTGCTATCAGTGGCTACTTGCATTGCTGTAACATTTCTTGTCTTTAAGCCGGTATGAATGGTGACGCAGGCAGAGGTTCTTTTGGGGCTTCCACTCCCCACAGTACCAGGAACCATAGTCACCAAGAGATATAGGAAGAATGAATAACTCTTCCTATTGGTTATAATACAATGCCTCTATCTTCTCACAAGTATTTCATTCATGTCAGCATTAGGGCATATATTGAACACATGGCAGTTCAATTCGGGACCAGATAAAGTATATTCTTCTTTTTCTGAGCTCTTGTATGTGTGACCAGAAAAAAAAAAACCACCCCCAAATCCCCTCAACTCTGAGGAGACCTTTTATAAGAATAGGAAAAGTCAGTTACCCAGTTACCCACAATTATGAGTATCTTGCTGGCCTGAGATAGAAAATATATTTACTTTAAAACATTGAACAAGAAATGTTATAATTTAGCTAGTATGGTTTGTTCCCGTGTTGCAGAATGATAACACTGATGTCCAAAATATATTTTCTATGAAAAGCTTTCATTTTAGCAAGTTAAAAAAAAGAAAGAAAAAAAGAATAATTTAAAAAAAGAGAAAGAAGATAAAAAGCCCTGCAATCCACATGCTTCTAACCGGAAGATATTATCAACAGTCCTAAAGATCACCAAGGCTATGCAACTGATGTGTTTAAAATTTGAGAATTAGCCCTCTGTGCCTAAGTGTTTTCTCTTAAGCTTTTCACGTCAGTGTTTTTATTCTGATTGTGAGATAATGAATCAGGATTTTATGAGTGACAGCTTGATCATTTAGCTTCTTATTTTACTCCATCGTGCATCATTTTAAACATTTGAATTTCATTTTCTTTTTCTCTCTTTTCTTTCCCTGTGGTTCCTCTAGAATGTTAAAGATTATTTTGAATGCAGCTTGAGTAAATCCTACAGTTCTTCTAGTAACACACTTGGTATCGACCTCTGGAGAGGGAGAAGGTGTTGCTCAGGAAACTTGCAGTTGCCACCACTGTCCCAAAGACAGAGTGGAAGGGCAAGGACTCCTGAGGGAGATGGCATTTCCAGACCAACCACGCTTCCTTTGATGACACTTCCAAGCATTGCTATTACAACTGTAAGCCAGGAGTGGTGAGTAGCCCCCAACTTAAATGTCAGTTCTAAGTTTTATTTTCCAGCTACTCCCGGTACAATTTCTTGTTATTAAAAGTTAGTTATCTGTGGAGTAACTAAGCCTTTTGACATTTTGAGAATTTGTTTCCCTTTGGGTAGCAAAATGAGGAGTGGAGGTATCTCCTACCTCTTAAGATTGGAAGGGGCCTATTGAGGAAGGAATGAGATGCATTTTTATTAATGACAAGGAAAGCAAAATTACTGCCTATGATCTTTTTTAAAAAAAACTATTAGTGTATGTCAATATGATGTTTTAATTTAGAAAAGCAAAATTATATGAGTGCCTAAAGGAAGTAAAACATATATATTATATAGATGAATGACAGGAGATATTCTTATTACTGTACTCAAAATATAATTATTCTTAGCTTCTTTTTATTATAATCCCACTTTACTAATTTCAGTTTGTGATTATCTAGAAAATAAAACATTTCATTATAAATCAAAAGAGGAATGAAATTGTACTATGAAAGATGCTTGGACTGTTTTGCAGAGTCTATGTTTGTGAAAGAGGCTATTTTAATCTAGTGTTGAAACGTTAATTGAATACGTATAATTTATAACTGTGGTTAAAATTGTGCCATGATATTTCTTCAAATACGTGTTTTTAATCACATATTTAGTTTTTAGCACTTTCTCTGGTTTTTCTTTTTGCTCTACATAATTTCCAAATATTTTCCAAGAATAGTCTGCTTACATAACATGGAGTCTTATTAAAAAGAAAAATATTTTCTCTATTTTTTATGTAATTTTAAATTATAATAATATGGTGCTTTAAAAAATCACTTTTCATTTAACTCGTTTGTAAGGAGAAAAACTAAATATATTAAATCACTGTGCAATATTATCACAATAAATCCTTAAAATATGTGGTTTTTATGGTGTGCTGTATACCCTTGCCACATGCTGAGCTGTACAGTGCTGATGAGTAGTCCAATATGTGCTCATTGAATGATGCAGGAAAGCTTTTAGTTGCTGGTTATCAAATACACTAAGAATTAGATCACTGAGACTTCAGCTATCACAGTTATTAGCCTGAAATGGTTCATCAGTCTGTATGTGATAGAGAAGCATGTGAACACGTCGTAGGGGGAATGGGTTAAGAATTTGAAAAGCACTGGCTAACATCTGCTTCTCAGCTGAATTAACATTAGAATAGTCATAACCAATCACTGAGCACTAAAACGGGCATATTGCTTCTGCATTGCTTACTCAGTCACATAACTTATGTGTTTAGTCTTGGTTTGCTTCTGCATGATGGCAGGTTTGGAATTCAGAAGATTTCCACGGATTTATTTTTCAGCAAGTTGGCACTGGTGCAGTATTACCAGTTGTTACAATATTGAAATGCTTCCATACCAGTTGATAAATACATGCTTTCTTGAGCTCTGATTGCCCTTATTACTATTCCAGACTCTTCCCCAGAAGCAAATTCCTTACAAACCAACAACTAAAGAGGTGATGACTGGCACAGCAGGAGTCCAGTTTTGTTGGGCGCTGGTGTTTTATCTGTTAGAATAACACTCCAGATAAAATATACCTTGCAATGTTGGAGTACCTTGCAATGCTGGAATTCATTTTACTCAAAGACCCTTTGGGAGTTGCAGAATTGTTCCTTCCTTAGAAGTGTTGAATCCAGACTCTGACATGTGGGGCACACTTGTCTACCTTTCTAAATTGAATATATTCATCCGTACAAAGAGAGTAATTGTACTCACCTCATAGGCTATTGTAAGGATTAAATATGGTAATATCTCCAAAATACCTAGTTTAGTAAAAAGCACATGTTAGGCAATCAACAAACATTAGTTTCTCTTCTCTTGATCATTATCCATTAAGGCCTTTTGAAAATTAGAAACCATGTTTCAAGTATCACTAGCCTCATGCTGAGTGAAATGGAAGATTTAGCTATTATCCAGTTTGTCATGCAGTCAGCCAACCCCACATATTAGTAATTCATTCATAATATGTCCGGTTTTTTTTTCAGTTACCTGGATAGTTTTTAAAGTGTGAGAGTATTCAGTCATTGACTCCAAATTTATTTTTAAGTATAAGCAACTAAAAGCATTTCAATACATCCTTTAAAAATACTTCCTTTGCAATGTTCATGAATACTGGTGGAATTGCTGGCAGAGGAATCTAAGTGAAAGATCTTTTGATTAGAAGTGAGGATGTAGGGTTCCAGATACCATCATTGCCATCAACTTGATGAAAGGTCCTAGAGGTAAGGGGTACAGCCTACAACCATGTGTGAGAAAGAATTGTACTCACTACTTAGAACACGGAGAATGTGGAATCAATCTCCAGGTCTAGACGAGGGGTCAATAAGCTTTTTCTGCCAGTTAGTAAATATTTTTGGCTTTGTGGGCTTTATAGTCTCTGTTGCCACTATTCAACACTGCCACTGTAGTGTGAACATGGCCGTAGACAGTATGTAAATGAATGTGTAGCTCAGCTCCAGTGAAACTTTACTTACATAAACAGGCAGCAAGCTAGATTTTGCCTGCCAGTCAGTTTGATGACTCCTATTCTAGACTAGTAAAAATCTCTAGGATATGACTGCTGCTCTGATAATTGCTTTGACAGTTGTAACTGGGTGAAACTGACCTTGAGTTCCTGGTTGGTGTTCTAAATATGTCAAAAGTCTGGGAGTATGTGCTACAGATCAAGTATTTAAAGCCAGTGAAGGAATTTGAGTGAGAACAAATGAAAGTTACTGCCCAAGGTATATAAAGTTAAACAGAAAAACATTGTTATAAATTTAGCCCTTGTTTGGGGAGAGTATATTGGTGAAGGGAGGTGGCCATCACTGCAGGCAAAAGGCCTGGAATAGAAGGACAATAATTTGATTTACTGTGGAGAAAGAAAGAGGAAGGACCTGAGTCCAGTTGGGTGGACTTACATCTTGCTACCTTTTGGATGAGTTTCTTTATCCTACAAAAACTCAAATGAATAAACAGTGGAGATGATACAGCTTTTCAGAGTTGTGTGAGAAAGAAAATGTAATATATGTAGCACTTAGTGGTTATTTTGATGTTATTGTTATTATTGATATGTTATTGTTATACATAGACTGAATAGCCAGAATTATGCATTTTCTATTATTGGGGGTTCTGGAGGAACTTCACCACCTGAGTTATTGGAACCATCTTGGAAATATGATGAAAGAAGAAGTCAGATATGAAAACAAGATGTTATCCTTATTACTGATAAAGTTAATATTGGAATATGTACTCTGTATCTGTGGGCAAGTAGGCTGATAACACTGTACACCGTAATCATACAGACTTACCACCCAGTAATAGGAGGTGCTGGGCCTGTGCAGGCAGCCCTCATCCTCAGAGGGAGAATCTACCTCTATGAAATTTGAAAATGGAGGAGTTGTAGAATCCTGCCCCGGTGAGACAGTAGGAAAGAAGGACTGAGTTGTGCATGTCTACTTTCTCCTTCTGGAAAGACCAGTGCAGATTAAATTACTCCTTCTTTCCAGGGAAGACTGAGTAAAAAGGCAGAAGGAAGTTAGGAATGTTAAGCTGGTGGCATTCCTGACACTTGGAAGACACATCAAAAAGTGGGAAAAATACATTCTTCCTGACATTCCCCAAGTTTTTCCCCCCTCTTTTCACCTTTAGTCTGGGGTCACACTCAGGATGTGGCCAATGCCAAGCCTCTGGTGGTCTTCACTTTTTGAATAATTAAAGCAGTTTATTGATCTACCAAATTTATCAAAGCAATGTCACCACAACCAAGTTAGGAAAATAAGCCAATACTCAGCCTTGAATGTCTACAGTTAATCTATAATTTTAACTTTCCTCCATGAGGATCTTTTAACTCTTTAACTCCTTCTAGCCCTTCCCTGTTTACAGTTTTTAATTATCTATATATTTTAACCCCCAAATACACTAGCTCTCTGTCTGGGATCACTTGCCTTTTTGCTTGAAGTAAGTCCTTTAGAATTTACTCTTATTTTTTGGTTTGTTTCTCTGAAAATGTCCTTATTTTGCTCTCATTCTTGAAGGTGTTTTCTTTTTCATTATGTAACAGTTTCTTTATTTCAACACTTTTCCCCTTGCCTTTTGGCTTCCATTACTGTTGTTGGGAAAATGGCTGTAAGTCTAATTGTTTTTCTGTGTAAATAATCTGCATTTTTTGGGGGGGGTGGGCTCTTGATTTCTGAATTCCATCTTTGATGTAACTAGGGGTGGATTTCCTTTTATTTATCCTATGTGAGATTTACTGGACTTCTCAAATATGTCAGTTGGTATCTTTCTCATCAGATCTGGAATATTCTTTGTTATTATCTCTTCAGATATTTTCTCTGCCAGTCTTTTGCTCCTCTGCTATTGGACTTATGATTAAATGTATTTTGAATCTACTTCTTTATCTTCCATTTCTTTTAATGTCTTTCATATATATATAATTAAAAATTTTGTCTTTCTGGGCTGTATTCTGGTAATTGCTTTTGGTCTGCCTTCTGGTTTGCTAATTCTCTTTTTAACTATGTTAAATTTGCTGTTAAACCTATTATATTGAGTATTTCAATTTTGATTATTGTATTTTCTGTTTTTAAAGTTTGTATTTATTTAGTTTTTAAATATGTGAGGTAATTTTATTTAGTTTTCTTTTCCCTACATGTGTTAGTTATCTATTGCTGCATAACGAATAATCCCCAAATTTAATGGCTTAAAGTAACAAACATTTGTTATCTTATATTTTCTGTGGGTCAGGAATCTAGTTGTGGCCCAGCTGGGTGCCTCTGACTGGGTCCCTCACAAAGCCAAAGTCAAGTTATTAGCCAGTGTTACAATCATTTCAGTGGTTGACTGGGTGGGAGGGATCTGCTTCCAAGCTCACTCACACGGTTTTTGACAGGTTCACCTCCTTGCTGACTGATGACTGGAAACATCAGTTTTTTGCTATATGGGCCTCTCCCTTGTGCTACTCATGACATGACAGTTTGCTTTTTATGGAGCAAGGATTTTTGATAGAGAAAGATGGACCAATAGAAGGTGAGCAAGATAGAAGTCAAAATCTTTTTAGTGACATCCCATCACTTTTACAAATTCCGTTCATTAGATCTAGCCTACACCCAAGGGGAGGAACTGTGCAAGGGCCTGAATATGAGGAGGTGGGCATCGTTGGCGACAAATTTAGAGGTTGCCTACCACATTGCAGATGTTTTCAAGCTTTTAAAAATTTCTTTAAATATAGCAAGAGTAAGGAGAAATAGACAAATCCACTATTATACTTGTAGACTTCAACACTGCAGAAAATCGATAGACCAAACAGGGAGAAATCATTACAGATATATTTGATGTGAACAGCACTATCAATCAACTTGATTTAATTGAAGTTTTGTAGAATACTTCATCCAACAACAACAGAGTATACATTCTTCTCAAGTTTGCATTGAATGCTCACCAAGATACATCTATCACACACACCTTAACAAATTTAAAAGAGTAAAAATCATATAAAGTACATTCTCAGACCACAGTGGAATTAAATAAGAAATCAGTAACAGAAAGATAACTGGAAAGTCCCAACTATTCAGAGATTAAAAACCCAACTGTAAATAACAGACCAAATGGGCCAAAGAGAAATCTCAAGAGAAAATTAAAAATATTTTGAACTAAGTGAAAATAAAATTAAAATTTACTATTATTTATGGGATGCAGCAAAAGCAGTGCTTAGAGGGAAATTTATATCTATACCTATATATATGTCTATATATCGATTTCTGTCCATCTCTATATAGAGACATATTTGACAAGAACAAAAAACTAAATCAGTACTTCTTCCATCTTAGAAAACCATAAAGAAAAGGAGTAATTTAAGACTCAAGCAAGCAGAAGAAAATCAATAATTAAATCAGAGCAGAAATCAGTGCAATTGAAAACAGGAAAACAGTAGAGGAAGTCAGTGGAACCAAAAGATGGTTCTTTGAAAAGATCAATACACTGATAAACCTCTGGCCAGGCTCACCAAGAAAAAGAAGAAAAGACATAAATTACTGCTTTAAAAAATGAGAGAACATCACTGTTGATTCCCTGGAGATGAAAAGAATAATAAAGGACTACTGTGAACAACTCTATACCCACATATTTGAACATTTAGATGAAATGGACTAATTCCTTGAAAGACTCAAAATTACCAAAACTCACAGAGGGGAAATAGATAACATGAAAGGTCTGTATCTATTAAAGACATTGAATAGAAAATTATTAACCTACCAAGAAAAAGAAAGCTCTAGGCCTAGATGGTTTTCTTACAAATTTTACCAAACACTTAAAACAGAAATGATACCAACTCTCCACAATCTGTTCCAGAAAATTCAAGTAGATGGAACACTTCCCAACTCATTCTATGAGGCCAGTGTTGCCCTAACACCCAGTTTGGAATACAGTTTGGCAGTTTCTTACAAAACTAAACATAATGTTGTCATATGATCTGGCAGTCATGCTCCTAGATATTTACTTAACTGATTTAAAAACTTACACTGTCACAGAAGGCCACACAAACATATTTATAACAAATATATTAAAAATCACCAAAAGCTGGAAGTAATAAATATATGCTTTAATAGGTGGTGAATTGATAAATTGTGGTACATCCATACAGTGCAACATTAATGATGAAAAGAAATAAGCTGTCAAGCCACAAAAAGACATGATTGAAACTTAAATGCATGTTGCTAAGTGAAAGAATCAAGTATGAAAAGGCAACATACTGTGTGATTCCACTTATATGGCATTCTAGAAAAAAGCAAAACTATAGAGATGGTACAAGATCATTGGTTGCCAGGGGCTCAGGAGAGAGGGTTGAAAAAAATGAATGAATCTTTAAAACCCACAGATTTAGTGAGAAATATAGATGTAGACAAATTAATATAATATAGTATATTTAGTTCTAGAATAAGAATACAGGTGAGGAGCAATGAATTCTTCCTTGGAGGGGAGAAGCAACAGTGAAAGCTGTTATTTGTCCTTGACTTGAAGCTGAGCAAGCATATATCTGCTGGACAGAAGTAGAAGTAACATTTCAGACACAGGAAATAGCATGGACAAGACCATGACTCCTTGAGACAAAGTGACATATTCAAGGAATGCAAGTATTCATAGGGCATGCAGGGTATGTGAGATGGTGTGGGTGGAGATATGGCTTAAGTAAAAGGCGGGAAATCTGAGTTTGAAAAGGTGGGTAGAGGTCAGAATGTGAAGGGTGTTACAGTTTTGCCTTTATCCAAATTAATAAATTGAAGCCATTGGAGTTTTTAAATAAATTGAATATAGATCTGTAAGGTAATAAGATAATGAGAGACAATGTAGAGGCTGTTTGGAAAGAGAAAGGTTGAAGGTTGAAAATCTAGAGAGGAAGATTTCAGAGCGAGGTGGATGATGGATGCTGAGGGATTTGAACAGGCAGTAGGTGTGGAAATGAGAAGGAGGAGGAAAACTGAACAACACTGGGGTTGAATGGCTGGGAAGTGGTGTGTAGTTGAATGTGGATTAGGAGCAAGGAGGAGAAGCCATGAACATGCAGCAGTTTCTTGTTCAGCTGGATGCATGGAAATGCCATGAACAAGGACAAGAAATGAGGGGTTAAGGTATAAAGGGAAAGATGGTGGGTTTAGTTTTGAATAGGGTGAATTTAAAGTACTTTAAACATGTTACTAAGTGGATATTGTCTGAGAGCTGTTAAAAATGTGTGTGTGTGTGTGAATATCATAGTTTGGAGATCATAGGTGTACAGGTGGTAATGAGGTAATGGAATGAATGAGATTACCCAGACCAAGTATGCAGAGATTAGTCAATATCAATTTTGTCTTGAACTAAGGATATAGCCCTAAGGAATAATAATAACATGGGGTCAAATAAGGGAGAAAGAAGAGCAGGGAGGAGGCAGAACATGAACAGAGAAATAGGAGGAGAATTAGAATAGATAATTATTATAAAAGGACAGAAGTTGGGCCATAGGGAAGGTTTGGTCGGCAAAAACAGAAGTTGCACAGAGTACAGGTAAGATGAGGACGGAGAAAAGGCCTTCGGATAATTCAATTTAGTGGACGTTGGTAACACTAGTGGAAGTCTTAGTAGAATCATGGAATGAGAATGCATGGGATTAAGAGTGAACCAGGGAAGTGGAGGGAGGCAGAGGAATGCACAGCAATGCATAGGTCCTGTGCTAGTTCTGTTGGGCAGGTACATATGTTCTTTTGTATATCGGATACTATATTAAAAGTGATACTAGAGGACAAAATACAACTTTAAAAAAGCAAAAATTAGAGCTGAGGAGGAAAGGATAGCAACAAAATATTACTCGTTCAAGTTTTTTTTAGTGAAAAGAGTGAGAATGGAAGCTGATTGGGGTAGACAAGATTATGGAAAAGTGTTATAATGTGGAGACATTTTTATCTATGCTGAACAGAAGGAACTGGTAGATGGGGAGAGATTGAAGATAAGAGAGATGGGCAATAATTAATACAGACTATAGTAGGAGTAGCACAGGGAAAGATAAACTTTAGACAAGATTAGAAATATCTTCTTTTGAGACATGTAAATCCAATGCAGAAAAGAATAAATATATTGGAAATGACAAGGAGAGAAATAGGAGAACCTTATTTCCAAAGGTAGAGATCAGTGGTCGTCAAATATTAGAGTGGTTCAGAATCACTTGGACAATTTATTGAAAAAGTTGGTTCAACTTATCGCTGAACCCCAACCCTAGAGGTGGGAGTCTGAGATAGGGCTGGGGATCTGTAGTTCTAATAAGTTCCTAGGTGAAACTTGTGGAACTGACCTGGGGACCACATTTTGAGGACTCTGGCCTAGATTTTCTCAGAAGTAGGAGGTTAAGTCATCTGCTGAGAATAAGGGGGTGCGGACCCTCTGCTGTCCTTTCACCCAAAGGCATACATTGTTCCAGATCAACAAGCATGTGTTTCTGTCTGGGGGCATTTCTTTTTTCTGTGCCATGCCAGCTGACCTGTGGTGGGACTGAACTCTCAGGTGTGAGATAACAGTACTGCTCTAAGAATGCTCACATCTTAATGATGCAATAGAACTATTGTCAGCTGCATTTTCAGTTGAATAGGAAGAGCTCAGAGATAAAGTAGGCAGGGAATCTTGTTTCAGCGTTTTCCTAGTGGTGCACTTTTTCATAAGAAACAGTTCTGGCTTCTCCTTTGTTATTCCCTCAAAGAAGATTATAAATATCAGTTTGCTTGTCTCCCACCTCTGTCTGCCTGAGGGCTGTGCTTTGCTTCTCTAAATGTTTCAGTTGTGAACATGATGATTCTGTTTGGGCATCTATTAATTTAGGTGTGATGTCCTTAATGTTCGCTGTCCCAACTTTCACCTACATTGGGGAGAGTGGTGTCAGTTGCCCTGTTGCTGTCTGGAAGGCTGGGAGCAATTTCAACTGTTCTCATTATCACGGAAGGGAAATGCGGTCAGTCCGCTGAGGTGGTGGCTCAGAAACATGGGCTATGCTTTATTGCTCCCACAATCTGTAACAAGTTTACAGTCTGATGAGGTTTTCAATAAAAATATTTTATGCTTTGGGGTTGCCTCTCAACTACAGAGCCTAAAGCCCTGTTTTAAAGATCAAAATACCCACAGATGCTGTGCACAAATGCCATAGATTCAACAAAAGCTGGTGTGAAGATGGGAAATTGATGACACATTTGTTTAGCTCCCACCAGGCTTTACCACCCACTGAAACCTTTTGGCTACGGAAACTGCATTTGTGACTTGTGCATCAGGCATTGCAATCTACAAGTCGGCAATTCACAAAGTTCCCCCTGGATTCCCCCTGTCAGGTATGTGAGATAATAGACAGTGGATATTTAAAATCATGCATCATCCACTCCATACCTCGTTGCTTATATATTCTCAATAAGGTCAAAATTGTATTAGAATATTAGGATATATATTAGGATATATATTATATGGAAGGTACTTAGGATAGGATCTGGTCTATATGATTATAATAATTGGTATAATACTTTAATATTGGTATTAAATATAATACCAATAATATATTATACAATAATATAATATAATAATGTAATGTTGGTGTAATATAGATAATATTTTCACTATAATACATTATAGTATATAAGGCCCTTTCCAACTCCTATTTTATTTAAATTTAACTCCCACAACAACCTTGCAAGGTGGGCACTTTTTCCTTAAGGTAAAACAAAAATATAAATGACTTCAACCTAAGTATGATCATGGGCATGAAAGGTTTCATAATAGAGAAAGACTCCATTTTTGATGATTGGTGGCTGACAGCTTTCAACTCTCTTCCTCTCCCCTTTCCTTTTTGCCCTACATCTAGGAAGGATAAGCAAATCTGCACACTCCCTCCCTTGGTGCCTGTGAGAAGTTCAAAAGATGCAAAACTCTGCTCTCTCTGGGAATCCTCATCCCAGCCCTACCCCCCACCCCTTAATCATAATAAAACCCTAAGCCACCTTCCACCTCCCTCTCAACTTTGTTTCACCTTAGACGGAACCTGAGCCCTTCTCCTTGGGGAATCCTTTTGCTGTTTATTATATGAGTAGTAAACTAATTTCATATCTATTAGTCCTATGTGTCATTCATCCTGACATCTGTAAATTCCTGGGCAGGGGCTGCCCAGTATCCTGCAGGGGATGTTAGGTGCCTGGATAAATCAGGTTTCTTAGTTTTAGATAAGCTAATAGTGCTTTATTCCTTCAGATATGTGTTCATTTCAGACAACAAAAATAATGAAAAAATATTGTGGTTAACTCAGGGCTAAGAACTGAAAGATGAACAGGACATGGTCTCTGTCCTTCTCTTCAGTAGTTATAGTCTCATAGAAGAGGCAGACATGTAAATTTAAAAACTACAAAATTATGTCATATGTAGTATGTACAAGGTACTATGGGAATGCAGGAGAGTGAGTGGCTGTGAATCTTCCTGGATTGAACAACACGTGTGTAAAGTCATTAAAGCATGAAAGAGGATGGAATGTCGAAGGAACTGTATTCATATTTATTTGGCTGTAGAACAGGGTGAGTGTGGTGAGATGCAGTTGGCAAGGGTTGAAGGCTCTGCTCGTACATTGGATCTTATCCTAAGGACATTGCTGAGCTACTGGAGGGCTTTAAGAAATGGAATCAAAGAAGAATGTTTTTATTTTAAATAGTTCACTTTGATGGTAGTGTGGAAGATAGATTGGTATTGAGACACAAAGATAATTTAGACTTGCTGTAGTCCAAGTGATAATGGCTGCTGAGTCAGGACAAAGGCAAGGAAAATGGTCAGAGGAGGACATATTTGTGCCAAACACTGTTCTAGGAGCTGAGGTACAATGGGATGTAATGGAGAAATCTCTGTTTTTATGAAGTTTACATTCTAAAGGGGTACGTAGGAGAGAACCCCTAATGTCCACCCTTTCCTGCTCTCTAACAGTAAGAAAACTTTAGAATTGTAACTGAGCACGAGGCTCCCCAGAAAATAGATGGTTCTTTTTGGCCTTTCTTGCAGCTTCCTTTTAGTCTAGCTAGAACCTAGTTACACTAGATTCTGGCCAGGTCATGCCCTTGAAATCAAAGGGCATCCTTTTCCTTCCATTCTCCCCCTTTCTATGGGCAGGAATGAGTATGCAGTGGTGAGGTTGCTTGCACTTTGTGGCCAAGGTTAACACCACGGGCCTGATGGAGCAGCAAAACTGAAGGGCCCTGAGTATGTGACAACTTCATAGAGAGCCACCACACCACACTGGGTTTTAATGTGAAGTAAATACAGTTCTATTGTTGTTTTGTGCTTCTCTCTGATACGGCATCTGAACCTGTATCATAAGTAATACTGGGAGAGATATACAATTGTAGTGGAGGTTTACATAAAGGGGATGCCCAGATCATGAATCTTACAAAGGCAGTCATCTAAAAGTATAAATAAGTTATATAAGTATGTTGTATACAGTTGGATCTGTTATGCTTAATATATTATTATTCAAAATAACTACTAGCTGTAATTTGCATGCAAGGAAGAGGTTTACAGAATGCCCAAGCCAGTTAGTTGGTTGTTCTTCAGACAAGAAAGACCCACTTGTACAAAGTACTTACATCTGAGTATGCCAGCCAATGTGATGAGAGCTGAATATCCCTTCATTATGTCTTCTTATTATCTGATGTACTTACTAATCCAATCTTAAGTAAAATGGTTAGTGAGTTGAGAAAGGCATGAGTCTGTTCATTGAGGTGCAAGCTGATTACAATAATTAACAGAAAACTATAGACTGAAATAATGTGATGAAAGAAATAACCAGGGTGATGTGATGGAGTAACTATGAGCTGAGCAAAGGAATTGTACTTAGATAAGGTAGCTATGAAAGACCTCTGAGAGGAGATGATATTTGATTGATACCTAAATGATAGAAAGCAGTTAATCTATTGAAAAAGTGGTGGTGAGGGGGCGCAGATTCTTAATAGGCAGAGGAAATAGAAATGTAAAAGCCCTGGGATGGGAAAGAGCCTAGTATATTTGAATAGGAGACCGGAGACCAGTGTGACCGGAGCACAGAATGCAAGGGGGAGGAAGTAAGTTGGGATTTGAGAGGCAGGGAGCAGTTAGATCACCTAGTTACTTGTAGGCTATAGTAAGGAGTTTTGTTTTATTCTATGAGCAATGAGAAGCCATTACAATGTTTTAAAAACATGACAGGATCTGACTTTAAAAGAATAGTGTTTTGGGTACAGGTATAATGAATTGCAGGGTCAAAGTGGAAGCAGAGACTATTGCAGAAAAGTGATTTGAAACAGGATGATTCCAGAGGAGCTGGAGAGAAGTGAAAGGATTTAATTGCTGTTTAGAAGTATATTGATAGGGCTTGCTAAAGGGAATGCATGTAGAGGTCTGGGGAAGGAAGGCATCAACAACCAATCCTATGCTTTTTGCTTGAGCAGCTGGGTTGATAGTGGTGCCATTTGTTGAAATTAGAAACACCTGGGGAAAGATTTTGGTGGGTGTAAACCAAAAGACGCATTTTGGACAAGTCAAGTATGAAGGTGGCGATAGTTTGTGATGGCCATAGGCAGTTAGAGGTATATGCGTCTGGAGGAGAGTTAGAAATTTGATAAGTCATCAGAATAAATATAGCATTAATACTTTAAAAGTTCATTTTGTTTATAAGTACTTCAAATAAACTAAAAGTACAGAAAATAATTCAACAAACACTTACCATCTATTGCTATACCTGCTGTCTAGATTTAACAAATGTTGACACTTTGCCTTTTTTTGCTTCAGTCCTTTTAAAAATATGATGTTGCAGATAAAGGAGTGAGAGCATTCTTAAAGATGCTGGGAAGACAGTGGCTTAAATGCATTTCAGTTCTCATCCACTCTGATCTCTTCCTCTTCGGCCAGTAGACAGGTCCTGGAGGATAAGAAAGAAACCTCAGATTCTTTCACAACCATGCCAAAGATAGGACAGGACTTTCTCCCTTCTGGCAAGGGGAGAGCCTGGAAATTGGCAGTGAAGAGTCCCAGAATGAGGATGAGCATGCCCGCATCCTGCGACAGCTTAGCCCTAGAAACTCGTGATCTCACGCAAATTTACATGTATAGGAATATATCTAATATTCTACTTCTGGATTCCTAAACACTGAGAAGTAACCTAACCAGTTGCTGGATCCTTTCTACCTTTTAGGTTGGGAGAGCATGAAGAGGCCAAAGCAAGAATATGAGAGAGGTTTCCTCCTGATGCCTTGACATGATACCAGTGAGGTACCAACCCCCACACTACTGAATTATAAGAATGGAGGTTGGCAAGACTGCTACTGCTTAATGAACCCCATCACCTTAAGCCCCCAGGAGAAGACCAGGAAAAATATCAATGCAGCTAAGGGAATTAAGTTACTGGAGAAATGAAGAGCAAGGAGAAAACACAGAGGAGGTTCCTGTGAAGTGGAGTTATTGGGGAAGACAAAGACTTAAGGCAAAAACAAAGTACTTGACATTCAAGTATTGAAGAAAGAAAGACTTTTTGAAACCAAAATTATTTAAAACATTCAGCAGATGAATCGAAACAGAGTAAAGTCTTTGAGATTAAAAATAGCACACACACACAGACACATACAAACACACAACTCGCATACACATACATAAACTAATGTTCTGAAAGATCAAGTAGTAGAACTATCTCAAATGTCAGAGAAAAATACAAGGATGTAAAAATATCTTTAAAAAAATACTAGAAATTTAGTTCAATAAGCCCTAATGTGTAAATAATAAGGGTTCTGGAAGAAGAAAAAGACATAGATGAAAGATAGGCAATAGTTAAATAAATATCAGACAAGTATTTCCCAGAGTTTAAGAAAGACCTGAGTCTGAAAACTGAATGTGCTTACAATTCCAGGCAAGACTGATGACAACAGACTCACATCTAGATATACTCTAGCAAAGTGCCGGGATTTCAGGTACATATAAGAAAAATGTCTTTAAGCTTTCAGCAGGAAAGAACAATTCAGTTACAAGAAAAAAATGTAAAATGAAATTTGACTATTAATCTTCAACATGAGAAACTAAATAGAAGGATACAACCTACACACTACTAAGAAAAAAGGACTGCAACCCAAGAATCCTGTATTCAACCAAGATACCAAGATGTAATTCACAACTGTATTAAGGAAAATGATGGGTTTGATTAATATGAAGGATCTTGAGATGGAAAGATTATCCTGAATTATCCTGGTGGACTCAATCTAATCACATATGTCCTTAAACATAGAGAACATTTACCAGCTGGAGAGAACCAGAGAAACGGTAGTGTGAGAAGGACTTGACCTGCTGTTGCTGGCTTTAGTGATGGAGGAAGGGGCCATGTACCAAGGAATGTGGGTGGCTTCTAGAAGGTAAAACAGGCAAGGAAACAGATTTTCCTCTAGAGCCTCCAGAAGGGAGCCCAGCCCTGATGACACCTTAATTTTAGCCTGGTGAGACCCATATCAGACCTCTGACCTACAGCACTGTAATGTCTTAGTCAGTTTGGGCTGCTATAACAAAGTACCTTACACTGGGTCACTTATAAACAACAGACATTTACTTCTGACAATTCTGGAGGCTAGAAGTCTGAGATAAAGGTGCCAGCATGGTCAGTTCTCGTAAGAGCCCTCTTCTGGGTGGCAGCCTGTGAACTTCTTGTATCCTCACAAGGAAGAGAGAGACCTAACTAGCTCTCTGGCCTCTTCCTTTTTTTTTTTTTTTTTTTTTTGCAGTACGCGGGCCTCTCACTGTTGTGGCCTCTCCCGTTGTGGAGCACAGGCTCCGGATGCGCAGGCTCAGCGTCCATGGCTCACGGGCCCAGCCGCTCTGCGGCATGTGGGATCTTCCAGGACCAGGGCACGAACCCGTGTCCCCTGCATTGGCAGGCGGACTCTCAACCACTGCGCCACTAGGGAAGCCCTGGCCTCTTCTTATGAGGATACTAATTGCATTCATGAAGGCTCCACCCTCATGACCTAATTACCTTCCAAAGAGCCAACCTCCAAAACACTGGGATTAGAGTTTCAACATAAGAGTTTTGAGGGGACACATTTAGTCCATTGAGTGTAAAATAATAAGTTTATGTTGTTTTAAGCCACTACATTTGTGGTCATTTATTATGGAAAGAATAGAAAATGAATATAATGTCTCTTGGGGAAAAAAAAGGGTATTTGTAGAGATAGAATGGTTTAGAGCATATATCATCTACATACCCAATCTGAGGAAAATACTCGATAAAGAACTTCAACAAGTAGCAGATTAAAACAGAAAACTCCACATAGTTGAAGACAAAGAGTAGAAACAATGATTAGAAATGAATCTTGCAATATATAAAGTTAAAACTAAGTGGACAATTGTGGACTATAAGGGAATATGTAGTATAAGTGATAAATAAGAATTATGGATGGGCAGCCACTATGAAAAACAGTATGGAGATTTCTCAAAAAACTAAAAAATAGAACTACCGTATAACCCAGAAATTCTATTCCTAGGTACATATCCGGAAAAATGAAAACACTAATAAGAAAATATACATGCATGCCAATGATCATAGCAGCAGTATTTACAATAGCAAAGTTATGGAAGCAACCCAAGTGTCCATCAACAGACAAATAGATAAAGAAGATGTGGCATATATATATACAGTGGAATACTACTCAGCCATAAAAAGAATGAAATTCTGCCATATGAAACAACATGGATGGACCTGGAGGGTATTATGCTAAGTGAAATAAGTCAGACAAAGTTAAATACTGTATGATATCACTTATATGTAGAATTTTAAAAAATAATACAAATGGATATGTATGTAGCAAAAGAGAAACAAACTCACAGATATAGGAAACAAACTAGTGGGTACCAGTAGGGAGATGGAAGAGAAGTGTATGGGATTAAGACATATAAACTGCTATATATAGAATAAATAAGCAGCAAGGAAATATTGTGTATAGCACAGGGAATTATAGCCATTATCTTTTTTTTTTTGAGTAACTTTTTTTTATAAATAGATCTTTATTGGAGTATAATCACTCACAATACTGTGTTAGTTTCTGTTGTACACCAAGGTGAATCAGCCATGTGCATACATATGTCCCCATATCTCCTCCCTCTTGAGCCTCTCTCCCACCCTACGTATCCCACCCCTCTAGGTCATCACAAAGCACTGAGCTGATCTCCCTGTGCTATGCTGCTTCTTCCCGCTAGCTAACTATTTTACATTTGGTAGTGTATATATGTCAATGCTACTCTCACTTCACCCCAGCTTCCCCCTCCCACCCCGTGTCCTCATGTCCATTCTATGTCTACATCTTTATTCCCTACAACTAGGTTCATCAGTACCATTTTTTTTATTCCATATATATGCGTTAGCATACGGTATTTGTTTTTCTCTTCCTGACTTACTTCACTCTGTATGACAGACTCTAGGTCCATCCACCTCACTACAAATAACTCAATTTCATTTCTTTTTCTGGCCGAGTAATATTCCATTGTACATATGTACCACAACTTCTTTATCCATTCATCTGTCAATGGACATTTAGGTTGGTTCCATGTCCTGGTTATTGTAAATAGAGCTGCAGTGAACATTGTGGTACATGACTCTTTTTGAATTATGGTTTTCTCAGGATATATGCCCAGTAGTGGGATTGCTGGGTCGTATGATAGTTCAATTTTTAGTTTTTTAAGGAACCTCCATACTGTTTTCCATAGTGGTTGTATCAATTTACATTGCCACCAACAGTGCAGGAGGGTTCCCTTTTCACAACACCTTTTCCAGCATTTATTGTTTCTAGACTTTTGATAATAGCTATTCTGACTGGTGTGAGGTGAAACCTCATTGTAGTTTTGATTTGCATTTCTCTAATAATTAGTGATGTTGAGCATCTTTTCATGTGCTTCTTGACCATCTGTATGTCTTCTTTGGAGAAAGGTCTATTTAGGTCTTCACGAATATTTTCTCCCATTCTGAGGGTTGTCTTTTCGTCTTGTTTCTGGTTTCCTTTGCTGTGCAAAAGCTATTAAGTTTAATAAAGTCCCATTTGTTTATTTTTGTTTTTATCTCCATTACTTTAGGAGGTGGGTCAAAAAAGATCAAGCTGTGGTTTATATCAAAGAGTGTTTTTCCTATGTCTTCCTCTAAGAGTTTTATACTGTCTGGTCTTACATTTAGGTCTTTAATCCATTTTGAGTTTATTTTTGTGTATGGTGTTAGGGAGTGTTCTAATTGCATTCTTTTACATGTAGCTGTCCAGTTTACCCAGCACCACTTATTGAAGAGGTTGTCTTTTCTCCATTGTATGTTCTTGCCTCCTTTGTCGTAAATTAGGTGAACATATTTGTGTGGCTTTATCTCTGGGCCTTCTATCCTGTACCATTGATCTATATATATATTTTTTGCCAATACCATACTGTCTTGATTACTGCAGCTTTGTGGTATAGTTTGAAGTCAGGGAGCCTGATTCCTCCAACTCCGTTTTGCTTTCTCAAGATTGCTTTAGCTATTCGGGGTCTTTTGTGTTTCCATACAAATTGTAAAAAATTTTGTTCTAATTCTGTGAAGAATGCCGTTGGTAGTTTGATAGGGATTGCACCGAATCTGTAGATTGCTTTGGGTAGTATAGTCATTTTCACAATATTGATTCTTCCAATCCAAGAACATGTTCTCTTTCTGATTTTTCATTGTTGGTATATAGGAATGTCAGAGATTTCTGTGCATTAATTTTGTATCCTGCAACCTTACCAAATTCATTGATTAGTTCTAGTAGTTTTCTGGTGGCATCTTTAGGATTTTCTGTGTATAGTATCATGTCATCTGCAAACAATGACAGTTTTCCTTCTTCTTTTCTAACTTGTATTCCTTTTATTTCTTTTTCTTCCCTGATTGCTATGGCTAGGACTTCCAAAACTATATTGAATAAGAGTGGCGAGAGTAGACATCCTTGTCTTGTTCCTGACTGTAGTGGAAATGCTTTCATTTTTTCACCATTGAGTATTTTGCTTGCTGTGGGTTTGTCATATATGGCCATTATTATGTTGAGGGAGTTTCCCTCTATGCCCATTTACTGGAGAGTTCTTATCATAAATCAGTGTTGAATTTTGTCAAAAGCTTTTTCTGCATCTATTGAGATGATCATATGGTTTTTATTCCTTAATTTGTTAATGTGGTGTATCACATTGGTGTTTTGAGTATATTGAAGAATCTTTGCATCCCTGGGGTAAATCCCACTGGATCATGGTGTATGATCCTTTTAATGTGTTGTTGGATTCTCTTTGCTAGTATTTTGTTCAGGATTTTTGCATCTATGTTCATCAGTTATATTGATCTATAATTTTCTTTTTTTGTGATATCTTTTTCTGGTTTTGGTGTCAGGGTGGTCGTGGCTTCATAGAATGAATTTGGGAGTGTTTCTCCCTCTGCAATTTTTTTGGAAGAGTTTGAGAAGGATCTGTGTTAGCTCTTCTCTAAATGTTTGATAGAATTCGCCTGAGAAGCCATCTGGTCCTGGACTTTTGTTTGTTGGAAGATTTTTAATTACGGTTTCAATATCATTACTTGTGATAGGTCTGTTTATATTTTCTGATTCTTCCTGGTTCAGTCTTAGAAAATTGTACCTTTCCAAGAATTTGTCCCTTTCTTCGTGGTTGTCCATTTTATTGGCATATAGCTGTTTGTAGTAGTCTCTTATAATCCTTTGTATTTCTGCAGTGTCAGTTGTGATTTCCCCTTTTTCATTTCTAATTTTATTGATGCATCCTATCCCTTTTTTTCTTGATAAGTCTGGCTAAGGGTTTATCAATTTTGTTTATTTTCTCAAAGAACCAGCTTTTAGTTTTATTGATCTTTGCTATTGTTTTCTTCATTTCTATTTCATTTATTTCTGCTCTGATCTTTATGATTTCTTTCCTTCTATTGACTTTGGGTTTTCTTTTTTCTTCTTTCTCTAGTTGTTTTAAGTGTAGGGTTAGATTATTTATTTGAAAATTTTCTTGTTTCTTGAGGTGAGATTGAACTGCCATAAACTTCTCTCTTAGAACTGGTTTTGCTTCATCCCATAGGTTTTGGGTCATCGTGTTTTCGTTGTTATTTGTTTCTATATATTTTTAAATTTCTTCTTTGATTTCTTCAGTGATCTCTGGTTATTTAGTAGTGCACTGTTTAGACTCCATGTATTTGTGTTTTTTACAGTTTTTTTTTTTCCTGTAATAGATTTCCAGTCTCATAGCATTGTGGTCAGAAAAGATGCTTGGTACAATTTCAATTTTCTTAAATTTTCTGAGTCTTGATTTGTGACCCAAGATGTGATCTATCCTGGAGAATGTTCCATGTGCACTTGAGAAGCAAAGCTATTCTGTCACTTTTGGGTGAAATGTTCTATAGATATCAATTAAGTCTATCTGGTCTATTGTGTCATTTAAAGCTTGTGTTTCCTTATTTATTTTCTGTTTCGAAGATCTGTCCATTGATGTAAGTGGGGTGTTAAAGTCTCCTACTATTATTGTGTTACTGTCGATTTCTCCTTTCATGGTTGTTAGTATTTGCCTTATGTATTGAGGTGCTCCTCTGTTGGGTGCATAAACCGTTATAATTGCTATATCTTCTTCTTGGATTGATCCTTTGATTGTTATGTAGTGTCCCTCCTTATCTCCTATAACAGTCTTTATTTTAAAGTCTATTTTATCTGATATGAGTATTGCTACTCCAGCTTTCTTTTGATTTCCATTTCCATGGAATATGTTTTTCCATCCCTGCACTTTCAGTCTGTTTGTGTCCCTAGGTCTGAAGTGGGTCTCTTTTAGATAGCATATATATGGGTCTTGTTTTTGTATCCATTCAGCCAGTCTGTGTCTTTTGGTTGGGGCATTTAATCCATTTACATTCAAGGTTATTATTGGTATGTATGTTCCTATTACCATTTTCTTAATTGTTTGGGGTTTTTTTTTGTGGGTCTTTTTCTTCTCTTGTGTTTCCCGCTTAGAGAAGTTTCTTTAGCATTTGTTATAAAGTTGGTTTTGTGGTGCTGATTTCTCTTAGCTTTTGCTTGTCTGAAAAGCTTTTGATTTCTCTGTCAAATCTGAATGAGATCCTTGCTGGGTAATCTTGGTTGTAGGTTTTTTTCTTTCATCACCTTAAGTATATCCTGCCACTCCCTTCTGGCCTGCAGTTTCTGCTGAAAAATCAGCTGATAACCTTATAGGGATTCCTTTGTATGTTATTTTTCGTTTTTCTCTTGCTGCTTTTAATAATTTTTCTTTCAATTTAATTTTTGTTAGTTTGATTAATATGTGCCTTGGTGTGTTTTTCCTAGGGTTTATCCTGTATGGGACTCTCTGTGTCTCCTGGACTTGGGTGACAATTTCCTTTCCCATGTTAGGGAAGTTTTTGACTATAACTTCCTCAAATATTTTCTCAGACCCTTTCTTTTTCGCTTCCTCTTCTGGGACCCCTATAATTCGAATGCTGTTGCGTTTAGTGTTGTCCCAGAAGTCTATGAGATTGTCTTCAATTGTTTTCATTCTTTTTTCTTTATTCTGCTCCTCTGCAGTTATTTCCACCATTTTGCCTTCCAGCTCACTTATTTGTTCTTCTGCCTCGGTTATTCTGTTATTGATTCCTTCTAGTGTATTTTTCATTTCAGTTATTGTGCTGTTCATCTCTGTTTGTTTTTTCTTTAGTTCTTCTAGATCTTTGTTGAACATTTCTTGTATTTTCTCAGTCCATGCCTCCATTCTATTTCCAAGATTCTGGATCATCTTTACTATCATTACTCTGAATTCTTTTTCAGGTAGGTTGCCTATTTCCTCTTCATTTATTTCGTCTTGTGGGTTTTTACCTTGCTCCTTCACGTGTGACATATTTTTTTGCTGTCTCTCTCTCTCTCTTTTTTTTTTAAATGAGTGGGATTGTGTTCCTGTCTTACTGGTTGTTTGGCCTGAGGCTTCCAACACTGGAGTTTGTAGGCTATTGGGTAGAGCTGGGTCTTGGTGCTGAGATGAAGACCTCCATGATACCTTACCGTGATAATTATTCCCTGGTATCTGAGGTTCTGTATTAGTCCAGTGGTTTTGACTTGGAGCTCCTACTGCAGGAGCTTCGGCCAGACACCCGGCTCGTGAACCAAGATCCTGCAAGCTGTGTGGGGTGGCAAAAAAAATAAAAAAGAGAGAATGATGACAAAGTAAAAAATAAAATTCGACTAGGAAACTAACACATATGTTAGAAAGAATATAAAAATAAAAATATAGATGAATCAACAACTGGAAGGTACAACAGTACCACAATAGTGAAAAAGAGGAGGAGAGAAAAGAAAAAAAAAAGAAAAATGGGGGAAAAGGCCTTGGCTGTGGAGGGCAGGGCCTAAGCAGGGGCGAGGTTTGGGCAGTGGGCGGGGCCTATGCTCAGGACCCACAGGGCTAGAAAATGCCCTGGGGGCTGTGGGGGGTGGGGCTTAGGCTCAACGGAACAGAAGGGGCCCAGGTGTGCCCCCCACTCCTGGTCTCAGAGGGCAGGGGACCTCACCTGGGAGCCCAGCAGGCTTCCTGGGTTTGAGTGTGCAGGGCAACAGCCCTCCTCTCCTCTCCTGCTCTGGTCCCAGAGGGCCCCTCCCACCTACCTCTCCTGTTCTCCCCTCAGCCTCCTTCCTATGCCCTCAGGACCAATGTGGCCAAGGGGGGGGGGCCTTGGAGAGCGGGGGACCTCACCTGGGAGCTCAGCAGATTCCTGGGGCCCAAGTGGGCGGGGCAGTCACCCTCCGCTCCTTTCGTAGGGCCCCTCCTGCCTGCTTCTCCTTATCTCCCCCGCCTCGGGAGCTGATCCTGTCTGGCCTCCACTTCTCCCCCCTCAGTCCCACCATGTCCTATCAGTTCACTAGGGGGTTCCTCCTGTCTACTTGGGCGTCAGAGTCCCCCACCAGTGGCTGGCAGGCACCCTAGTTGTGGGGAGACGCTAACTAGGTGTCCTCCCACACCGCCATCTTGACTCCGCCCCCTTGAGTCTATAGCCATTGTCTTGCATTAACTTTTAATGGAGTATAAACTGTAAAAATACTGAATCGCTAAATTGTATGCCTGAAACTAATATAATTACTGTAAATCAACTGTACCTAAATAAAAATAAATCAACTAAGCAACCAACCAACCCAGGCTTAGAACAAAGGCAAAAAAAAAATAAAATTCTGGAATAAAAATGACATGATGAAAGGAAAACTCATAATAATCTGGAAATAAATATAATAACCATTTTAGCATAGCCTGGGACTTGGGGGTTTCAATGAAAGCCCTGCAAAATTTGCTTCTGAGTAGTTGGGGGGTAGGGAAAATATTATAAAAGACCAACTGTATTTGGGAGAAATGAGGGAAGAGCACATAATGGTAAAGGACATAACATATCTTTTGGTCACATAACAGTAGAGAAGCTGTTTTGATTATGAGCACTGGGAAAGGGAAAACAGCTATGAATGGAATACAAAAGTACAGTAGTCTTTTCAAATTAAAATGGGGAAAAAAAGAAATAAAAATCAATGTAATCAAACCAGAAAAAAAGAAAAATACAAAGAGGGTACAACAAAGTGAAAAAAATGTCCTCTTGCTATTTAGCTTTATAAGGTTGGTAACTATAAGGAAAATTGGAAGTAAAATATACATGGTTTAACACTAAATGTGAATAGACTGAATGATCTCATTGAAAGACAGAGCCTGTCAGATTGGATCATATGACCCCTAAGCCTCATGCTGTTTTTAAGAAACACAGTTAAAATAAAAGATTAAACAATCTTTGAAAATACATATATAGGGAGTTTTGATAAAATGTAAGTTCCACTTGAGAAACACAGCAGTTGCAAATGAAAGAAATTCTCTAGACCTGAAATGAAACAGAAAAACAAAACAGGGGATAGGGTTGAAGCCATTGACTGGCTGGTCCCAAGGAGTGGAAACAGAAACTGAAGAAAACTGTTGAAAATGCTCATCCAGGGCCTTAGGTTTTCAGCCTAGTTCCAGAAATGGTGGAACCAGAAAGACTGGAGGACAAAAACAGTCTTACCTTTATAAGGTACACATATCATTTGGGAAGTGGTGAAAGTTATTACTAACTATGGTGTTAAACTTAAATCAAGAATGCCTTTGTAATTTCAGCAAAGGTTATACAGTTTGGATAATCGAAATAACTCATAAGATTTCCTCAGCCCATATTCATGGAAGCCTCTTAATAAAGACAAAGTATAAGTGATTGCAGGAGAAAAAGTGCAGAAGACTTCCAAGAGGAGTCCCCAGGGTCCTTTCTTAGTTGTACAGAATGCACTTTGTCTCTGGATCATGAACCACCGAGATGCAAGTGAGGAATTTTTTTTTCAGGAGAGCTCTGGCAGAATTTTCCAGGCAGATCTCTCTCCTATAGTCAAGTCAGTCTCTTTAATTGGTTACAGTAGTTGTAAACCATCAACAATCAAGCTGGCCCTGAGTGGCATCAATGGTGTTAAACTTTAAACAGCACATTATACATTGTTAGCCTACTCATTGTTATCTTGACCAAAAATCAGCTTCTGATGTCCGGTTGTCCCTGGAGATAACCAAAAACTCTTCCAGTCCATCTGCAATGTAACTGTATTATACAGTCCACCCACCTGACTTTTGGTCAAGCCTCTTAATTATAACTTTCTTGTACTGTTCTTTTTTCATGCACCTTTTGCACCATTTATAGAACCCCCCCCAAAATAAGCAGAAACGCAAATAACAAAATACTAATTACTTGTTTCATCTAATAGAGTATAGGTATTGTTTTAGAGAAATATTTTGGTTTTCCAAACATCCAGCACAGGTTTATTTGTAATCTGGCACATGTTTGTCAACCCCTTTACCTCCTTTTATCACCAAAATATGACTTTTATGTAAGGCGTTAATAGATTGATTTAATGTAAAGATTAACTGATTGCCAAGTAAATCTAGTTCCTCCTCTAGCCAATTAGTTTCCATTGGGAGAAAATTCTATAGGGATTTTAATTCAATTTCCTAATACATTTGATCATTGATATTAGTATTATGGTAGGATTTTTTAAAAAATAAATCAAGTTATCCTTACCAATTTCCTCATTATTATGTAGTTACATTATGAATTAGACTACAATCGTTACAAAATGTCAGTTAGAATTAACTTCCTAACAAGAGCAGCTCTTGCCCATATAATAGATGTTGTAATGGACTGGAGTATAAATTAAGTGCCAAATCTCAGTAAGTTCTGATTTTGAGTCTCATGGGTATAGCCATATACCCTGTTTCATACTACACGATCTCACTGATACAGGTCCCCAATGGGCTTTATATTAAGTGATACCCATCTTTCTGCATCTGTAAAATTATAGTCAATTGTAGTAGGTTTCCAATTCTGACACTCCTATTAGTATATGTTTAGTTTTCGTTATGTGTAGAGATTTGGCAATTACAGAGCATCCTTCTCTATGAACTTCCATAGGCTAGGGCGCCATAAGTGTCCCCAAACTTTATTCCTTGTACTTTTACTACCAAGACCTCAGGCTAGGGCAGGGAATGTGAATTGAGTTTGACAATTTGGAAACCATTTATGACTTCACAATCCCCCACTTTAGGCTCTATGAACCTAGTGGTGCTGGTTCCCAAGAGGGGCACTCAAAGCATGTTAAGAGTATTTAACATGTACAGTGCCCCATGCCATAAGGGTGTCTCCTTCAAGCTAGCACCTCAATAATGACTTTAAGCCCACTACATTCCATTCTAATGCTGGCAACTTCTAAATGGTATGGTGGTAGTAGGATTAGTGTACCCCTTGGCATTTCCTCTCCACCATACCTCCTTTGCTGTAAAGTGATCCTTTGGCCCAACTTGGTAATATGTGAGATTCCAATTTGGTCATTATACAGTTTGAGTCCTTGGCTAGTGGGCTGGCTGAGACACTGTTGGCAAGAAAGGCAAACTCAGACCAAGAATACATGTTAGTCCTAGCTTGATTAAACATAGATTAAACATTCACCCATTTTCCTGCGTGAAAAGTGTCTTATGTAATCAATTTGCTACTAGGTGGCAGGTTGATCTCCTTGAGGGATGGTCTCTGCATTGTTCTCTGTTGCTGGCAGGCCCAACATTAAGCAGCAGCAGTTACTAGATAAGCTTTGAAGAGGTGGAGCCCATGATATTAGGTCCATTCACATTCTCCATTGCTACCACTCTGGCTGCTCTGTTCAGAAGACCATTGACCAGGCTTCAGGGTAGCCACATGCAGAATCTGGCTGATATCTACTCTCTGATTCATCCTTGGTGTTCTTTTCTCTTCTTCTGAATGGATTCTCTCTGGTAGGCATGAACATGCACTTTAATAATCCCCATACTTTGTGCCCACCTTCATAGGTTCATCCACATGCCTCTTACCCTGACCTTCCTATACCCATCTTCCAAAGTTGCATATTCCAGGGTTCTGACCAGCCAGTCAGCTAAGTCCTTAGTTCATATATCCCAGTCTCAGTCCACTTCTCTTCTTCTTCCCTTAACTGCAATTTTCCAGGGCTGCTCTGTAGCACAATAGCAATTCATTTTCAGCTTACACCAACATACTGAGTTGACCTAACCATGTACCCATCTTGAGCTTTTTCCTCCTCATCAGTAGGTCACAGGAAGCCTTCCATGAGTTCATAGATGTGAAATGAGGGAAAAGCATTGCTGTCACAGTGACAGATGACATGGGGGTTTGGGACATATATTTGTGCAGCTCCCTGCAAAAATATATTTCTAGGCCTGCTCACATTTGATCCCAGATGTATTACATTCATGTTATGGTGGATTGCTGCTTGGGTTGCCTAACTATATGACCTGTTGGGTCTATTAGTATCAGTGGTGTGCTGGCAAATGTTTAATAATCACCTCTGAAAAATACCACCTGGTTTTGTAGGATTTGTTGAGTTTTGTGGTGTAAATATTTCCATCATGGCTGATTTCAAGCTGCCAAAGTAAGGTCACAGAATGTGGAGTTGGGAAGAGATGTGCTTATATGAACTGTCTCTAGCACACCACTGCATACAGTGAGTGGTGGGCAATTCTGGCTATATGGTCCGCTTGATGTCACTTGAGATCCCATTGTTTGATGCTCAGTTTCTAATGGGGCCCCAGGACATGCCAGGTGTTGTTTATCAATAGTTCAGAGTTCTCTGCTATAGATGTCATAGCTTTTCTCTACAAACCTAGGAGTGTGTACTGTACATTATGTATTTTGCTGCCACAAATATCAGTAATTCCAGTACCATGGGTGATGTAGTCCAAGCAACCTTCCTAGACCTTATACAGAACCTTTCCTTGCCCTGAGCTCCACTCAATGGCTTTCTATATCATCTGAAAAAATGAGTCATAGCAGTATTCTCAAATGTATTATATGCTGCTTCTCAAAAGCAAAGATGCCCATCAAACATTATGATTCTTTTTTACTGCTAAGAGATGCAAAGTAATAACTTATACTTTATTTTCAAGGGAATATCCCAGGATGCCTATAACACTGGACCCCTAGAGACTTTACCTGTGTGCAAACTTCTAAATCTTTCTGGGTTTTGTCTCCCTCTGGAGCACGTGTGTCTTTCTAAGGCATCCTTCTAAGGCATATGATTAACATGGCATCATCAATATAGTAGACCAGTGTGATGACCTGCAGAACGTCCAGAAGGCTCTTCTGGCAATATTATGACAAGAGGAAGGAGAATTAAAACAGCCCTGAGGCAAGACTGTGGATGTGCACTGTTGTCTGTCCATGTGAATGGGAACTTACGATTTTTCTTCCTGATAAGAATTAAAAAGAAAACATTTGTCAAGACTGTATTAATCTGCTTTGGTAAATATGCCACATGTGGTACAGCAGCTGCAATTGAAGTGACTGCTTGATTAACTTGTGGAAGTCCATAAGCTTCTATGGTCTATGTAACTTTTGCAGGGGCCAGACAAGTGTATTAAATAGTGTTATGCTGGGGACTACCACACCTATGTTCTTTAAGATTTTGAGGGTAGCACTGATTTCTGTCACCCCTTTTAGATGCTGTTACAGGTTGAAATGTATCCCCCCAAAGATATATTGAAGTCCTACCCTCTTGTAGCTGTGAATATGACCTTATTTGGAAGTAGGGTCATTGTAGATGTAATTAGTTAAGATGTACCCATACTGGAGTGGGGTGGGCCCTTAATCTAGTGAGACAGGTGTCCTTATAAGAAAAGGGAAATTTAGACACAGATACAGATACAGAGGGAAGACAGCTAGAGAGAAGACAGAAGGAGGCAGATTGAAGTTGTACTACCACAAATCAAGGGATACCTGGGGGCTACCAGAGGCTGGGGAGGCAAGGAAAGATCCTCCCTTAGAGGCTTTGGAAGGAGCATGGCCGTGCTAACACCTTGCTTTCAGACTTCCAGCCTTCAGAACTATGAGAGAATAAATTTCGGTTGTTTAAAGCCATCCAGTTTATGGTACTTTGTTATAATAGCCCTAAGAAACTTATATGGATGCAATATAATTATTAAAAAAATTATTATTCTCATGGAATGGTTGTAGGGGCACTTTCAGGATCTTCTCTTGGCTTTCCTACAAAACATCTCTAATTTTACAATTCAAGGAACAAAGTTAGGGTTCTGCCAATTGCTAAGTATACTCATTCCAATTATGCATTTGGAAACCAGGGAAATGACCACTGTGAGACAACATGGTTAGGATACCATTTATCAGCTGACTTCCACACACATCTACTCTTAAAGGGAAGGCCATGATGGTATTCGGGATCTCTGGTTATCAGCATCAATCTGTGTTCAATAGCCTTGAAAGGTCTGCATAATCCACAGGGCTAGCTGTGGTGTTGCAGGGACTTCCCTTTAGATGATGTGTTCTGGGTCAGAGAACTGGGCAGGTGAACATAGCTTTTCATTGAGGGTGGCTGACCTCAAACTTTTTCTCATCAGTTCTTGATCTCTATTGTGTATGTATGTGTCTGTACCCTTTTTGGCTGCCCATCTATCTTGTTCCTAGGAATACTGTGTTCTGTGAGCCATTTCCATAAATTTCTGTGGGTTAGGTCTTGCTGACTCATTCTGAACTTGCTACAGTATATAGTAATTCTGTCCAACTGTCTTCTAATGTCTCTGTGCTGCCAGCTGGCATCTGCTATTCCCAGAGTCTATCATCCGTACCACTATTAGGGAACACAGTACTATCACAATATCTCCTGATGTTATTCCCAGCCTATTGAACGATGCAGTTGTCTCTCTAACATAATTGCCTTTATAAAGGGAGTGTCTTCTGGGCCTTCCTAAGGATAGCTTCAGGGTTTTCTGTCTAATAGAGGACCTATACATGCTTCTGTCTGATTTTTAAACCCTTCTTCTACATTTTGCTACAGCAATTCTGGCATCTCTATTTTGTCTAATATAGCTGTTGGTTTTTTCAAGCTTTTAATAGCCTTTGCAACATCCTGTTACAACTGCCACCAGGGTCCCTACTAGGGCATTAAATCCTGTATCAGTGGAAAGTACTATCATATTGCAGAACTCTCCCCAGTCCAGCTTTATATTCTGTCCCCTCTTGAGCTAGCCCCATCAGGGACTGCTCCTAGCTCCTGATGGTAATGTGTTATCCAAGTCCTGAAGCTTTTTAGGCATAAACTTTCTCTTCTGCCTTAGCTGGCCCAGCACTTCCTGAGTTAGGTTATGCTAAGATTTGATTCTAGTTATGAGCCAACAGAGGAGGTAGGGCAAATCTTGAGAAGGATAAGAAATATCGGGACTTCCCTGGTGGCACAGTGGTTAAGAATCTGCCTGTCAATGCAGGGGACATGGGTTTGATCCCTGGTCCGGGAAAATCCCACCTGCTGCAGAGCAACTAAGCCTGTGCACCACAACTACTGAGCCTCAGCTCTAGAGCCTGTGAGCCACAACTACTGAGCCCGCGCACCACAACTACTGAAGCCTGTGCGCCTAGAACCCGTGCTCCACAATAAGAGAAGCCACCACAATGAGAAGCATGCACACCACAACGAAGAATAGCCCCACTCACCACAACTAGAGAAAGCCCACACGCAGCAATGAAGACCCAACGCAGCCAAAAATAAATAAATAAAATAAATATATTTTTTTAAAAGAAGAAATATCTTCTAAGGCACTTGCCTCATTTGAGGCCTTTGTATAACTTCAAGTGTGTGTGTGTGTGTGTGTGTGTGTGTCTAGCTCTATCTTCCAATAAGGGGGAATTCGCTATTTCTTCAGGCCCATAGAATTCAAGATAACCTCAAGATTTGACGTTCTTAACTGTATCTTCACAGATATCTCCTTCTAAGTGTCAGGACACTCCTTCCCTGCAGGACCCTGAGTTTGTGTAAGAGACTTGCCTAGGCTGAGATTCAACCTTTTCTGAAGCTCTGCTAGCAATTAAGTTCTGTCCTTGTTTTACTATGACTGCTGTCCAGCTGCAGGAGCAGAAGTTCTCTTTAAATGCTATCAAGGAATCCCTCCTGTTCTCACATTTTGATGAAAATTGGTGATTAACAGATCCAAGCCTGTCATCTTCTCTCTTAAATCAATGGTGCTTAGGAACAGCCAACCAGTTCCCCAGTTCTTATAGTTATTATTTCCTCAGACCACTAAAATACTCAGGGTGTTGTTCCAGCCATTGTATCCCCTTCCACCTGTATCCTGTCACAGGTGACCACTGGTGGAAGCCAGAAACATGCTCTAGCATTCCAAGGACTATCCCCACCCTACCTGTCACCAGTGATGGGGTTCTTATTGGCATCCAGCTTGAAAATGATCTAATTCCAGAATTCCCATCTTTAGAGTCTGCTTCCCAGGATCACTTCTGGTATCAACTGTCTTAGATTGGGTTTCTTAGAACAAAACCTGAAATAGGGACCCATGATTAAGGGATTTATTGGGAATGTGCTCTCAGAAGAAAGTAAGTGAGTAAAACATAACAGGGCAGGGGAAAAATGTCAATCAAGAATGTCGTCTTACACAAATGAACTTACCTATGTAACAGAAACAGACATAGAGAACAGACCTGTGGTTGCCAACGGGGTGGGGAAGGGATAGATTGGGAGTTTGGGATTAGCAGATGCAAACTATTATATATAGAATTGATAAACAACAAGGTTCTGCTGTATAGCACAGGGAACTATATTCAATATCCTGTGATAAACTATAATGGAAAAGAATATAAAAAAATGTATATATAGGGGGCTTCCCTAGTGGCGCAGTTGAGAATCTGCCTGCCAGTGCAGGGGACACGGGTTCGAGCCCTGGTCTGGGAAGATCCCACATGCCGCGGAGCAACTAGGCCCGTGAGCCACAACTTCTGAGCCTGCGCGTCTGGAGCCTGTGCTCTGCAGCAAGAGAGGCCGCAATAGTGAGAGGCCCGTGCACCGCGATGAAGAGTGGCCCATGCTTGCTGCAACTAGAGGCAGCCCTAGCACAGAAACGAAGACCCAACACAGCCAAAAATAAATAAATAAATAAATAAATAAAATTTTTTTAAAAAAGTATATTTATGTATAACTGAAATTAACTTTGCTGTATAGCAGAAATTAACACAATATTGTAAATCAACTATACTTCATTTTTAAAAAAAGAATGTGGTCTCAGTAAAGACTGGCTTCAGTCTGATCCCACAAGATACTCTAGAGCATAAATGGCATGACAGAGCTAGTCTCACATTCAGGCAAGGGGGCCGGCCTTCCCTATTTCACGCCAGCAGGTCACTGATGGAGTCAACCCTGGTGGAGAGTGGGGAGAGGTATAGCCTCCCAGGCAAGGTGCTTCCATTTCGTCCAGGGCAATTCTCTGTATTGTTATCTCCAACAATTACAGCAAACAGGTTAGGGGTGCACCAACCTGAGGAGGGGATCTGGGTGGACATAAACAGAATTCAGTACAACAGGGAACTCTACACTCTTTATGATCAGTAAACTCTTTCTATTCTGTATCCAAGGTAAGAAATATATTTCTTTGAACTATTTGGAAATCTTCTCTATGCTTGGGTAGGAAAGTTGTGTTTATCTTTCCTTCCTTTTAGCAAAATTACACTCAATCCCATTGGCCATAAGTCCCAAATGCCTAATTCACCGTCTTTGACTAGGGACGCTCATGAAAATGAGGTGTTCCCTCCTGGTCTGCTATCAACTCAGCATCCTCAAATTGAGAATGTTATTCTGCACTGTGACCCTTGGTTAATTTCATCGTTTCCCCCTCCTTCTTATCCTTACTTTTACTCTATAGTAGTTGGAGTGAGAGATTATGAGGACATTGTCCCACTTGGAATGGCATGATTGTACTGTGAACAATGCTTTACCCTTTTGCTTTCCATGTACAAGTGAAAATGTCTCTATACCAGTACACTATTTATGAAAAGGGGACAGAAAGTAAAAAAGGAAAGAGAATATAGAAGATCCAAAGTAGTGTACAAATGGATGAGAGTGAGATTTTGATTTTCTGTTATTTCAGTTTGAGTTTGGGAATTTGTACTTTTTTGCCAGCAAAACAATGTATAACCTCGCTCAGGACTTCAGTCTTCTTGAAGGGTCTGGAAATAAGTCATTGTCTCCCAAGTTGACAAAAAGCAGTTTATGGTTAGGAACATCCTGTTCTTCACTCTACAAAGCTTAGAGTACACTGCGGAATGAGTAGTCCCTGCTCCATAAACACTTGAAAAATGGTGATGCATGCTAACGTGCTTTGAAAACTGTGAAAATCCACATAAAAAATAGGGTATTATGGTTTCTTTAAGCGAACCTCTCCAAAGTCTGCCCTAAAGTTGTCTTTCAGCTTATATTCCATTTCCCCCATACATAAATCCCTTGTTCTAGCTTGCAATTTTTCCTTCTACTTGCTGCAGAATCCCCTTTTCATTTTCTCCTTCCTAGCTGTCCAAATTCCACTCATAATTCTAAGCTTGGTTTGAAACTCCGCTCTGAGGAAACAAATCCTGATACTCCAAGATTTGGCAACAGAAGGTTAATCTCCCTGTGGGAAACCATGGCAGAAACCTGTGGGTTTCACTCTTGTCTACTGAGATTCTCCTTCCTTAAGGGAACTCCTTTCCTTAGGATGATGTTCTCAAAGTGTGGTCTCCAAGCTAGAGTATTAGCACTGGAGAATTTGTTAAAATGAAAATTACTGGCTCCACCCCAGACCTATGAAATTAGAAACTCTAGGTGTACGGTCCACAATCTGTGTTTTAATAAACCTTCCAGGTGATTCTGAGGTCTGCTAAAGTTTGAGAATCACTGTCTGAGGAAGTCTTTTACTGGTCATCTTTGATACATCCTTCTGACCTCAGGGAGTACTTTCCCATGTACCACTGAAGCCAGATAAACCCTTAATTGCCATGACACAATTGTAACATTTAAACAACTTTCCTAATGGCTTGTCCATAATAAAAGGAAAATGAACTTCCCCAGTAATGTAAAATTACATACAATGATTCATCAAATATGGAAATACATTATAGTGGCTAAAAGCACCAGTTTTTTTTTTTAACATCTTTATTGGAGTATAACTGTTTTACAATAGTGTGTTAGTTTCTCCTTTACAACAAAGTGAATCAGTTATACATATACATATGTTCCCATATCTCTTCCCTCTTGCGTCTCCCTCCCTCCCACCCTCCCTATCCCACCCCTCTCATGGTCACAAAGCACAGAGGTGATCTCCCTGTATTTGCTAGTATTTTGTTGAGAATTTTTGCATCTATATTCATGAGTGATATATGAATCTGTAAGATTTCTGTAAGAAGAAAGCCTTTTCAAAGCAAAGGTAAATTTCAGCCTAGCCCTTATCAGCCTTCTGGTTGATTCCCAGTTAACTGAGGTGAAATGAATGGGGGTTTATTGTTATTGAGCTTTTAAAGCCCTCTGCTTAGATTGGATTACCAAGCAGTTGGGAGGAGGAATGTGTTTTAATGCTCTTATGATCTGAAATCAACAATGGATGGATGACAGACAGCAAGTGAGGTATCACAGGACTGTAGGTCTCCAGGCTGGAAGGATGTTTCCCAAATACTTTACTAACTACTGCACTGATGCAGGGTGGATGCTCCAGCAAGTAGCATTGTTGAAGTAGGGTCTGAGCCCCAACTTCACACTGGGGACATCCTTGTATGTGTCTTTGAATTGAATAGCTTTGAGAACTTCAGTGTTAAGTTAGGACAAGATTACTCCTCCAGGGAGGAGGAGGTCCCCACAGGTAGGGACCTTTCTTATAGTGACATCCCAAGCCTCTTTCAAAGTCCACACTAGGTGTCCCCAGGGGAGGAGGAGTGACTTATCTGTAGAATTTGGGAGATAGAGCTTCACCCAGCTCCTTCTTCTCTTTCCTTTTGGCATTTCCCTACCTGCCTTGGGGAAACTTTCATTGCCCCTTCAGGCTGCAGATTTATCTGGGCTGGCCTCTGGGGTTGGCTTGTGTTTGTTCATGATACCTGTGACTACATAAGTCTATCTAAATCAAGGTAAAATATTAGTGAGCTGACTGCAAACCTTAGCTACTTTCTCCAACTTTTATAAGAAAGAAGCAGATCTCATAGTCGCCATCTCTGTGACTCCACAGCTGTCTCTTATTTATTCTACATATGAGCAAAGAAAAGAAATTTATTTACTAGGTGCCCTTAAGACACTTAAAATTTTAACCACTACAGTGTCTGATACCTACTGCCTTGGCTGGTTGGCACTCTGGAATACGTGTCACTGAAAGTCTAGAGTGGGACCAATTTACCCTCCCCCTGAAACAACCAAAAAATGGACAAAATGTCTGAAAAGATGGTTTTCAAGATACTGGAAATCAGGCAAATAAGAACAGTGCTCCATGAGAGATGGGAAATAAATAAGGTAAAGGCTACAATTACCCCACTCTCTTGACAGAGTTCAATGCAGGGAGAAAGAAAACAGACAGAGCCCCCTGGACTCCTCCCAACATCCTAAGTTGAAGAAATGAAGCTGTAAGTCCAGAAAGACCACAGCAATTGGAGAACAGACTACTAGTGAGGAAAGAATAGTTCAGAGAGAGAACTTTGGAGATCTGAAAATACTTAGATTATTTAGCTAAGTACAGATCAACATATGCATGTGAGGAAACTACCTGAGACTGTGGAAAAATCCACCCAAAAGGATTAGAAGGAACAGTGCCTGACCTTACATGGGCAGTTTGGAAGACTTTGTAAATCATGGGGGGTTGAGTAGAATACCCAAAAAGAGTCTGGTAGTGGGGCATAGTGATCTCTAAACTGAGAACTACTTTAGACCAACCTAATAGATCATAAAAGCAGGACCCAAAAGTATCAAACTATTTCAAAGTAACATAACTGCATCCAGAACAAAACTCATGAAAATTTATAGGGATATAAAGATCTCTAGAACCCAGCAAGGTAAAAATCCATATCTGGCATCTAGTCACACATGCAAACAAACAAGGAAATATAACCCATAATGAGGAGAAAAATCACTCAACAAAAATCCACCCAGAGCTGACATAAATGTTAAAGTTAGCAGTAAAGGAAATTAAAACAGATATTATCATGGTATTCCATATGTTAAAACGTTAACTAGAGACATGGAAGATATTTTTTAAAGTCCCAAATTGTACTTCTAGAATTAAAAACTAAAATGTATAACATGATAAATACACTGGTTGAGATAAATGGCCAATTAAACAATGCAGAAGAGAAGACTAGTAACTTGATGACATAGTGATAGAAACTCTCCAAAATGAATCACAGAAAGAGAATGTGTAGGAGGGGAAAGAGAAGGAAGAGGTAGAGAAGGGAAAGGAGGAAGAGGAGAAGGAGAGGAGAGGAAAGCATCAGGAGTCCTAAATCACAAATGAATGGATCCCTCAAATGTTGGAGGGTGCAGATATTTGAAGAATAATGGGCAAAGTTTTTCTTTATTTGATGAAAACTATAAAGCTATAGAGCCAAGAAGTTTAATGAATCCCAAGTACAAGAAACATGAAGAAAACTATACCAAGTATAGTATACAAGTTTCATGTAAACAGGAATAAAGACAAGAATGTCAGCAGATTTCTTGTTGGAAACAACACATGTATGAAAAGAGTGCAGCAACATTATTAAAAGACAAAAGGAAAATACTGTTAACTTAGACTTCTAAACCCAGAAAAATATCTTTTACAAATGAAGGTGAAATTAAGAATATTTCAGACATACAAAAGCTGCAAGAATTTAACATCAACAGATCTACATGTCAAGAAATGTTAAAGTAAGTCCTTCAGGCAGAAGGAAAATTATACCAGAGGAATATATGAAGCTACATAAAGGAATGAAGAACGCCAGTAAGATCTTTAAAAAGATAATTGATTATTTAAACCAGAGATTAGCAAACGGCAGCCCACAGACCATGCTATGGTCTGAATATCTGTGTCTCCCCCAAAATTCACATGTTGAGATCCTAATGCCCAAAGGTGATGGTATTAGCAGGTGGGGTCTTTGGGAGGTGCTTAGGTCATGAGGGTGGAACCCTCATGAATGGAATTAGTACATTATAAAAGGGGCTCCAGAAAGATCTGTAACCCCTTCTGTCATGTGAAGATAACAACCAGAAGTCTATGACCTGGAAAGGGTCTTCACCTGACAATGCTGGCACCCTGACCTCAGACTTTCAGACTCCAAAACTGTGAGAAATAAATTTCTGTTGTTTATAAGCTGAGTCTTTGGTATTTTGTTATAGCAGCCCAAATGGACTAAGACAGATCAAATCCTTCTTGCTATTTTTAAAATAAAGTGCTATTGGAACACAGTCATGCTTATTCATTCATGTATTATCTATGGCTGTTTTGAGCTACAGTGGTAGTGGTAAATTGTAATAGAGACCATATGGCACACAAAGCCTAAAATATTGACTGTCTCTTTATAGAAAAAGTTTTCCAATCCCTGGTTTAAACAAAAGAAGAAAAAAATGTAGTATGATGTTTATAACATATAACATATAACTTTTATAACATATATAAAAGTGAAATGTGTGCTAAAATAGCACAAAGTTCAGGAGGGAAAAAATGGGAGTATACTGTTGTTAAAGATTCTTCACTATATGCAAAATGGTATATTACTTGAAGGGTATAATAAATTAAAGATGTATGTTATAAATCCTAAAGCAACCACTAAATTAATAAAACAAAGTGTTATAGCTAACAAGCCAACAAAAGATATGAAGTGGAATCATATTCAATTAATCCAAAAGAAGACATGCAAAGAGGAAAAAGGGAAGCAAAGAATAGATGAGACAACAAAGAGCAAGAAGGTATATTTATATCAACCATATCAATACTTACATTAAATGTAAATGGTCTAAATACCCCAATTAAAAAGTAGATATGATCATATTGGATAAAAAGCAAGGTTCGGGCTTCCCTGGTGGCGCAGTGGTTGAGAGTCCGCCTGCCGATGCAGGGGACGCGGGTTCGTGCCCTGGTCCGGGAAGATCCCACATGCCATGGAGAGGCTGGGCCCGTGAGCCATGGCCGCTGAGCCTGCGCCTCCGGAGCCTGTGCTCCGCATCAGGAGAGGCCACAACAGTGAGAGGCCCACGTACCACAAAAAAAAAAAAAAAAAAAAAAAAAAGCAAGGTTCAACCGCACGCTCCCAAGAGAAACACACTTTAAACATAAAGCCACTAATAGACTAAAATAAAGGAATTAAAAATGATACACCATGCTAACAACTAATCAAAGGAAAGCTGGAGTGGCTATATTACATCAGACAAAGGAGATTTCAGAATAAAGACTATTACCAAGGTTAAAGAAGGACACTTTACAATGATAAACAGATTAATTCATACCAACAATATAACCCATCATCATTTTAATTTTTTACCAACCTACTCCCCAGGAAGAAGGGGAACAGTGCATAAATTAAGGAATTAAGATAAAATTGTAGATGTCTTTGCTCTAAAATAATACCTTGTCTGTGCTTCCTTCTATGTAAAAGCTGGAAAATTCATTCAGTCAATAAATATTGCACCACTCATAATCTATACCAGATACAAATAGGAGGCAATACTTGATGCATCCCCAGGCGATGAGTCAGTTGTTAAAATATCACTTATACATTAGTCAAAGAAGACTAGAGTGAGCTCTCATACTAGAAACTGAGAAGGCAATCATTCTAGGAATTCAGAATTCCATTGAGTACCCTTAGGACCACCACTTTGCCTTGACTGTCCACAAACTTCTGGCTTTTAAAACTGATAGCACTTAGATTTTGATGTGGGATATATTAATCTCAAATATGTTGAACATATTTTTAAAATATGGATATCTAAGTAATACCAAGATAATCATAGTCTGTTTGGATAGCAACTTTCTCATGGTGGTAGGAAGGATGAAAAAATCTTGACTGGTGTTTGTAGAAGGAAGGAAAGTGTATCCCACAGCATCCATGGACCATTCCTGATATGAGGAATATAAGACAGAAAGAGGATTTTCTTTATCTGAAGTGATAGGCAAAAAAATCTATCCACAGACTCATCTTTCTTAAATATGAAAAGGACAAATTCTGTATTATCACTATATAATGTATTCAATCACATTTCTGTTTCTGAGAGCAGATGAAAAGTGGGATGCCTGGGATTCTAAATTAATTCCTTTTATTCCTTTTCAAGACACAGCTTCTGTGCTATAAAATAGTCTCGCTGCTCCCTTCTCATTTCTTATTTATAAGTCAAACTCCTTGTCCTAATCATCTCCATCTCTTCCCCAAAGCTAAACAGTTTCAAAGAAACTGAAGTTTGGCATTTCTTTTGCAAAGTGCCTACTGCTTTACTTCCTTAAATACTCATCTTTTCTTTGGAGTTTAAAAACAAACAAGTAAAGTTATTATATCCAAGGATAACTCCGTATACCTACTGCTGTATCTGATTCTGACTGCTAATCCCATATGGTCATTGAAATAGTCAGAACTCTTTGATTGAAAGTGATAGAAATCCAGCCCAAATTAGTTTATGAAAAAAGGGAAAAGTATTACAACTGCAGAAAGGAAAAGAGTGGCAAGCTTCTCTCTTTCTGTGTGTGTGTGTGTTACTCATCTCTGCTTCTCTCTGTGTTTTGGCTTATTCTTCCCTAAAAAAAAGTCTCTTGTCTCTTCGGCAGCTCCGCGCCCGTTTCTGGAGCTCCTTTAAGCGGCGCGCTTAAACCCCTGTCCTCGCGCACCAGGAAGCAAAGAGGGAAGAAAAGGTCTCTTGCCTCTTCGGCTGCTCCAGACCAACCGGACTCCCTCCTGGCTAGCCGTGGCGCACTAGCCCCTTCACGCTGTTTTCACTCTGCCAACTCCAGACCTTTCCCTGGGATCCGACTGAAGCCCGAGGCTCAGCTCCCAGCCCCCACCCGCCCCGGCGGGTGAGCAGACAAGCCTCTCGGGCTGGTGAGTGCTGGTCGGCACCGATCCTCTGTGCGGGAATCTCTCCGCTTTGCCCTCCGCACCCCGCTGCTGCGCTCTCCTCCGAGGCTCCGGAGCTTCCCCCTCCGCCACCCACAGTCTCCGCCCTCGTAGGGGCTTGTAGTGTGTGGGAACGTTTCCTCCTTCACTGCTCTCTCCCACTGGTGCAGGTCCCGTCCCTATTCTTTGTCTCTGTTTATTCTTTTTTCTTTTGCCTACCCAGGTGCGTGGGGGGTTTCTTGCCTTTTGTGAGGTCTGAGGTCTTCTGCCAGCGTTCGGTGGGTGTTCTATAGGAGAAGTTCCACGTGTAGCTGTATTTCTGATGTATCTGTTAGGAGGAAGGTGATCTCCGCGTCTTACTCTTCCGCCATCTTGCCTGCTCTCCCAAAGCACCAGTTTTATAGTTAGACAAACTAGACTTTGAATCCAACTTGTCACTTAATCATGTTGATATTAAGGCTCTTCATCCATAATAATAATACCTATCTTTTAAAGCTATTGTGAAAATTAGGTGAGATGATGAGATTTAAGCAATTAGCAGAGCACCTGACTCATAGAGGGTGTTCACTAAAGGGTAATAAACTGGATTTTGCTTAGTCATCATCAGTGCATAGCCCCCTGTTGGCAGTGGATCTCAGCAACTAGCTCGTAGGCCACCTCCATAGGGCTTGGAACATTTTTCACCATTGGAATTCCAAAGCACCCTCAACAATATCTAGGGTACTTGAAGTCTAGGCCAAAAGAAGTACAGGAATTCTCTCTTCAGCCCCAGTACTAATTTATCATCTCAGTGCCTTCCTATTATCTAGGCTGTCATTTTGGGGGAACATCAGGCCCACCCCCAACATTTACAGGGTTTGGAACAAGAGTATAAATTGGAGTCCCACACAACATACACTTAACATTTATAATTTAACAGGGCAAGATTTAAAAAAAGCTTTATCCTCTGTGTGGGCAGAATAACAGCCCCACAATCCGTGGAACCTGTGGATACATTACCTTATGTGATAAAGGGACTTTGTGGGTGTGATTAATTAAAGACCTTGAGGTGGGGAGATTATCTGGAATAATCAATCATGTAATCACAAGGGTCCTTATAAGACGGAGACAGGTGAGTCAGAGAAGGACATGTGACAACAAGCAACAGTCATGGTTTGGTGCCCATGAGTGAGGAATGCAGGCAGCCTCTAGAAGACAGAAAAAGAGAGGAAATAGATTCTCCCCTAGAACCATCAGAGAGAACACAGCTCTGCTGACCAATTTTGGATTTCTGAACTTCAGAATTATTCAGTAACACATTTGTGTTATTTTAAGTGAATAAGTCTGTGATAATTTTTATAGCAGCATTAAGAAACTAATAGCCCTCCTACCTTCATAACTATGAAATTTAAAAAAAATGTGTATATGTGCTTTTACAAGAGTACACATTAGCAAAATATCAATGATGATTAAACTTAATGATTATTTTGCATAGTGAATGGTCTGTGAATGATCCAGTGATATTTAAATGAATAATACAATTAATATATGTCATTAATTATTTTTATTCCATTTTATTTATTTTTCTTACCTTTATTTCAGCATAATCATGAGTTATATTGTTCAGAGAACTTGCTTTTAATAGAAAGTATTGCCAAATTAGATCTTAGATCACCTTTTTTGAGTTATTGTAGTTCTTAGATAATATTTTTTATTAATTACAACATTTGGCTCTACTGAGGCAGTGACAACAGAATTGTCATTAAAACTCTTAATGAATACTTAGATTTAAAAATAAACTATTAGTTTATATATCATGTTCACACATTTTAAGGTAATTACATATAATAAATTATCATGATCTTGGAAAAAAAAAACCCAAATATTTAACTTAAGGGAATAGTTCACTGTCATATATAGCTGTGATTTTTCACATCTGTAAAGCAATATCTAGATGCATAGAGCTTTTCTTAAATTCTTTTTTTTCTTATTTTTTAAAATACTGGGATATTAAGAGAAAATTTAAAAAAAAAAGAAATATAATGCTTAATTTATTCAAGCCTCTCACCTCAACTGAAATTACAGCAAGACCTAGAATGGCCAGAATGAGTCTCAAGTTTATTTGTGTACAAATCTTATCCTTCATGCAAGTTTTTCATTTTCTTCTTCCAGTTTCTTTATATTTTATTGGAATGTGACTTTGTTGCATATTTTGCATGCAGTTTTTTTCAATTTAGAAATTTTTTTTCAAAAAATTAAAAAATCCTTTTAATTCTTTTAAAAGTAAAGAAGCCAAACTCATGTCTGTTTGTGTTTTTGCTGAAAATACTGTACAATTTGTGAGTACCTCAAGAACAATGAGCAGGAACACAGATGTAAGATAATGGATGCTTGGCCCACTGGAAAATGATATGTTATGAGAGAATCTATTGCATTCATTCTATAGGAGAAGATATATTTAAGTAATTTGTGCTGTCTTTTCCTTAAATCCTTCCCCATACTCTGAAGCCATATCCGTCTCAATTTCAGTTATGGCACAGCCCATAAGCCTGGTATTAAGACACAGTGACTTTCTATTTTGAAGATTGGGACAAGAAATTTAGACAAGTGCTTCTCCAGGCCATGGACAGTTTATGAAATACCCTCTAAAGTCAAGTATGGTATTGGGGGAACATCTACCCATTTAGGGGATATTCTATTCTCTACCCACAGAAATGTGTCTTCTCCCTATTGCCTAAAAAAAAAGATGACAACAAAGGCATAATCCATTACTACAGTATAAGTGGCACATGTGTGCAAGCTAACACACACATACACATACACAAGTGAAGCATTTAAGTAAGTTGCTCAAGCTTGTATTAATAGCAGTGAGACTTGTGATTCAAGCCCAGGTCTGCTTCACACAAAACTCATTCTGGTACTCTAGCCTGTTTCCTGAAGAGTAGGGATTTATACCTCTTTCTCTCAGTTAATTGTCTAGTATCTTAACCATAACCTTTATCACTCAAATCCAGCTCATATTTTGCTTCTTTGGGGAATTCCTCCTGATCCCCTTTTGAATTTTGTAAACATAATTCTGATGTTACAAGTAACACATCTATTAATCACCTACTTCAAGACCGACTGTTACTGGCATAAGGATAGACATACAGATCAATGGAACAGAAGTGAGAGTCCAGAAATTAACCCATGGTCAATTGATTTTTGGCAAGGGTGCCAAGACCATTCAGTTGAGAAAGAACACTGTTTTCAATAAATGGTGCGGGAACAACTGGATAGCCACATGCAAAAGAATGAAGTCGAAACCTTACTTTACACCATATACAAAAATTAACTCAAATGGATGAGAGCCCTAAGTGTAAAAACTAAAACTATAAAACTCTTTGAAGAAAACACAGAGGTAAATTTTTGTGACCTTGGGTTTGGCAATGGATTCTTAGATATGACATCAAAAGCACAAGCAACAACAACAACAAAAAGATAAATTGGACTTTGTATAAATTTAAAACTTTTGTGCTTCAAAGAACACTATCAAGAAAGTGAAAAGACAGCCATAGAATGGAAGAAAATATTTGCAGATCATATATCTGATAAGGGACTTATAGCAAGAATATAAAGAACTCTTACAACTCAATAGTAAAAAGAAAAATAACCCAATTTTAAACTGGGCAAAGGGGAAGGGAATGACGGGAGGAAAGAAATAGGTGAGAGAGATTAAGAGGTATAAACTTCCAGTTGCAAAATAAATGAGTCATGATTATGAAATGTACAGTGTGGGGAGTATAGTCAATAAATATATAATATGTTTATATGGTAACATACAGTAACGACTCATCATGGTGATCATTTTGAAATATATAGAAGTATCAAATCACTATGTTGTATGATAGGAACTAACATAGTGTTGTAGGTCAATTATACTTCAGAAAAAAAAAAAAAACAGAAAAAGAGAACAGACTTGTGGTTACCAGAGGTGTGGGAGGGGGTGGGGGGAGAGGCAACTGGATGAAGGTGGTCAAATGGTACAAACTTCCAGTTATAAGGTAAATAAGTGCTAGGTATGTCATGTACAACCTGAAAAATATAATTACCATGGCTGTATGTTATATATGAAAGCGGTTAAGAGAGTAAATCCTGAGAGTTCTCATCACACACAAAACTTTTCTATTTCTTTAATTTTGTATCTATATAAGATGATGGATGTTCACTAAACTTATTGTAATAATCATTTCATGATATATGTAAGCCAAATTATTATGCTCTACACCTGAAACTTATACAGTGCTATATGTCAACTTTATCTCAATAAAACTGGAAGAAAAAAAATCACCTACTGTATTGCATGCTAGTCTATTGATCTCTGAGTTTCTTGAGGACAGGGAGTGTCTTATTCATTTCTGTATTTCTGAGACCTCACAGCGTGCCTGGAATATATTAGGAACTGAACAAATAAGTTTTAACTAAATTAAATGGAATAATAAGAAAGTTATTGATCTCGAAAAAGAAATCCACCTCTTATAATTCAGCAAATACAGAACCATAAGTATGTCATGACATACAGAAGTCACTCAAATGTCTTTAGGTTCCAGACTGATTAGCCCCTGGGATATTTTAAGAGGGATCCAGAGAAGATTCCACAGTTTTCTTCAAGGCTATTTCATGCTGTCAGCAAATTCTTCGTGATATTTAACCTGAAGCAGTGCTTTCTAAATGATGTGCTGCAACTCTGAGAGAGCTGGTGTAATTGCCAAAGTTTCATTCTTACCACTGGGGCATATTTAAGGTTTGAGAATGTCTTAACTCAGCAGATTTTAAAGAGCAGTATTTTTAGTTTCTTGGCTGAATGGTCCTGTTTTAATTCAGGAAACAAAAAGTGTTGGTTTTAGTAACAGTGATAGCATCTCATTGTTTCCTCTCTGAGGCCTTTCCATCAACTATCCTCCTTTCCAAGCACAATAGTTCACTCCTTCCTCCATGTTCTCAAAGCCAGTTTATTTAAAACACACATACACACCTGCTGGCACACACATATGCACACAGAGTATTACATCATGCATAGATGCTATTTTAGATGTAGATATGCAAAGCGATATAGATATAGATTGTAGTTCCTTGATTTTCTGAGGGTTTTCTCCTTGTGCGATTCTCCGGTGACTTTCCAGTGACTTTCAGTAAATGTTTGTGAAATACCTGAAATAATGAGTGAGATAAAGTAAGGTGGAGCTTGAAATAACCTTGTTACCTTTGTTTCTATTGTTGTGAATGTTATGTATACTTGTCTCCCTGGTACGTTTGTGCAAGATTTTCTCTAAGAAATATGCACTGGTGACAATGCTGGCATAGAGGGTGTACACCTTGAACTTTACCAGGAAACACCAAGTTATTTTTCAAAGAGGTCGAAAATGTACATTCCTACCAGCAGTGTGTAAAAGTTCCTATTTATCTATTCACTATCTGACCCTTGATACTTTCAGACATCTTGGTTTTTGCCAATCTAGTCAGTATGTAATGATATCTCATTGCGGCTTTAATTTGTGTTACATAATTACTAATGAATTTCAGCACGTTTTCAAGTGTTTATTTGCCATTTTTTGACTTTATTTTTTAGAGCAGTTTTAGGATTACAAGAAAGTTGAGAGGAAAGTACAGAGATTTCCCATACATCCTCTGCTCCCTGCCTCCTGACATGCAGTCTCCCTCATTATCAACATCATTCTTCAGAATGGTACTTTTTTTTTTTTTACCAAGGATGAACCTACATTGACATATCATAATCACCCAAAGTCCAGAGTTTCCTTTAGGGTTCACCTTTGGTGCTGTACGTTCTATGAATATATATTCATCTCTATAATATAATACAGAGTTTTTGTCCTAAAAATTCTCTGTGTTCCACCTATTCATCCCCCACCCACAAAACCACTGATCTTTTTATTGTCTCTATAGTTCTGCATTTTCTAGAAGTCATATAGTTGGAATCATATGTATGTATCCTTTCAGATTGGCTTCTTTCACTTAGTTATATGCATTTAAAGTTCCATCATATCTTCTCATGGCTTGAAAGCACCTTTCATTTTAGTGTTGAATAATATTCCATTGTCTGTATGTCCATATTTATTTATCTGTTTATTTACTGGAGAGAATCTTGGTGCCTCCAAGTTTTAGTGATTATGAATAAACCTACTATAAACATCCCTGTGCAGGTTTTGAGTGGACATAAGTTTGCAGATCCTTTGGGTAGATATCAAGGAACATAATTGCTGGATTGTGTGGTAAGAGTATGTTTCGTTTTGTCAGAAACTGTCAAACCATCTTTCGAAGTGGCTGTGCCAGTTTGCATTCCCACCAGCAATGTGTGAGAGTTCCTGCTGCTCCACATCCTCAGAAGCACTTGGTTTTGTTGGTGTTCTGGATTTTGGCCATTCTAATAGGTGTGTAATGGTATCTTGTTGTTTTAATTTGCGTTTTCCCAGATGACATCTGATCTTTTTATATGCTTACTTGCCTTGGTATATCTTCTTTGGTGCAATGTCTGTTAAAGTATTTGGCCCATTTAAAAATTGGGTTTATTTTCTTATTGTTGAGTATTAAGAGTTCTTTATATATCATGGATAACAGTCCTTTATCAGATGTCTGTTACAAATATTTTCTCCCAGTCTTTGACCCGTCTTCTAATTTTCTTGACATTGTCTTCTGCAGAGCAGAGCATTTTAATTTTAATGATGTACAGCTTATCAGTTATTTCTTTCATGGACTGTGTTTTTGGTGCTGTATCAAAAAGCCATCACCATGCTCAAGGTCACCTAGATTTTCTCATATGTTATCTTTTAGGAGTTTTTTAGTTTTACATATTACACCTATGTCTTTGATCCATTTTGAGTTAATTTTTGTGAAGGGTATAGTCTGTGCCCAGATACGTTTTTTTTTTTTTTTTTTTTTTTTTTGCATATCGATGTTCATTTGTTCTAGTGTCATTTACTAAAGAGACTTTGCTCCATGTATTACCTTTGTTCCTCTGTCAAAGATAACTTGACTATGTTTATGGAGATCTATTTCTGGGCTCTATCTTCTATTCCATTGATCTAGTTGTCCCTTCTTTCATCAGTACCACACTGTCTTGATTACTGTAGCTTTATAGTATGTCCTGAGATCAAGTAGTGTCAGTCCTCCAACTTTGTTCTTCTCCTTCAATAGTGCATGGCTATTCTCCATCTAAATTTTAGAACCAGTCTCTTGATATCCATAAAGCAGCTTGCTGGAAGTTTGATTGGGATTGTATTGAATCTGTAGATCATATTGAGACTTCCTATCCATGAACATGGAATATCTTTCCATATATTTAGTTCCTCTTTGGTTTCATTCATCAGAGTTTTGTAGTTTTCCCCCTATATATAGTGTACATGTTTAATTAGATTTATACCTAAGCATTTTATTTTGGAGGGGTGCTATTGTAAATGGTACTGCATTTTTTTTTTTTTTTTTTTTTTTGTGGTACGTGGGCCTCTCACTGTTGTGGCCTCTCCCATTGCGGAGCACAGGCTCCAGACGTTCAGGCTCAGCGGCCATGGCTCACGGGCCTAGCCGCTCTGTGGCATGTGAGATCTTCCCGGTCCGGGGCACGATCCCATGTCCCCTGCATCGGCAGGCGGACTCTCAACCACTGCGCCACTAGGGAAGCCCGGTACTGCATTTTTAATTTCAAATTCTACTTGTTCAATCTTACTATATAGGAAAGCAATTGACTTTATATTAATCTTGTATCCTTCAACCTTGCTTTATTTGCTTATTAGTTCCAGAAGGTTTTTGTTGTTGTTGTTGATTCTTTTGGATTTTCTACATAAATGATCATGTCATCTGTGAACAAAGACAGTTTTATATCTTCTTTCCCAATCTATATACCTTTTATTTTCTTTTTTTGCCTTGTTGAATTAGCAAAGACTTCCAGTTCATTGTTGAAAAGGAGTGATGAGAGGGGGCATCCTTACATTATACCTGATTCTTAGTGAGAAAGTTTCAAGTTTCTTATGCTTAAATATGATGTTAGCTGTAGGTTTTTATAGATAGTTTATCAAGTTGAGAAAGTCTCCTCTATTCCTAGATTACTGGGAGTTTTTACTGTGAATAGGTGTTGGATTTTGTCAAATGCTTTTCTGCATCTATTGATATTATCATCTGATTTTGCTTTAGTCTGTTGATGTGATGGATCATTCTAATTGATTTTCGATGTTGAACCAGCCTTGTGTACCATTTAATTCCATTTGGTTGTCGTGTATAATTATTTTTATACCTTTTGGATTCAATTTGCTAAAATTTTGTTGAGTATTTTTGCATCTATGCTTATGAGAGATATTGCTCTGTAGTTTTCTTTTCTTGGTATGTATTTGTCTGTTTTTGGTATGAGGGTAATGCTGGTCTCATAGAATAAGTTAGGAAGTATTCCCTCTGCTTCTATCCTCTAACAGAGATTGTAGAGAATTGGTATACTTTCTTCCTTCATGTTCAGTAGAATTCACTAGTGAACCCAGCCAGGCCTGGTGCTTTCTGTTTTGGAAGGTTATTAATTATTGATTTAATTTCTTTAATAGATACAGGCCTATTCAGATCATCTGTGTCTTCTTGTGTGAGTTTTGGCAGATTGTGTCATTGAAGGAATTGGTCCATTTTATGTATATCAGTTTTGTGGGCATAGAGTTGCTTATTACCATTTGTTATTTTATTTCTGTGACATGCTTGTGTGTTTTATACATTTTCTGTATTTTCTTCTCTATTAGTGATTTTCAGGCATTCTTTACATATTTTGAATACTTATGTTTCGTCAGTTGTATGTGCTGCAAATACCTTTAGTATAATTTTATGTATTCTTGATGTAATAAACTTTCCATCACTATATAGTGACTCACTTTAGTGCTAATAATGGTAGACTTTAACTCTATTTTGTCTGATTTTTTGTTTTTTTGTCCATCATGTATTTGTCTAGGGTGCCTTTTTACATGCATTTGTTTTCAAAATTTCCATGTCTTTTTGAGCTAGGAGTGTTTCTCATAAATAGTGTATATCTGGAATGGTTTTTCTTTCTGGTCTCATAATCTCTGTTTTTTAAAGGACAAATTTAAGCCTTTCATAGTCATTATGATTATTGGTACCACTGGGCTTGTTTTCTCCTTTTTTTTTTTTCTTTTGGTCGTGCTGTGCAGCTTGTGGGATCTTAGTTTCCCAGCCAGGGATTGAACCTGGGCCCTTTGCAGTGAAAGCATGAAGTCCCAACCACTGGACTGTGAAGGAATTCCCTCTAAGCATTTTTCTTCTTTTGATTATTTTTGATTGATTGAAGCAGTTTTTCCACAATTTTATTCTTTGTTTTCTACTATTCTTAGTGGTTACTCTTAAGCCACAACCCTCCAAAAAAAGCCTCAAAATCTTCAAACATTTTCCTTATTTATCATGCTATTTTAGTTCTGCCCTATTTTTAAACATCTGCCACATATCTGATGTTCTTATCATATTTGTTTATTTGGATTAAGTAACACATCTTCCATTTTGTTTGCTCACCATTTGCTCTTTCCTCTTAGATCTGTTGCCCTGGGATCATTACTTCTTGAATTACATCCTTCAGAAGTTCCTTTAGTGAAGGTTTGGTGATGGTCTGAGTTTGACTTTACTTTCTCTCTTTCTTAAAAGATTGCTTTGTTTGATTGAAAATACTAGTCTGATGGTCATTTTCTCTCAATGTTTCCACCTACTCATTTCTGATTTTCATGTTGGTCAGAAGACTGCTCTCCTGTCTGACCAGCTGTCCTTTGTAGGTGATCTGTCTTTTTGCTGCAACTGCTTTTTTTTCTGATTAACCTCTTTATTTTGAGATAATTGTAGATTCATATGTAGCTGAGTACCCTTAACCTGGTATACTGTTTACCTAGTTTCCCTTAACATCTTGCAAAACTACAGTGTAGTATCACTCTTCTTTGTAATTTTATTCTGCACTTATTTAAACATTTCAAACCTAGTAATTCTACATTCTGTACTGGACAATTCCAACATCTATAGTCCTTGGAGACCTCTGACTTTCACTCATTGCAGCTGACCCTAACGTGCCTTGGGACATTTTAATGTGAGCTCATTACTTAATCATATTATGTGAGAATCCTGCCAGGCTAAGCTGGGGTGGCTTCTTCCAGAGATATTTGTGTCTGTTTTGCTGGTCTGTTTTTGATGCCACCGACCCAGGACCATTTTGAGACCCTTAGAGGCCTGGCTTGGTGAAGGAATAACAGGCTTTTTTCCTCCCATTCCGCATCCTTTGGTAGTCCTGTTGTGGTCCTTTGCCCTCGAGGCAACTCTGCCTCTCCTCAACTCTCACTGCTTACTGCATTCAGTGGCTGCCCTGCTTAAGGTTTATTTGTTTTTTAGTGGGGCTTGTGAGCACAGCAATATATCACAAATTAGGTCCTATTGAAGATCCAGCTGCTTTGTTGCAGAAGGTCAGTAAAACTCTTAGCCTACCATATTGCTGGAAGCAGAAGTTCTGGAGAAAAGGTGACAGTGGTTATTGATCTTTGGAATGAGTACTGAATAAAATTGTATTGTCTTTGTAGTGTTCGTCTTGGATTGTTGCCAGTATCCTCTTGACCCCATCCCCCTGCCCTTACAGGACTGAAGCACTCATTTCCCCAGCTGCTGGGCACCACTATCCTCTCTGACTTGCCCTTGTCTGAAGAGGACTGTCATGCCCAAGGGTCAATCTGCATCCAGTGACTATTGATGTATCTGTGTGTGCCCAATTCAGGACACCTCTCAGGGACCATCCTAGCTGAGAGTCCCCTGTGGAGATGGTTGAGACCTTTATCGTGACTGTATCACGTTCTCTGCAAATCCTGCTTTTGTCACTTCCCCACAGGTATTGATGATCTTACGGACACCGCCCCCCCAATAAACTTCTTGCATTCAAATCGGTCTCAGAGTCTGCTTTCCTGGAGGACATTGAACTAAAACAGTCTCATTTTCAAAAATTTTTAGAACTTACATGGCCCTGTAGAGTACGTACTTAAAATATCTATACCATGTCATGAATTTTAGTCCTGGGAGACATTTAGAAATAATCTAGTTTTACATCATTCTAAAATAAAAAAATTGAGACCCAGAGTTGAAATATTTCATAAAAGGTCATTAACTCACTTTGTGGTCTCCTGTTGTCTCCAAACAGAGGGGACTGAACTCTGATCTTTACTCTTTAAGTTCTATTATTCAAGTGATCTATGGTTCTGAGCTTTGAGACCAAGACACTTACCAGCCTTTAGTGTTGTGTTCCTTCTTTGCCTCTTTGTGTATTTTTTTTGTTCTTTCCCTGGATACTCCTAGCAAATTTCTTCAAATAATCAATCTTGAACGTGGCCATAAAATAGAGTATAGAAAAGGTAGCCAAAGGTGTTATAACAAAGAAATTTTATCTATTTTGCTTGCTTGTACCCTGCAACACCCTCATAACTATTGGGCATGGATGTAGGTGCGGGGCCAGCTTCATGGGCGTGTGACTGGTCCCAAATTCAGAGGGTCCCAGCTATTGATTTCATGCTTAGTGGATGCCTTGAAATTCATAATCATTTTTTAACCAGGAGTGCCACATTTTAATTTTTCAATGGGCCTCACAAATAATATAGCTGGTCCTGGGTGGACAATTTGGTATAGAAGGAGGAACATGGCCTTTAGATGTCTGAAAGTTGTGGGATTGAATCATGCCTCTGTCCTCTATATTTTATGGCCTTGGGCAAAATTCTTAAACCCTCTGGACCTTTTTCCTCATTCAGAAAATATTGATGACAGGGCCTATAAGTATTTGAAATTTGCTAGTTAAAAAACTAATTAACAAACACTACTACAGTAGCTGTCATGTGAAAAAGTTAGAATTAGTGAAGTTAAGCCAGTGGGTTCTAGAGTCAGATTTCCTGGATTAATATCTGAGCTTTGTGATTTAACAATGTTGATACCTTGGGTAAGTTCCCTAAACATTCTTTGTGTCCCATCTGAAAATCATAGGATATGTGTGAATGTTACATGAGTTAATTGTAACTTCTCCATGGCATGGTACCTGGTATATGGTATTAATTCAAACGTTAACTGTTCTTGGTTTTAGAAAAGATACCCAAATGCTTCTAAAACATGCATGCTATGAGAGAAAAATAATCAAAAGGGTCCTTTGTAGGGAAAAGTTTGGGAACACATGTGAACAACACTGTAGTGAAGGACATCACAACTACAAACCAAAGAGTAAAACGTTTGTCCTGGTCAGCACAGCAGCTCCACTTAACATTCACCTCTGGATGGGTCAATGTGCCCTTGAGGAGAAGAGGTAATCTCTTGTCAATATGTTCTAAATAGTTAATTCTGGTGTACAGGTTTACACAATTTCACCTCTGAAACAGAAAACCTGGAGGCATAGAGTCCCCATGATGGTCGTATGCCCCTTGTCTTCAATTTTATATATAGTGCCTGTTTGGAATACAGACTCCTTCTATCATGATTTACCTCATTAGTCATCCCAAAGTGATGAACTCTGAGAGGGAAGTCCAAATTCTTGCAAAATAGCTCAGGATGTTCCCAAGGTATAGTGCAGTGAATATCTAAACTGAAGCAAATAAGCCCCCTCCCCTGCAAAAAAAACAGGCATGGGCTTCCTCTAGATTACTCTATCCTTGCTGTGGACTGAACTGTGTACCCCAAGTCCCTATGTTGAAACTGTAACTCCTATTGTGGTGGCATTTGGAGAAGGGGCCTTTGGGAGGTAATTAGGGTTAGAGTGGGTTTTGAGGATGGGGCCCTCATGATGGGATTAGTGGCTTTTTACAACAAGGAAGAGAGATATTTCTCTCTCCAAATGCTGACACCAGGGAAAGGCCATGTGAGGACACACAGAGAAAGCAGCCTTCTGCAAGCCAGAAAGAGTGTGCTCCCAAGAACATGACCATGCTGGCATTCTGATCGCAAACTCCCAGCCTCTAGAACTGTGAGAAAATAAATTTTTATTGTTTAAGCCACACAGCCTATGATATTTTGTTATGGAGGCCTGAGCTAAGATAATCCTTTTTGACAGTTTTCTTCTGTCATGTGTTTTTTCTCCTATACTCCTTTGGATTGATGCTCTCTGATCACTAATAGATTAATTTACCAGAAATATTTAGGTAAAAATTAATAAATTCTTCCCCATAAGAACATTGAGAGAATATTTAGCTTGCTCTTGTGGGTTGAATTGTGACCCCCAAAAGACATATTGCAGTCCTAACTTCCAGTATCCATGAATGTGATTTTATTTGAAAATAGGGTCTTTGCAGGTGTGATCAAGGTGAGGTCATACTGGAGTAGGGTGGGACCCCCTAATCCAATATAACTAGTTTCTTCATAAGAAGAGGAAAATGCCATGTGAAGGCACAGACACACAGGAAGAAGGCCTTGTGATGATAGAGGCGGGTATTGGAGTGAATGCAGCTGAAGGCTATGGAATGCCAAGGACCTATGGCCACTGTCAGAAACCAGGAAGAGGCAAGGAAGTATTCTACCCAGAATCTCAGAGGGAGCCTGGCTGTGTTGCCATCGTGATTTCAGACTTCTAGCCTCCTGAACTGTGGGAGAATATATTTTTAAATCACTCAGTTTGTGGTATGTTGTTATGGCAGCCCTAGGAAATGAATACACTTGCCTTCTTTCATTCAAGCAGTATTTTATTCTTGCTTTTAGTCTCTTCTCTCAGTGATTGTCATCAGTAGAATTGCCTTCAAAGCAGATGAACAGGGCTTCCCTGATGGCGCAGTGGTTGAGAGTCCGCCTGCTGATGCAGGGGACATGGGTTCGTGCCCCAGTCCGGGAGGATCCCACGTGCCGCGGAGCAGCTGGGCCCGTGAGCCATGGCTGCTGAGCCTGTGCGTCCGGAGCCTGTGCTCCGCAGCGGGAGAGGCCACAGCAGTGGGAGGCCTGTGTACCTCAAAAAAAAAAAAAAAAAAAAGCAGATGAACAAGATACACAGGTGTGAGGACCTTTTACATTCTAGTCATCTAGCTTTGTGGAATAAAAGATGATCTGAAAAAGAATGGATACATGTATATGTATAACTGAATCCCTTTGCTGTACACCTGGAACTAACACAACATTGGTAATCAACTATACTCCAATATAAAATTAAAATTCAAAAAAAATTTTACTTAAAAAAAAAAAGAGTTGCAGGGGGTATGGAATCCATGCCACAATACCACCCAATCCCCCAGGGCCCACACATTCTTTAGCCTGTTAAGTAAACCCAACCAGCCACTAATGAACAAAGTGTACATGCATATTCGATGGTGGATGGAAGGTAATTTCAGTCTAGTTCTTGCTAAGTTTGTGATGGATGAAAGGCCACAGCATGTTTATCTCGGGTGTAGAGAGAGCTATATAAAATAGGGCAATAGATCTATGTAGTGAGTTGTATTACAGATGCCTTTTATTTATGGAATCTCACTTCCAATTATGAACATGCTCTTTTAAAAATTCTTCTTGAAATATTTAAGTTTATAACTATGTATCATTCAGCCCCTCCCAGATAAGCAGAAATAACATATTTTCATTTGTTTTATTCTCCAACACAAGGGGGCAGCATTGTAGCACTGTTCATTTCCTGTAGGCCTAACGTTGCTATACTTTGTGCAGGTTTAAATATAGTGTACCTTTTCCAAATGAATAATCATTTGAGAATTGCACAAAGGATGACCCAGACTATTTAGCCCTCACATGATATTTATTTTAATTCAAACTTTGAAACAGTACCCTCTGATGAGCATTCATACAAATTGTATACATTTCATATTTGTTTCATTGTTTCTGATTCTATTATATAATAATCACCCAATTCTGAGAAGAAGACAAGGTACTATTGTGTTTTGTAGTGTTTATGTTGGGTAATTTTCTCAAAATCTGAATTCATTTAAACGGGATTTTCAATCACATTATTGGGAAGTACATAGGGTACCAGGAAATAGGCCTGTTTGACATAAAGGATGAGTAACCCTCCTAGCAGGTGAACTTCCTGTCAGATGTGATGCAACAAGTCTGTGAGAGAGAGAAACCGGTGCCAGGTGTTCTGGCAAGTCCATACAAATGAATGGACTTGCAGATGGGGGTGGAGTGCAATAACAATAGTAATAATGATGATGGTAAGAAGAAGTACCATTCTTGGCTGCTCATTTTATCTTAGATACTTATTATTTGCTTAACTATATTATTCTTAATATAATACTCTTGAAAAGTTACTCTCATTTTTTATAGGTGAGGAAGTAGAAGCTTGGTTAAGTGATTCACCCCTCAATTCATGAAGCTCATAGGTGGCAGCACTGACTGCTAAACCCAGGCTTCTTCCACCCCTTCACACTGCTTCTCCATCCACAGTAAAAGGGATTGAATTCAGTGATTCACTGTAAAAATTTATTGGATTTGATATTCAAACTTCTTTATCCTTACCCCAGCCAATTCATATATTTGATTTAGTCTATGCTACTGTGATGGTTAATTTCATGTGTCACTTTGACTGGGCTAAGGGATGCCCAGATAGCTGGTAAAACATTATTTCTGGGTGTGTCTGTCAGGTGTTTCTGGAAGAGATTAACATTTGAATCAGTAAAGAAGATGATCCTCACCAATGTAGATGGGCGTCATCCAATCCCTTGAGGGCCTGAATAGAACAAAAAGGCAGAAGAAGGGTGAATTTCCTCTTTGTTTAAGCTGGGACACCCATTTTCTCCTGCCCTGGGGCATCAGCATTCCTGGTTCTTGGACCTTTGGACTCAGACCTAGACTTGGCTGGATTACACTACTAGCTTTCCTGGTTCTCCAGCTTGTAGACAGCAGATGTGGTATTTTTTGGCCTTCATAATAATGTGAGCCAGTTTCTACAATAAATTTCCATTATGTATGTGTGTGTGTGTGTGTGTGTGTGTGTGTATATATATATATATATATATATATATATATATATATATATATATAGCATTTATTATTTGTAGGTCTTTACATCTGAGCATTCAATGCCTTATGTCTGAGAATCTTGATCTCAACAGAACTGTAGAGGAGATCCCGGAAGCATCTAGTCCCTTTAGAGTTGTATTTCACTGTACTAGTGAATCAGTGACTAAGGAAGGGGTATTTGCTTTTGTATGGTAGCACAGTGGATTCACATCACACATTTTCCTCTGAGAAATCCAAGGCACAGCAAAGGTGGTGGGTTACTATCTCCATTACCTACCAGTGGCAGATATGGAAGACAGCATCTCAACCTTTGAAAAAGAGAAACTGAGGCAAGAACAAATTGCTGAAGTAGATTGCCTGTGATTGCTAATTGAAATCTTTGAACCACCAGTGTTTGTTCCTGAACCAGGACTGTATCTTTTGAGTTTAACATCACTTTAGGAGTCAGGCTTGAGATTTTGTCCCAGGTTTGCCTTTTGCTGGCTCTTGGCTTTGGGCAAGCTCCCTGAGCCTCAGATTCCTCATTTGTGAAAGAAAGATAAGAATAATATCAATTTCTTGGGATTATGACATAAATATTTGTGTGTGTATATGTATATATGTGTGTGTATATATGTGTGTGTATATATATATAAATATATAAATATAAATATATACATTTTTTGGTACACACATACCCATTCAGTAAATAATGGCCAACCTTTTAAAAAAATTTCATTTTAATCTACTCTGCTCTGTGACAAGGGCACCAATCTCTGTAACTCAGAGCCATCTGCAGTTTCGAGCAGTGCCCATTGAGGCCACTGGGTGTCTATAGAAAGCTTGAATTTTAAGAGTAAGAAAAAAGATGCTTGTGAACATTTTTTATAAACTGTAAAGCTTTGTAAAAAAATAAGATTATAATGTTTCCTTCTCTGAACTCAATTTCTACTTGATACATACCTATATTTTTGCATTTATCTAGTTAGTTCAAATCAATAAACATTTATAGAGCACCTAATATATATTAGGGAAATAGTCATCCATTTTACAACGTGCACTGTTCTAGGCACTGTATATTCAGCAATGAACAAAATGGGCTAATCTTTTTCCCCTGGAGCTTATATTTGTAAGGGTGAGAGTAAGCAAACACATACACACATGTAGAACGGTAGAATGTTTGGTCATAATATGAAGAAAAATGAAGCTTGGTGAAGTAGAGAATGATGGTAGATGTCATTTTAGGTAGTATGTCTTAGAAGCCTTCTTTGAGAGGGTTAAAACTGAGCAAAAACCTGAATTAAATAAAGGAATGAGCCACATATATATCCAGGAAAAGTGAGCTCTCATCAGAGAGAACAAAAAGTAAAAGGCCTTGAAAGCAAGTTGTGTGGTTGTTATGTTTGAGAAACAGCAAGGAGACCAGGGCAAACTGTGCAAGTTGATGGGTTTCCTATGTAATTCATTGTCTCTTTGGGAGACAATATCTATTATAATATTATAACTTTATAGCTCCCCTATTATAAGTGTATTCACCTATAATATTATAATAAAAATAATGATAATAATTAGTACTTATTGAGTACTTACTGTATACTAGGTTAGTCCTTACAACTCGACCCGACCCTATTATTCAGAGAATCTAAAGAACCTTCTTAAGGTAACATATCCAGGAAGTGGGTGAGGCAATGCTTTGTCTTGTTTGAAAGTGCAGGCTGCAGAGTAATTCAATGGGAAGACAGATAAGAGAAAAACAATAATGTGACAGGAGTTATGGAAAGCTACCAAGAGCAGGTGACATGTGACTTGTGCCTGAAGGATGAGCTTGGGTTCTTAAGGGAGGAGAAGTTGGGGATGGGAGGGGAGAGAGAATCTCCTGGCAGAAGCAAAGCGTTGGAGTCTTGGAAGAGCACCATTTATGCAGGAAATAGCACACAGTTAAGCGTAGCTGGAGAATCTGTAACACTAAACGTAATAGATACGTTCTTGTGCGTACAGGTGCCAGGATGAAGGTCTGCTACTGTGATATAGGACACCTCCCAGCCATGGCTGGGTGGAGATAGAACACTGACCCAAATGCAGCAGAGTCTATTGTCTTATTAGGGACATATGATCTGTGTCGCTTGGCTTAAACGTATGAGTTGGCTGAATCAGATTCTCTCTTTCAAAATTTTGAAGCAAGGATACCAAGACTATTGCTAGTCTGTGGAGGGCCCTAAAATAGGGAGGTTATCCGAATTTGGGGGCTCAGGAAGTTATTTGAGGTCATGTGAAAACTGATTAGGAAACTGACTCTAGAAAGAGAAAAACACAGCAAGTGCAGAGATGAGCAAAGATGGAGCATCATTAGGTCTCTGAGGAAAAGAAATGGGGGCATTAGCTCTTTAGTTTCTGCTTCATTCACAGTTCCCAGTTCTTTAGGGCTCATGCAGCAGGTCTACTTCCTGTCTTGGATCCCAGAGATCTCTGTATCCTAAAATTGGGGGATCATATAACTGTTATCGAAACTGACATACTTTTGAGAGTGAAAGTGGGTGCTGTTAATAATTACAAGCATAAAATGGACAAGGACAGATAAAAACTGGGATGTAGGCAATGGTGGGTGGAAGAACCACTTGCTCTCCAGAAAATAACAGTGATGACGATGAAAACAACAGAGCAAAATTTAATTTGTAGTGTTTGCCGATTTCTGTGGTATAAATACTCCCACCACAGCTGATTCTAAACTCCCAATGCAATATCAACTGGTGGAAAAATTCCTGAAAATTTAATAATCAGCCTTCTCAAGCTGTGACAAGTCAGCTCCAACATCCCACTGGATTTATATTGCCCTGCCTAAAATACTCTCTCTGTCAGGTCCACTCTCCCTCATTTCCACTTAGGTTTTTTAAGTGCATGTGATTCTTGAAACTCCAAAATCACTGATTAGAACAGTGCTGCCTTTGGCTCTGAAACTACAGGCAGGGGGAAGTCTGACTCCCAGCCTCCCTTCCAGCTCCTTGAAGGGAGAGTGCCTGCAACCTCCTTTCCACTCCCAGTGTGCCCAGCACAGTGAGGAATATGCAGGAGCTGTCAGTAAATAACTGCTGATTAGTGCTTCAGGGGTCACTCACTGGCTCCCCTAGAGTAAGGTTACTCAGCTGTGGTCTGCAATTTGCCTGTCAACAGTGGGAGAGCACCTTTGTGACAGATTAGCAAACAGCAGCTTCTCAGGGGATTCTGAGACCTGTGCTCTGACATTCTCACCCAGATCTGATTGCTGTCAGCTCAGCATCCCCTGTCAAACAGCAGCCTTCCGTGCGCAGAAAGTGTAGTTTATTCATTCAGTGGTAGGATGGTCTTCCCCTATAGCCAAGTGGGTACTAAGTGCCTGATCAGGGCTCCTCCTTGGCTTGTTCACATTGGCCTGAGGTAAGCGCTGACACACTCATTCCTTGGTCTTCATTCTTCAAATAACACAGTCTTTGCCTTCCGAAAAGCAGAATCTTCCAAACTGCTCTGGAAATAAACTGGTTACCTGAGGTTATTAGCTGAGCCTGGCTTTGTGCAGATACGTTCTTAATTGGCCTCTGGATTTTTCTTTTCTTTTCTCCCCTTTCTGTTCTTATTTGTGCAGGTACGTAAAGATCTTTACACCTTTCCAAAGATTAGTGATATATCAGAAGAATTCAGTTTCTAACAGACTTCCTACAAGCAATTTTCCTTGTTTCTGAGAAGTGATAAGACTGGGAGACATTACTCTGGAAATCCTAAATATATTACTGTTCAGTGGTTGATACTGCACTTTTGCTGGGACAGAATTTATTCCAAGTCAAACACATGTGCTCATACACACACATGCTAACACACAGACACAGAAACACACTTTCTGTTCCAGCAGTTCTCAGCTGAAATGAAATCAAGTGAAATGACAGTTCTGTACTTGTACTACCACTGTCCTTTTTAAGTGAATTGCTTAAAGAGTTGTTTACTTAAAAAGTCTTCCCAGCTTATGTGCCAACCAATAAAATGATCATTTTCCAAGGTGAATTATTCCGAAGTACTATAAAAAAATAAGGTACAAAATCACACCTGTAAACAAAGACTCTTAAGTCTCAGCTTTTAGTAGACATGCACCAGAATCAAGAAGGTCAGGATTCACTGTTCCTGGTACTTTTGGTCATAGCAAGAGTAGTTAACTTTCATAAACCATAGTGTGACAATCAATTCACCACAAAATTCTATGTGCTTCCACTGTGTCCATTAATGTCTTTGATAATGTGAAATAATGATATAAATCTAAATAACAGATATTCATAAAGTGGCATATATATGTGTGTATATATATGAAAGCTGTTTGCTAAAGCATTGTTTAAAATTCTGTAGAAGGGTAAAAATTCTACAGTCTAATAAGTAAGCATGATTTAATTTGCAGCCACTTAATGGATTGCTATCAGATCATTTAAAACGATGTTGTAGAAGAATATTTGCTGCAGTGGAAAGATGTTCAGAATATATTGCCAAGTGGTAAAAACAATCTACAAAACTTTATGACAACATTTTTACACATATGGGTGTGGTGGGTGTTGTGTGTGTGTGTTTCATACGACTAGAAAAATGTATACCAACATGATCTATTTACAGTGGTTATACCTGGGTGGAATGATTAAAGTTAAATTGCTGTATTTCCTATTTACCTTGCTCACTGTGCTCTGTTTGTACTGCCCTGAGCATGCTTGACTATTTTGTTTAAAGGAAAAGTTATTCTCAATGAACTTACTGAATTTTGAAGGGGGTAGAGTCAAACACAATTGACTATAAAGTGAGGCATATATATGTGCTAAACTTACGGAATGGGGACATGTGAGTAATTCATTAAATTCCTGTCCTTCTATTCAGGGATAAGCTTTAGAAAGGTGAGCAGGGTGACCTAGAGGAATGGGAACACCTTGGGCGACATGAATTGATGCCTGCTTAAAGAGTTAAGGCATCTATCTCATCCCCCCACAGAGCAAAGAGAACAAAGCTTTTACTGTACTATTAATTAGAATTCAGCTTTGCATAGTCTGTGGTTACAAACTTCAGTGAAATTGGTGCAGGATCCTATTCTCAAAGGGTTACAAAGCACATATTGTTGTCAAAGTAATTCTAGTACAGAAAGATGGCATCCTTGGAATAAAGGTTAAATACATTTTATATGGAGCAAACCGCATTAGACAATTTCATAGTTTTAAATGTTAAACAGTAATGAACATTTCCAGGAATTTTGTCAGCTTTTTTACTTAAAAATAAATGCCTTTATTTCCCATAAATGCAAAACAACATATTTTAACAGTTTATCTGGTAGGAAAAAATTGAACTGAAATATAACATTGTTAACTGTGATGGTTCCCAATTAATGGATAGGTAACCATGAATAAATTTCTATAAACCAAACATCATATCTTATCACCTTCTCCCCAAGTGCTTGGCACAGTGCCTGACACATAATAGGCACTCACCAAAAGTATGCATACTTGATAGAGCTGGAAAATGTGCTTACCTGGACGTCTCCAATCTGTGCTTGCTGTTGAGTAGAATGGCATGATGGAAAGAATAATGGATGGAGAGACCAGTGACTTGAGTTCTAATCCCAGCTCTTCTGTTAACTCAGTGTATGACTTCTCTTTGTGGCTTCATTTACCCATTTGCTAAAAAGGCGATTGGACTAGATTAACTCCAACGGGAGTTTGTTTCATATTTAAGTACCTAAGATTCTAAGGGATCCCTCAGGGGTTTTTTCCTTTCTCTCCCTATTGCCCAAGCTCATGTATTTATTAATGTATTACACAGATGCTTACTGAATGTCTTCTGTGTGTTAGGCATTGTGCTATGTCATACAGAATAGGCCTGCAAACAAGGCACACACAGTCATTGGCCTTGGGGTCCCTTCCTCCAGTGAGAGAGTTGTGTGCCCTTCTTCTCAACAGATTACATTTTGAAAATTTTTATTCGTTGTTTAAAGTATGATCTTATAATAATGGGATGTTATTCTTATTGGAGGGGTTGTTTGTCATCATAGAGCTCTCTTTGATAAGATAAATTAATTCAGAAAGCTTAAACTCATAATTTATATTTCCTTTTTAATTGTTTGGACCAGAACAGTGACAAATTTAGTATTTTCTAGCTTTTTAGTGACATAGTGAGTATACTTCACATTACAATGTAGATGTGTGTTTAAAATGCAGTTTATAAATTATATTTTTATAAACTGTCATATTTTCATTGTACCAGAGCAAACTGATGATTAAAAGTAATATTTCAGTGACATAATGAAGGCATATTGTCATGTAATTATGACCCAACCTACATATATTTTTCTATTGCTTTAAGATTTTTCTTAATGCAAAGCATCTCTATACTTTAATAAAATGAATTATACTAAAATAATCATAGGCATATTTTGGCACAGCATAGATATTTTTATTACTTTGATCTATTAGGTGATGTACTAAAATATTCTATCTAGTTTTACTTCAGAAACATCCTGCTTTCTCAGGGTAGGTCAGAATAAGCTGGTCATGCTGCTGTAACAAAAACCCCCAAACTCCCAGAGGCTTAAAACTGTATAGGTTTTCTTCTTGCTCATACTGCATATTCACCTTGGATATGGATGAGCTAGACTGATCATTATCCTTCTGAGATCCAGGGTGACAGTAGCCACCTCAAATATTTTCATAAGACGTGCAAGGGGACAAAGAGCTCTGGAGGGTCTCACGCTGGCAATGAATTATTTGGCTACATCCAGTTGCATATCATTGGTCAGAATTAGTCACATGCTCCATCATCTCCCAAGGGGGCCAGGAAGTGTTATCCTACCATCTGCCTGAAAGGAAGACAGCTGGGATATTTGATGAGTAACAGCAATTACTACCATACATGGTGTGAAAGACTTGTTTTCAGGCATTAGCTCTCTTAATTGGCTTGGGAATCAATTAACTGTTGGTTATCCTAGACACTTGTTTAGTTGAGAAACCATTCTTTAAAAATATCAAAGTACAAGGGGCTTCCCTGGTGGTGCAGTGGTTGAGAGTCCGCCTGCCGATGCAGGGGACACGGGTTCGTGCCCCAGTCCGGGAAGATCCCACATGCCACGGAGCGGCTAGGCCCGTGAGCTGTGGCCACTGAGCCTGCGCGTCTGGAGCCTGTGCTCTGCAACAGGGGAGGCCACAGCAGTGAGAGGCCCGCGTACCGCAAAAAAAAAAAAAAAAAAAAAAAAAAAAATCAAAGCAACATCTTTCTTGAAAATATCTACTGCATTATATATATTGCTGAAATTTCATCAGCATCTTCAAATTTTAGATTTATGACATTTGCTATGGTGTATATTTCTAAATCTTGCCCATGGACATTAATCAGCTTATTACTATGATTCTCAAAAGCATTAAAAAAGAAATAACTTTAGGTTATGGTAGAGGTTTTATTTCTTTAATGCTTCTTTTACCTTTTGTGTTTTCATTAGACCCTTTCAGTGTTTTGCTTTGCATTGCTATTTCAGTATTATCCTTTGACAGCACTCTACTAGTGCTTGCTCATTTTCCATTCGAATGCAGTTCTGAGCCAGAGTAGATAGGAATTTGTCAGAAAACCATTTTAGACTCACAATCCTTCTGAATATCAATTTGGAAGGTTCATTTCACTATTCAGCTTTCTTAGGTAAAATAGTAAACAGTGTATTAATGGCTTTTACTTTACATCCTCAAACTAATGCATTTTTATATGCATTAACAATTTTATTCATTTTTTTCATTTATTTACTTATTCAAAAAATTTTTATTGTACTCCTAGTGTAGCAGGCATTCAAACTGATTTAATTATATGACTATTACTAAGAATTTGTGAGGAATCACAGGTAATTTTCTAAGTTAGTTACACTTTAAGAGTTGTAAAGGTTCTATTCTTTTATATGAAACTGGCAATAGAAGCTTAACAATGGAACATGCACTCTGAAACACATGTCCAGAAGCAGGGGCCAGATTACATTCTTTCCTGTGATCCTTTGCAGAAGAATAATATACGCATTTGGAAGATTATTGACTGGAGGTACTGGTATGATATGTTTCCATTAAATATTCTGGAATACATACTTTATTCACTTAATTAGCCAAAAGTAACTATAAGTCTACAGTATGCCTTATTTACTCTTTGGTAGAAACTTAGAATATAAAGATCATTAAAATGTAAACCATATTCTCATGGAGTTCACAGTAAACTGGGGGAAATAGATATGTTAATGTATAATTAACAGGTGTATAATGTAATAAGTTTTATGATAAATGTACCTACCGAATACAATGGAAGTACCAAGAGCTTGTGGAAAAGCAACCTGGAGGTGTTGGTGAGATCTTCCAAGAGAGAGGTAATCAAGTGACATATACTGGGGTCTTGAGTGTAATTCACTGAGCAGGAGAGGAGGGAGAACGTTGCAAGAATAGCAAGTGACATGAGTTATTAAATGCATGGACGTGTGAAAGCATGCACAGCCCAAGGGCTGTGTACATGGGTTTGGGGAGTGTTGGCAGGAGATGAGGCTGAAAGAAAGCCCTGAACCAGACAGAACAGGGTCTTGGCTTGGGTTTGCCTCGGAAGAATATATTACTTTTTCAGGATAAGAAAAGAGAGGCATTAACTAAAGGGATTGGAATTTACCTGGAATTGTTGAAACTTACAAAGCAAGAGAATGACACAGTCAGGTTGATATATTTAGGAAGATAAGTAATCGTAGTGGGGGATGGAGAGGGAGAAGAAACTAGAAATAGCGAGACTGGGAGGCACACAAAGCTTAAATCTTGTTTTCATCAGCTTAATTCTCCAGCGACTAGATTCTAGGCGATTGAGATAGGTGACTAATTCTTGTACTTTAGCTTATAATATTATGACTGTGTGCTTTGAAAATGGCAGCTGGTCCTTTAATAACTTGACTGCTTTTTCTACATAAGACATCTCTATTAAATTTTCTTTCAAGTACCAATACACTTGTTAGAAAGCAGCATACATGTTAACAACAGTCATTGCCTTCCTCAGCTATGTAAATCTGCCTTGTACTAAGTACTTATTTAGACATTTCTATTAATAGATAGTAATGGTATACTGGGGAGATTTCTCAGCGAATTATTTCATGAAGGGCCTCATGTGACTTAAATGCAAGAACGCATCAGTGAATAAGAGAAAGATGTCACATATGTAACCATCAGTAGTTTGAAGAATGATACATAGTCGAAGTGAAATGAAAGTGCTGAGAATGATATTTATTTCAACTATTTCTAAAGTAGAATATGATAGTCCCTGACAGTGCTTAGAGAGGTTGCTGTTATCAGGAGTATTAGCTATTTTTGACAAATCAAGAATAAAAACGACAGAATGATTAGTGCCAAAATTGAGTAATTCTAAATAATTATCTCTAGAATGCCTAAGTAGGTGTTTTGCTATAATCTTATATAACAATATATAATTTGAGAGATTTCAGAAATGAACATCATTATTAATGAAACAAAGTAGGTCATGATCTATTCTTCCTTTGGACTTTCAAATGCCATGTCTTGTATCTTATGAATATGAAAGCCATTATCTGTGTTACCAAGAAATATCCACTATTGTTGTGTCTCCCTGTTATGAAATCATACTGTTCTTTCCAGCCAGACTGGGTAGAGACTATGGTATAAAAAAACTTTGTTAAAATGTTATTACTGTATATTTGTTGGATTTTCTTTTTCTTTTCAACTGATATATTTGATTTTTAAGCTTCTAAGCATTTAGGTCCTTTGCACTTTCACATACAGGTGTGTTTTGATGCTTGCATTTTGTGGTCAGATGGCCAATTGTTTTACAAATCAATCTGCCATTTATATGGTCAGTCTCCCAAAAAGCTAAGAGGTTATTCCTTCAAGTGGTCTGCTGGGTGTGTTTGTACAGTTCCCTAGAGGGCCATATTATGCTGTGTTACACAGAAGATTTTTTTGTCATTTGGATTATGTGTTTACAGATCTTGATATCTCAGGAAATCCATGAGATCAAAATCCTTTTGAGTCTTAGGTTGTTTTTTTTTTTTTCTAGAATACTTTCTAGGTCTCGATTGTTTGGGAAGAGGTGTAATAAAGCTGAATATTTTTCTGAAGAAGGGATAGTTTGTAATCTTCTAGATCAATCTTTCTGGGATCAAAGTAACTTAGGCCAAAGAATGATGATACTTTTCCATTGGTGAGTGTGGAATTGGAAGAGACAGAATCCACCTGAAGGTCTGTGATATTTACCAAAAAGTAGTGGAAGTGGAGGAACAGATATAAGGGATTACATCCTATTTGATATACTCCAACTTGCTGTTTCTGCCTATTTCTGGACAGTATTTTCATTTTTCCCCTTATTTAGATGCAGTTATACTATAACTAATTAGTCTTACCTTTTCAGTGAAGAGAGGAGAAGATAACCCACTCTACTGTTTTTAGCTTCTCTAGGACCAAACGTTTACTGAATGCCTATTTTGTGCCATAAAGTTGATTGTGACAAACGGTTGCCCTAGAGAATTTCTAGTCTAGTGAATATTTTGTCTTGTACATTCTTTTGATTGCATTTAGGTAAAATTCTAGAAGCAAAGTGTTCTTTTGGCTGAAAATCTATCCCTTCTGTTTTTATCAGGAAACCCCAGGGCTAGCCAGCTTTGAGCATTAGCTAGTTGACAATATTGGAGAAAATGTCAGCTCCAGAACCAAGTCCCTTTTCTCATTGCTTGGAAACCACAAATAATTATTCCTTAATATAGTTCCATTTCCACAGAACTAAACTGAAGGTGAATGGTTGACAAAGAAATGCTTTAATTCATAGATAATTATGAATGAATGTAGGTTTACTTATATAGGTATTCAAACTCAGTGACTATTTTATGTTTATCTGTAATAGATATTATAAAATTATGTTTATCTGTAATAGATATTATAAAATAATAAATATATACTATATTTTATAGAGTAATTGATTATTAGAGAAGACACTCTAGTTGGAGAAAGAACTTTGGAGTGAGACAGCCAAGTTTGAATCAAGCCTTCAGGAATTACCACTTTTCAGCTTCGAACCTTACCTCTCAGAACATGTTTCTTTAAGTGTACAATGGGAGATAAAAATATGTATTGTGCAAAGTTGTTTTAGTATCTGCAAAGCTATTAGAACACAGTGGACACTTCACAATTAGTAGCTATTTGCCTTTTGTTGTTAGCTTATTTTTAAATGAATATTGAAATGCTATTATAAGCAAAAGATTGCAGGAAGATATTATGGAAGGAACGCAAAGAGAAACAAAATAAGATCTGTGTCTTTGAAGGAGCTTTGCACAGTTTGGATGGGGAGATAGACACATTCGTACATCAAATAATTCTGAAACAATCCGAATATAATACATACAAAACAATGCAAAACCTTTATAGGGCAGAAATGTAGTTCTGAAATAATTTTTGTGTCACAAGGATGGAAATTCTATATTGTTATTGGCCTCTCTCCCAATCTGTATTTAGAAATCTCCTCCCTGGATGAAGCTGTAATAGAATACTTTGTTTTTTGAAGAAAGACTTTATTTTTTAGAGTAGTTTCAGGTTTACAACAAAATCGAGAGAGAGGTACAAAGATTTCTCATACATCCCCTGCCCCACACATACATAGCCTCCCTCAGCATCAGTATCATTCACCAGAATGGTACATTTTTTTACCAAGGATGAACCTGCATTGACATGCATGATCACTCCCCAAAAGTCTATGGTTTACCTTAGGGTTCACTCTTGGGGTTGTACATTCTGTGGGTTTGGACATCTGTATAATGACATATATCCATACATATATACAGAAAATACTCTGTATACAGAGTATTTATGCTGCCCTAAAAATCTGCGCTCTGCCTAATAATCTCTCCCACCCACTCCACCTCTGGCAACCACTGATCTTTTTATTATCTGGATAGTTTTGCCATTTCCAGAATGTTATATATTTGGAATCACACAGTATATAGCCTTTTCAGGTTGGCTTCTTTCACTTAATAATATACATTTGAGGTTCCAATACAATACTTTTAATAAAGTCAAAGATGTTCTTGAGAATCATTATCAATAACTGGTGTTGTCAATAACTGGTCCAACTGCAATAATAGGGCTGTGCTTGTTATTATCATGAATTGCTTCAACTCAATTCTGTATTACCTCCAGTAGGCCCCCCAATCTCTAAAACTATATCTTTAAGCTGGCTCCTTATGTAGGAAGTACTCAGATGTAGATGTAGTATGCCTACTCAGATGAAGGCATAATTAGAGGGGCTCAGAGTTGATCACTACACTGCTTGGGTGCTTCAGTGTAGTGGATGCCTTCTCCCTGACGCATGGCAGACCTTACTGATTTTTTTTTATTTTAATATTTGGCCTCACCACGGGGAATGTGGGATCTTAGTTCCCTGACTAGGGATCAAGCCTGCACCCCCTGCATTGGAAGGTGGAGTCTTAACCACTGGATCACCGGGGAAGTCCTCAGACCTTACTAATTGATCACAGCATTCTTTCCCATTGAATGCAGCCTCACAAACCTGGCCTCCACATTTCAGGCAGTCACAACAAATTGATTTGATTTGACACCTGTGATAACACCTGTGTGTCATCCTGACCTAAGCATTTCTTAGGAGTTTGAGAATGTCCCTGCTCACTCTCTTAAATGAAGGCAGATTTCTCTAGCCCAGTAAATCTGTATTTAGGAAACTTGACCTATTATTTATTTCTGCATTTTTCCCCTTTTGATCTCATTATATGCTTGAATTCCATGAGATCAACTCCGAAAACATCATGGAATATCATGGTTCACAAACATTGGTGTGCATCATAATCTTCTGAAGACTTGTTACACAGCATGTTGCAGGTCTCACCATCAGGATTTCCGATTCAGTGTAGCAATCTTTAACAACAGGTCCAGAACACTCATTAGGAAATATAACCACAAGAGGAAATATAACCTGGTGATGCAGGTTATGCAACTACACTTGGAGAACCACTGGTGTAGTGAAAAGAACACAGAATTACAGACAGAAAAGCCCTGGGGCATCATTACTAGTGCTCTGACTTTGAATGTTTCCTAACCTATCTAGGCCTCAAATGTTTATCTATGAAATTTTCTATGTAATAAAACCTGTATCATGGAATTATGTTAAGCATTACATGAAATATTTCAAGCACTTAGTGAAAATAATCCCTCAACAAATGTTTATTCTCTTTGTGTACTTTTTTTGTACTTTGTAATTGAAAAAAAATCAGGTTGAGCATGTTTTTGGATACTGTAGAGAAACAGAGACAGTCATGTATTGTTCTTGCTCTTTCTTCTGAGAAATGTTACAGATTCTAATCTTCACAAACTAATTCTATGGTATTTTAAAGATAGTTTCTCTTTGCTTTGAAAATCTTGCCTTAGTCCCTGAGGAGAAAGTTTTACTTTATTTAAATTTAGGAAAGTGGACAAATGGTAACTTAGCAGGGAACTGTGTATAAAAAGCCAAGGAGCCACATTGAGGCTGGAATTTCCCTATTTACAGGGAATACTTAAAAATGAATGTGATTATGTCTGTAACACTTTTTAGATCCTCCAAGGGAGTGTACTAACTAAATATATGTACCAGATTGCATTGCAAGTGCAATGCCATTTACATTTTAAATTATAATTTGTTAATTTACATGAATTACCCTGCAAAATACTTGTTATGAACATTTACATCTTACAGGCGAGGAACTGAGAAACAGAAAGTTTGAAGGAATTGCCCAGTGATGATGAAGAAACTGGCTTATTTTAGATCTCAAAGCACAGACTCCTGATAAATAATTCATTCACTTAGGTCATTCTCCTATTTGATTGCTCTTCAGTTTACCAGGGGTTTAATTTGTTTCCAATAAGTATATTCACATATAGATTTTATAAACATAGATTGCTATATTTTTGTGCTTAGTAAGCTTAATGAAAAGCATCAAGATTACTCTTTAGGAAATATAATGCTATCTATGGCAAAATAGTTCTTAATTATCATGCAGTGCTTCTGGACAGTATAAATGATAGCCTAGAATGGAAAGGAGAATTACTATGCTTACCATAAATCTCCTTGACAACAAGCTCAATGTTTTGAATACTGAATCATTTAGAATTTTATGCAGATTTAAGGGTCTTTCACCTTAGCCTCTCAATTTTTTATATATATCTGGGTTTTTCATAGGTAATTTTCAAAATCACATTAAACATTATCCGTATATGTTTTTGTCATTAACTCAGTTATATTTGCACTGTTTCCCTAATTTTTATCATCATCATCATCACGACATTTCTCCAATATTTATTGAGCTGTGAAAAACTGAAAATCAAGTTCAAGAAACATTTTGATTAGTTTACCATAGTGAAGCTCCTTATTGGAACTCCACTCCAGAACAAAGGAGGAATTCACACATCCTGGGTCTTCCCACCTAAGGGACACATATTGCTGCTTGGATAGTTACCATCCCCCCAAATGCTTGTTTCTCATTTTGAAATGAAAAGAAAGCCCTCTCAGCATATAGTATTCTGTACAGATTGCCTTCTTGCCTTTGGCGGAGCTCCTGTTTCTCCTGTGAATCATGCCTCTGCACACAGTGTTACCATTGTGCTATCTGAATCCTGCTGGGTGGTGGTGGCAGAGCTACTCCACTGGGAAGGTCACAAGTTCATGTCTGCTTTTCCTTCTGTCTAGCAAGAAGTGCTCCAGCTAAGCAATAGATAATTGCAGAATTCCTCTGCATATTGAAGGTTAGACTTTCAGTGGTGTTCTAGTAGTGGTGGCTAAAAGGCTATTAGAAGTGGTGAATTCAAGACAAGTCTTAATCCTCGCTTTTGCTCTGTTGTTCTGAACATGTCTTTCAGCATCCTTTGTAGCGGCCTTATGAATGAATTTGCTTAAGGACCTGATTGAGGTGACTGAGAAGGAGACAGATGGTGCTTAATTGGAGCACAGAGGAAATGCTCTTGCTGTTTAACTAAGTGACCTTTGTTTATTAAGTAGACAAGTATTAAACACCTATTATATGCCAGGCACTATTTTGGGTGCCGGCATCAGTGTGGAAAATAAAACTAAAGGAATCTGTCCTCATGGGACTTTTATTATAGTGGGAATGACAGACAATAACAAAGTCAAGAGAGCGATAGATGCTGTTAGCAGAAGAAACTGAGTAAGGTGAGATGAAGGATGGGGTTCTTTAAAGAGTGTAACTAGGGAAGACCTCTCTCAGGAGAAGACGTGTGAACAGGTCCCTGAAGGAAATAGAAAGCTCTAGAGAAAGAGCTTTCCAAGCAGAGGTAAAAGCAAATAGCCTCTCAGGAGAGCGTGTGTAGGCATGTGACGAACCATGTGTAAACAGCGTTTATTTGAAATAGGGATGTTTTGTTAATAAAGAGCATACACATCTATATAAAATACATTAAAAAATATTACATCAAGAAAAAGAGCCATTGCCATTTTAAGGATGTGGTATAAGGAAGGCATAAAATAACATTTTCTGTTATAAATCTTTTTCCCAGTGGGGCCATCACAGGGTTAAAATGGTATATTTCACACATAATGTACTGTAACTGCTTTTTTAACAACTGAAAATGTACAGAAAATGCTGTTTTGACTGTCTATCTTTAGTCTTCAGCTGTTGCCGTCACGATTCAGAAATTTGGATCCCTGCTTTAAAAGGCACATTTCCTTAGCTGTAAAAAATAATCTGATGGAATCTACAGCCCGTAATCATAGGCTGTGATTTTAGAATACAAATCACCTGCTATAAAGGGGGTAGGGCATTTCTTTTCTTTTCATTTGATTTTCATTTATGTTCTCAATATTCCTTACTTTGAGTTTGTTTATATTCTCATGAAGTTGAAATTTTCTTTGGCTTCTGTGCTTGACAAGTGGTGCCCATTAATTTTAGAGGATACTGTACCAATTGAGTCCCAAAATGTGTCTGGAAATCCAGAAAACTGAACCAAGAAATGGTGCTAGGCACAGATTGGAAGGAAGAATTAAAGAATTCCTAGATTTTATTTTGGCAGCTGGTGTGAAGCCGCACCTTCGAGGATCTTCTAAAAGTGGACCTGCTTTTCAAAAAAAGAGAAAAATTAGAAGAGATTAAACAAAAGCAGTATCATTAAGAATTTGGTCTCCCACTTCTAAAATTTCTAAATTACCAAAAATAAGATGAAAATATTGGTTATGGCTAATGTAGCACAAATGAAATGGTTTAAAATCTGCGTGTAGAATTTGCAAAATCAGTATAGATTTCATACCAAAACGCTGTTTGTAGTAATCTCAGCCAAGAGAATGAAGTTTCTAACCTGGGAGTCCCCAAAATGTAACTCTCCGGAGTGTCTATTAGAAGCTAAAACAGACTAGAAATAGAATCATAGGGGGATAGTTCTATCTTTAATATTTAAGATCATAAAGAAAGGGAGGTATATAAGACAATTTTCTAGTTTTTAACTACACATGAAGGTTAAACAAATTCTCATTTTGAATTGCAATGAATGAACACGCTAAGGTACGTTAAGCCAATATCTTCTCTTTCAAAATTGACTTAAAACTGATAAAGGTGCATTCAGACAAAGTTATTTTTAAAAAATAATTCATTAGTGAAATTTATGGCTGCCTGGGTGAAACTAATCATTTTTGTTGCATATTCAAATTATTTTGTATTACATTGAAACATGGCATGTATAGAGAAGCAAACCTAGTTTCAGGACATAACAAAATTGGAGCTAACAGGTTTTTATACAGTTGATTATCTTTAGGGCATATCCTTATGCTTCTTTCTCATTTTTCCTTTGCAATGCTGTATAGTAGATTAAAGCATGAGTTTTGAGTTTGGTGACTTTGGGTACAAATCCATACTGACTGGGTGATCTTGGGTAATGCATCCTATGTTTCTTTAATTCAGTTTCTTTATCTGTAAAGGGTCTATTATATATTTCAAAGGGGTTTTGTGAGGTTTAAATGTGAAAATAATGTGTGCAAAAGTGCCTAATACATAGTCTGCCCTCAATAAATGCTAGTGATGTCTTATTCCTCACCTTGTTCTCTCTTTCTCCTTCTGCCTCCTACCTGAGAGAGGCCTGCCTGGAAAAGATCTTTTTTTCACAGACCTCAAAAGGAACCAACTCTGCCAACACCTTGATTTTGGACTTCTAGCCTCTAAAACTTTGAGACAATAAATTGATGTTGTTTAACCATTCAGCCTGCGATACTTTCTTACAGCAGCCCTGGCAAACTAATAGAGATTTTGGTATCAGAGAGTGGGATGCTGCAGTAACAGGTACTTAAAATATGGAAGTAGCTTTGGAATTGAGTTGTGGATAGAGACTGGAAGAGACACTCGATGGAGGGAGGGAGATGCAAGAGGGAGGAGATATGGGTCTATATGTATATGTATAGCTGATTTACTTTGTTATACGTCAGAAACTAACACACCATTGTAAAGCAATTATACTCCAATAAAGTTGTTAAAAAAAAAAAAGAAAAAGCCTAGATTGCCTTGAGGAGACTTGGTAGAAATGTGAATGTTAAAAGTACTTCTGTTGAGCAGATGGCAATGAGGAACATGTTCTTGGACGCTGGAGGAAGGCGATCCTTGCTATAAAGTGGCAAAGAACTTGGCTGAAATGTGTTCTCATTTTTTTTTGGATGGAAAGTAGAAATTATGAGTGATGAACTTGGGTTAGTAGCTGAGGAGGTTTCTAAGCAAAGTGTTGAAGGCACGACTTGGTTTCTTTATTCTGCTAATACTAAAATGCAAGAGTAGAGAGATAAATTGAAAAAGGAATTGTTAAACAAAAAATAACTAGGACTTGAAGACTTGGAAAATTCTCAGCCTATTCCTATTGCAAAAAAATGAGAAAATATGTTCTAGAGAGAACATCAAGGGTGTAACTGGACTACTGTTTGCCAAGGAAATTAGGCATGTGACTCATGGATCCAATCAACTATCTTAGCAAAAGTCAGGAATAGAGATGTGGTTATGTAGGAAAGATCTGTGGGGGATTCCTGTCTGATAGTTTGGACTCCCATGAATTGCTCAGGAGGCCAACAAGATTTTTGAGAAATTTATATCAAAGGAAACATTGCCAGCTTTGACTGAAGGATAGACAGGATAAAATGAAGGAAGGCTCTCAGACTTCTGGGATACCATGGGCAGGAAACAGGCTGATATCTATCCAGCTGCAAACATGTGTCATCTTTCAAGGAAAGCGAAGACTGACCTTGAAGGCAATTCAGAGGCCAGCAGCTCTTCCTGACACCACAGGCCCACAGGACACAAGCCCCTGAAGGTTGGGCAGCCTCCTTCTCAGTTTCAGAAGGTGGGGCCACCTTCTTAGTTTCCGAGAATGGAGCCACCTCCTTGGCTTCAGAGGGCAGAACCCTCACTGCTCAGGGCTAAGGGGGTGGGACCACCACCCTAGTGAGCCCAGAAGTTAGAGCATTGAGCCAAAGAGGATTATTATCAAGCCTCAAATTCTAATGGAATTTGTCCTAGTAGGTTTCAGACTTGATTGGGAACCTTTTCTTCCTTAAAATTTATCCCTTTTGGAGTGGGAATATCTATCCTATGTCTGTCTCATCATTGTTGTGGTCTGATTTTATAGGTTCACAGATAGAGAGGAACTTTGCTCCAAGATGAGTCTTGCCTTAAGTTTTACACATAACTAATTTGCATGGTTTAAATGATTTTGGACTTAGAGTTGATGACAGAATAAAGACTTTTGGAGACATTAAAATGGGTGAGTGTATTTTGCGTGTGAGGATGTGAATTTTGAAGAGTCAGAGGGTGGAATGTTATGGGTTGAAGTGTGTCCCCCAAATTCATATGTTGAAGTCCTAAATCCCATTACCTTAGAATGTGACCTTATTTGGAGATAGGATTGAAGAGAGGTAGATGTCCCTGCAGTGACACACACCAACAAATACAAACAAACAAAAAACCTCTTGTTTCAAGGTAACTTGATCACCTTTACAGAGGTAATCAAGTTAAAATGAGGTCATTAAGGTGGACTCTAATCCAGTAGTACTGGTGTTCCTATAAAAAGGGAAAATCTGGACACCAAGACATACATAAAGTGGAGATGATGTGAGGAGATATAGGGAGAAGATGGCTATCTACAAGCCAAGGAGAGTGGCCTAGAAGAGATCTTTCCTTCACAGCCCTCAGAAGGCACTGACCCTGCCAACATCTTGACTTTGGGCTTCTGGCCTTCAGAACTGTAAGATAATAAATTTCTGTTGTTTAAATCACCCAGTCTGTGGTACTTTGTTATGGCAGCCCTAGCAAACTAATTAATATACCTCTCACAAAGTTTCAGTCTAAGTATTATTTTAAAATATCTAATATGTGTTTCACAAGAAAAAGTTGAAGGAGCTGTAGTTATTTAGGAGGGAAAATAAATGTGTTAGAGGATACATCTTTGAAGGGCATTCAGTTGATTTATCCATTGTAATTTGAGGTGACAGAACTAAAATCAATAGGAGGACATTATTGAGAGTCAGACTTTGGTTCAATAGAAAGAAGAACTACTTGCCATTTATTATTAAAATGGGACAGAGGGCTCCCCTGGTGGTGCAGTGGTTGAGAGTCCGCCTGCTGATGCAGGGGACATGGGTTCGTGCCCCGGTCCGGGAAGATCCCACGTGCCACAGAGCGG
>NC_041217.1:127819262-127866398 GCF_002837175.3 Physeter macrocephalus | reverse complement strand
GGGACACGGGTTCGTGGCCCGGTCCGGGAAGATCCCACATGCCGCGGAGCGGCTGGGCCCGTGAGCCATGGCCGCTGGGCCTGCGAGTCCGGAGCCTGCGCTCCGCAACGGGCGAGGCCACAACAGCGAGAGGCCCGCGTACTGCAAAAAAGAAAAACAAACAAACAAAAAAAGGACAGAAATCACCTGTGCCCCAGTTGGAATTCACGGAGAGTTGAAACAAGAGGTTTTTTGTTTGTTTGTATTTGTTGGTGTGTATTACTGCATGGACATCTACCTCTCTTCAATATTAAAAAAAGCATAGGCTGAGTTATGAGCAAGACGTGCCACAGAGCGGCTGGGCCCGTGAGCCATGGCCGCTGGGCCTGCGAGTCCGGAGCCTGCGCTCCGCAACGGGTGAGGCCACAACAGCGAGAGGCCCGCGTACTGCAAAAAAAGAAAAACAAACAAAAAAAAAAGGACAGAAATCACCTGTGCCCCAGTTGGAATTCACGGAGAGTTGAAACAAGAGGTTTTTTGTTTGTTTGTATTTGTTGGTGTGTATTACTGCATGGACATCTACCTCTCTTCAATATTAAAAAAAGCATAGGCTGAGTTATGAGCAAGGAATAGTCACTGACAGGGTAGACTAAGGGGAAAACACTTCCTGAAACTCTGTACGAAGAATGTGTCCATATTTCGTCTTGTAGCACAGTCAGGATAAGAATAATCCACTGTGAGACAAGGACGACTGCAAGTACGGAGGGAAATAGAAGAGAACCTGGTTTTGACCGCCTTTAAAAGGAGATTGGGTGAATGAGGAGGCAAATTAGTTTTGAATATTGATTAGAATTAGGCTGTGATAGTTGTGCCATTAGACTTTAAGTACCATGAGGGCAGGCATATGTCTAGCTTATTCATTGCACCTTTCCTCAGACTAGCACAGTGCTTTACTCATAGTTGACATTTAACTAACACCAGTAAATGAATAGATAACTGTTGATTCATATTCCTGGGTTTTTAAACATTTGTTTAGCATGCACAAAACACTTTCTACACTACCAAATGTAAAATAGATAGCTAGTGGGAAGCAGTTGCGTAGCACAGGGAGATCAGCTCAGTGCTTTGTGACCACTTAGAGGGGTGGGATAGGGAGGGTGGGAGGGAGATGCAAGAGGGAGGGTATATGGAGATATATGTATATGTATAGCTGATTCACTTTGTTATACAGCAGAAACAAACACACAATTGTAAAGCAATTATAGTCCAATAAAGATGTTTAAAAAAAAAGGAAATTTTAATTAAAAAAAAAAGTAACAGTAAAAAAAAATACTTTCTAGTTGTACGCAAGAAGTTTAGATAAAGAAGCTAACGCATAAAAAAATATATTCAGAGAAATCTCTAGTTCGAAAAGATACATGCACTCCAATGTTCATAGCAGCACTCTTTACAATAGCCAAGACATGGAAGCAACCTAAATGTCCAGCGACAGGTGAATAAAGAAAATGTGGTACACACACACACACACACACACACACACACACACACTAGAATACTACTCAGCCATAAAAAAGAATGAAATAATGCCGTTTGCAGCAACATGGATAGACCTAGAGATTATCATACTAAGTGAAGTAAGTCGGACAGAAAAAGACAAATATCATATGATATCACTTATTTGTGGAATCTAAAAAATATAAAAATGAACTTGCTTACAAAACAGAAATTGACTCACAGACATATAAAACAAACTTATGGTTACCAAAGGGGATTGGAGGGAGAGATAAATTAGGAGTTTGGGATTAAAATATACACACTACTATGTATAAAATAGATAAACAACAAGGGTCTACTGTATAGCACAGGGATATACTCAAAATCTTGTAATAACCTATACTGAAATGAACAAACAAAAACAAACAAACAAAAAATAAATTATGGCCTTTACTCTCTAAGAGCATAAAATATTTTGTGTGGCACATACATACAAGAAAGGAATTGTAAGTCTGATGCTGAAACTTTCTCAGAAGGTGTACTGTCATGCCAGTGATGACTTACTATATATGTATAGAATAAAAGATTCTTCAAATGCAAAATAAATTTTAAAAGTTAATTAAAATAATTTAAAAACTGATTAAGGCAGATAAAATTAAAATTGCATGAAGCTTTTTAGAATTATGATTATGTTAGATTATGTTAGTAACAAGTGTGCAAATTTCAAGCAATAACCCAGGCTTACCAAGGAAAATCGGGAATCATATTCTTAGCACATAGTACCTACTCAGTAAGTGTATCTTTGAAGAGTGTATGAATTAGTAGAAATAACAGAGAGAAGTAAAGAGAAGGAGCAAAAAGATCAGGTTTCTTTAAGAAGTATTCATGGTGCCACAGCTGGCAGTGGGGAAAGAAGATACAGATTGAGAGGCTAGGAGATGCAGACTGGGAGTCACCTAGAGTCCATTTCTAGAAGGGGTTCTTTCAATAGCCACAAAAGGAATGAAACCTTCTGCTGTGCCTTGATGGTAGTTACTGCCGCCCCCGCCCCGCCCCACCGCCTTGCCCCAGTGGTGGCATGGAGGACTAATCACTGCAAGAGTGAGCTTTAGGAAATGACTGAAAATGGGCCAAGCTGCAAGCCCCAAGAAGCAAAGAAACAACAAAGTCAAGAATGAAAACATTGGGGGCTTTGGAAAGAGCACTGATTAATTAAAAGGGTTATAAACTATAAAATCAATTTGAAAATTTCAGATTTTGTAACTGATGTTACAGCTCGTCCTCCTGCTGATTTGCGGGTTCCACATCAGCAGATTTAATCAACCACAGGTTGAAAATATTTGAAAAAAAATCAGAAAGTTACAAAAAGCAAAACTTGAATTTGCTGCATGCTACCAACTATTTACACTATTCATGCAGCATCTACATTATATTTAAAACTATTTACATAGTATTTACATTGTACTAGGTATCATAAGTAATCTAGAGATGATTTAAAGTATACAGGAGGATGTACATAGGTTATATGCAAATACTACAGCATTTTATATAAGGGACTTGAGCATCTGCAGATTTTGGTATTGTGTGGGGTCCTGGAACCAATCCCCTGTGCATACTGAGGGACGACTGTGTTCTTTTAAAGGTTCTGGTTCCAGGGGAGTTGGGAGTAATCACATTCCATTTTGTTTCAACCACTGAATACAGCTTTAAATCCTGGATGGAATGCGTGGATTGCTATTTGAGAACTCTGAAAAGTAAATATTAGTGGGCAGATTGGGGAAGAATACTCAATTGTTAAAAAAGAAACAACCTAACTAAAAAATGGGCAAGAATCTTGAACAGATACATTACCAGAAAGGATACACTGATGGCAGATAAGCACACAAAAAGATAATCACATTAACCATTAGGGAAATAAAAACTAAAATCAGCATGAGATACCACTACACATCTATTAGAATGGCTAAAGTAAAAAATAATGAAAAGAGGTGCTGGTGAGTCTGTGGAGCAACTGGGAACTCTCATAGAGTGCTGATGGAAATGCAAAATGATGCAACCATTCTGGAAAACAGATTGACATTTTGTTGTAAAGATGAAGTACACTTTTGTATGAGCCTGCAATCCTACTCCTGGGTATTTACAATAGGGGAATGCCAGCATATATTTATAGAAAGACCTGTACATGGATGTTTATAACAGGTCTATTCGTAATTGTCCCAAGCTGGAAACAGCTCAGTGTTCTTCAATGGATGAACAAACTGTGGTACATCCATACAGCAGAATACTATTTGGCAATAAAAAGGAACGAGCTATTAATAAATGTAACAAAATTATAGTGATGGAGAGTAGATTAGGGCTTGCCATCTTTTAGGAGTGGAGGAGAATATGACTATAAAGGTACAGCACAAGAGAGATTTTTGGGGGTGACAGAACTGTTCTGTATCTTGATTGTAGTAGTGGTTACATGAAGCTATACATGTGTTAAATTTCATAGAACAGTGCACCAAAAATGTTAATCATATTGTATGATACATTTAAAAATAAAACAAAAGAAATAAAGAGTAGCCAAGGGAACTTTACAAAAATATATATTTTATTTAAAAGTGTTTGCTACAAAGCTCAGCATGCTTATATAAATATGTCTCCAGTCTTGAATTTTACATATGCTAATATTACAGTGTTAATGATATGAAATATTTATATGAAATTAAGTTTGAATTACTTCTTAACACTAGTCGCTCTTGGTAGATAAAATTCTATTTTCTTAATTATGAGTCAAAAAGCCATCATTATTAATGTTACTGAATTTAAAAAATTTAATATGAATAGATTTAAAATTAACAAAATGTGTAATAAGTAAACAAATCTTGAAATTAAGTGAGCCAATCTTGATCTAACCCACTATTTTGGAAATATTTTCCATATTGATATGTATTCTGTACCCTTTTTAGACTCATGCAATTAAAATATTAATTTAGGAAAATTTTGTTTAGCTGCAAATGTATACTTAAACACAAAATGGATCCCTGAAAATTATGCTCTTTTTAAGAGCAGTGGAATGAATTAGACTTAATTTTCATGCGTGCTGTACTCTTTCTATGATCTCTGTAGTATCATAATAATTGGTCTTATAGAGATAATTATTTACATTTAAAATTTTAAACTGTAGATTAATACTATACCATTTTTTCTTACATATTTCATAGAAGACTGCTGACAGGGTGGAAAATAACAAAAAGATGAAAGCTCATTTTAGAGAAAGAGGTTTTCCCAAATGTACCTTTGTATTTAACATATATGTCCCTAATATCGTATTCATTTGAAATCACCCTTTAAGGTAATTTGCTGACAGGCTAGTATTATCTTTGGGAACTGGAGTACCCTCTTTTGATGCAGATTTTAAAACAGCAAGGGAAGAGTCTCTCTCCTTGCATATAGGTATCTGACTCATCCTTGCTAATATATCTTGATGTTAACAATGACCTGGGAAACAAAGAGAGGAGCTTCCTTAGTTTTTTTTGGTCTATGCAGTCTCCCTTCATAGAATGTGCCTTGTGAAAGAAGCACCTAATTACTCTGCCAAAACCAGAAGCAGTGTGAAGAGAGGGCATAGCAAGTCTGTCCTGCCTGTATACCACCAAATAAACAGAGATTGCAATGCATAGGTATTCTGCTTTTGCATTGCAGTGAGGATATTAATAATAATGATAATAATGATGATAATAATAATTTTTTAAAGAACAAAGAAATGCTAGTTAAAATGGCAAAACATAGCCAAACGGCTATGATTTAGGAAGTTCATTTTGGAATCCTGTGTAAGATCAAGTATAAGAAGTTAGGATATTGACTGGACTAGCTTTCAAGACAGAAAGAAAAATCTGAGACTAACAGGAGAACATGATTTGGGGCAGTACCTTAATTTTCTATTTATATTTTCCATCAATAAATACTAATCAATCAAGATGCAATCTCAGGCTCTGGAGATACAAAGGTAAGTAAAATATTGATAGCTTAGGTCCTTAGAGAGCTCATAGGTTAGTTCAGGAGACAAATGAAAATATGTACTATGGTATACTATGAAACATTCTGAGAGATGAATCCAGTGCTGGTGGAGTACATTAGGCCATTTTGTGGGCTTCTGCTTTTACTCTGAGTGTAATGTGGAGCCCCTGGAGGGTTTTTCTTTCTTGAATAGGATAATCTCTGAGAACCTTATGATACCATGCTCAAGCATTTAGAGTACAGGCTTCCCACTTCCTCCCTAGGATTCAGGTGACACTGAAGGTGGTTAAGGCTAAAACTGATCTTTCTGGAACATCAGTTTACTAATGATGAGTAATTAATTGTATCATATGGATAAAAGTGAAGCCTTCATATCATCGTATAAAAATAACATGCTAGATAACTTCAGACTCAAGGCATTTAGTACTTGTGAACATATACTTCTAGTGACATGACTAGACCACCCTAGGAGCCTGCATTCCCTCTTCTATCTCATTTGGTATCTTCTGTTATAAAAAGCTTGGTGTAGGATCAACTCCTTAAATGCTATGCAACTTTGTGTCTTGATATTCTCATTTGAAAATGGGCAAAATAATGTGCATTCGGTCTACAAAATTTATTGAGTATCCACTCTGTGCCAAACTCTATTCCATGTCCTAGAAATGAACAAGACTCAACCCAGCCCTAAAAGACCTCATGGTTTAATACTAGGGGGAAGTCCAACAAGCATTTCAATAGCACTTGTCTGATATGTTTGTAATGAGAACGAAATGAAACAATTTTTTAAAATGCTTACAATAATATCTGGCATCCAGGAGGTATGTAATAAATGTAAATTCTTTCTTTATAATCTCTTAATTCTTAAGATTGGTCAGGTAATTGTTCTTCTCCAAGATGGCTAGACAAATATTAATATTTTCATTCAGTTGAATGTTGTCTTTTCTTCAATCATGTTAGAATAATTCTCTAGTTCCATTTCTGCTAACTGAAATAGAGAAATTGGGATGAGTTGCTGTCTGTGGTGAGTAGGGTACTCTGTTGAAAGAGGCAACAGTTGTTTCTGGCTGTTCTGTATTTACTTACTACCTTGTCTGACTGAAGGAAGAGCTTGTGTATTTTCTACTCAATTGAGTAGAGCCTAATGGCGGTGCTCAGATGGTGTGTTGTTTTAAAAAAAGAACTGAATAATGATATAAATAAAGATAAAATCCACAGTAATTTAACTGTTAATATTGACAGTCTTAAATCTGTTCCTCTTTAAAAAGAAACTACTGAATAAACTCTGTCTTTTCAAATCTCTAGCTTTGTATTTACAGTAAATATGAGCCATGTTACATTGCATTTAATATTGTTATGTATAATATTACTGCACAGAATCAGTAGTTTTGTGCCTTTAAAATACTTTAGTTTTATAAGAAGAGTTAGTTAAAAATTAGTCACTCAGTTCAGAGGAAATATATTCCAAGTTAACTTTTAAAGTCTGAAAGATATTGAATATAAAAAGAGTACAATTATTTTCATTTAAAATAAATTGATTACAAAGCTGTTACCTTTAAAAAACATTTTAACTATTATAATACTTGCACTGTAAGTTTATCATTTTGTTTGGTTGAAATTAATTTGCTTTCCATTTCAATTTAAGGAAAAATCAATGTTTTGATTTGTCCATAATATTTATACATAAAACATTATTGACTGTTATTGACCATACAACTCTATTCAGATCCTTGAATGATACTTTACGATGATAATTCTTGATTCTTGTTGCTTTGACAGGGTGTGGATACCAGGAATTTCATTATTTAAAATTGAGACCTAGCTGTAATTGGAATTCTCAAGTAATTCCCAAAGTGAATTATCTGCACATTAATAAATTGACTCAGTTACTCATTTCTCCCTGTGAGGAGAAACAGCTAAGCATTACGTGTGGACAGGAGGGTTTTCACTGTGGTTCTTTAGCTCCTTCCGAGGCACTCAGAAGGGCACAATAACTCTGTTTACTTTCTTCTTGGCTTTTTTCTCCTGTTCTCTGGCTCTCTCTCTCAAAACAGTATATTCTTTGCTAAACTATGGCAGGGTGTTATTTGCTTTTACTGTGCTTTTGTTTTACATTTTTTTAGATACCATCTCCTGTTTTTTACCGTCTATATTCATCTTTGATTTCAATATTTAACACAGTATCAAGTTTTTCTATAGCATTTTGACTCTAGAAACAAACTTTTGTGCATATATCTGTAAACGTGCACTTCCTTTTCTCAGAGGTAACTAATTCAGACTTTAAAACAGTCTGGTTATCTTTTAAGTTTTGTATTTCAATTAGCTGTCTTTGGTATTCCTAAATGTTATTTATAGTAGGTAGAATTAACCAACTTTACATATTTTTGAGAATTCTAATTCTTAGGCTGATTCTCACAATTTCTTTAACTGGGACATTGGCTGTCATAGTAGGCAAAGAGAGAATAATGTGAAGTGTCACATAATGTCACATAAGTTGACAGTAAGAATTAGAAAGTAATTATAATTGTACCGCTATGCTGCTTTAGGTAAGTTTATGTCAACATTTCCTTATCTGAATCCCAGTTCACATACTAAATCTGGGTTGTGAAATTTGCCATGATTTTGAGAGGGGTAAAAATCCCTAAAATGCTTATTGTGTTTTGGCAGCCTTAAAAAGTGAATAAGAGAAAGACTTCAAATTGCTATTTCATTTTTTTGCAAATAAGTCACTCTGAATATTGGCAGGTTCACATATTCTCACATTCCAGTTTTATATCCCATTATCGTTGGAAGAAAGTCCTAGCTTTGTTTTCATAATGCAGTAAATAATAGATAGCTTTAACTATATTTTCTCTCATGACATTACTAACAATTTATTCTCAAATAGAGCAGTTAAAATATCTTCAAATATATAAAGTGCATGTGCTAGGGCTTTTCTGGACAAAATGACTATGTTGACCTCTCTTATCATATAATGTAAGAACATTCAACTGGGAATCAGAAAGCCTTGGTTTTAGCTTTTGCTCTAATGTCAACTACAAATAGGACTTTGGACAAGTCACTGAAGTTCTCTAGGTCTGTTTCCTTGTCTTTAAAATCAGGAGCCAAACAAGGTGATTATTGGGATTCACTCAAACTTTAAAATTCCATGACTGTGCCTTTGTTCGTAATATATTTTAGGGTACTATTGCAATACTTATATCCTTCCAAGGCAGTACCTGTAAACTCGGAGTTTAAATCCTTCCTATTAAGTTTAAACCATTTCCCCCAAAGGCTAGAGTGGGGTTTATTTTTTCCTATACACAGGTCATCGTCTGCTCTTATTCAGCCCTTTAGATATTCAGCCAGAGTATATGACATATATAAATGATTTTATAAAGGTGGAAGTTCTCACGCCTTAGAGGAAAAAATGAATTTCTTGCTTTTTCACTGAAGTCTTACTGTGAATCATTCCTGAACTGTCACTCTCATTGACTAGCCCCAGTTCTGTTTTGCCAAATTTGTGAGATCAGGCTGGCCCTAGTAGTAGACATTGCAGGTACAGAATTTCACAGCATCTGTACACTTCAAGCACTAAAATATTCTTTTTACTTCTTTTAAAGTGTAGAAGCTGCATGCCAGTATATTTCTAAATGAAATTTCAGGTTACAATGATCTGCTTTGGAACTTGAGACATTTTTTTGGACTCCCCTGCCCACATGTGTCACTGGCATGCCCTTGTGAACCAAGTACACACAGGCTAGCAAGCAAAGATACCCACACACAGACACTGTTGTGTACATCTACCTGCACGCGCATGCGTGCACACACACACATGCATGATGCTTGACTTTGGACCCTGCAGGTGTAACGGGGAGCATTCATCTCTCCTGGTTGTTACCTCCATTTCCATTCTAGGGAACTTTGACTTTCAGAAGTGACTTTACATCTAACAGAGAGTGGCTGCTGTGGGCACCTCAGGGACAATGAAGTTAAGCAGAAGAATGAGGGCAATTTTTATTGGATTAAAGATTAGTCTTTAAATTCCTTAGGGGAATGAACCAAATCTAATGTTTTCCTGTTAGCTGACATTTTCTATATGGATGCGGTTTTGGATCTTCTGGAGGGAAGAGGGAAAAAAAAAAAAACTTCAGCAAATCAGCTCTTTCATTCAGAAATGGAATTTGAGGGGCTATTTTAACTAGGCTTTTTGACAATCCCTGATTTAATGTTTTCACTGATGATGAGAGTGGCTTCACAAATGTTGTAAAAATCTGGGCAATGAAGGGTGTTGTTGAGGGGGAAACAGAGTGCAGTTGTTTAAATAGTCCTGGGCCAATAAGCATTCGGTAGGTGGAGTTACTGTTGTGTGCATTACAGAGAAAGATAATTCTGAATGAAGGCTTTAAACATCGCACGTGCTGGATGGGCTCTGGTTCTGCGCTTTGTGCAAACAAAAATAGGTGACTGGATTTTGCTTACTATCCATTAGTGGATGCAGCATGTTTGGAAAGATTTAAAAAAAAATACATGCAAAGGATTTATCAGAAGCCCTCATGAATATTTCATGAGTTGATATATTCAGCTGAATGAATTCAGTGAGTGTCAGTGTGTAGCTTGCAGACAGACCTCATCCACAAGGAGGCTACTGACATAGGAAGCACTTTGGCGCATTTTCAGAGGCAAAGCCAGGCTGATAAAGCTCCTTGTGACAGCCTGACTTGCCATTCTTCGACTATGCTGCTCTTCCTGTAAGCAGCTCCTACACTGGAGCCACAGCTTCCTAAATTAAACTGGGAACAGTTTGCAGACTTACCAGCCTCCTAACCTGCAGCTGTGTCTCTGCTATGTTTGAGGTTTTTGTTTTGGATGGTGAAAGCCAGCACTCCATATAAGACATGACAGCAAAAGATTCTTCAAAAGAACTTACTGCTTCTGAATCTGAGGTTTGCATAAAGACTTTCAAGGAGCAAATGCACTTAGAACTTGAGCTTCCGAGGCTACTGGGAAACAGACCTACATCTCCTAAAATTTCTCCACGCAGTTCGCCAAGGAACTCACCATGCTTTTTCAGAAAGTTGCTGGTGAATAAAAGCATTCGGCAGCGACGTCGCTTCACTGTGGCTCATACGTGGTAAGATGGGACTTGGAGGTGTCTGGAGTGCTTTTCATTAGCAACAGTGATTTAGAAATGTAGCAAATAGGACATTTGAATTTTGTTCATAATACAGAACACATGTGTGAGATGAATGGCGAGCAGGTCAGCTGAAGAATACATAGTGCTCTGTGCGTTAATATCACTGTGCCACTAGCTGTTTCCAGATAAAATGAGCCTCTCACTGTAGAGTCTTTAAAATTACTGCTTTTAAAAAAACACCTAGCTAATTCTAGGGCAACCGAGTATTGAAGGAGTTATAAAAATTCAGTTTTTTGTTTAATCTCTGTTGAGGTGATTGCTGACTTTTTTGTGTGTATCTTGCGTTTGTTGTTGATGATGTTTTTTAATAGTATATTTTTGGTACGAGGATAAGTGATTCAATCTTAGTTTGGATTTATTTCTTGAGACAATGTATAAAGTCAAACTTAATTTACAGCATTGCCATTTTTGTAGTATGTAAACTAGTGGTTTTGATTTATTGCCTCTATCTTTACAGTACTTAAGGAAAGGGAAAACTAAGTTCCCACTTCTGAAATTACATGGTTAATTAATTTTACTTATGATTCAAATTGCTATTATCTTTAAGAGATTCTTGTTGTAAAGAAGTGACATAAAATTTATAGATAATAATAAATAAATTCCCAATTTACTTGGGAATGCCCAAGTAAATTCCAGAACCCTCTGTAAAAACTGTATTGAGGCTGCCACTTTTAATATATATGTTATGTACAATAGAGTGGCTTCCTTAAACCAGTATAATAACCGAATACAAGGAAAAGCACAAAAGAAATTTTAAAACTTTAATTGTAAAAGCTAGGCCTTTTCAGATTTCTTTGAAGGTTATATTTTCTTTCAGATTAATATACCTTTCAAAATTGGGTACCTATAATTTTTATTTACCAGGGACCACAGCAGTGCAGGGAGCTACTACCTCTTAAAGACATTTCGAGCACAGGGATTTTGACTGCATACTAGATTGCCAACCAACATTCTAAACTGAGGATATCTGGTTTTTGGAAATTAATATTTACTTGAATTCTGTTTTTTTACTCATCTGAAATGTTTGTCTGCCTAATCTACTGCACAGTATATTGGCAAATTCAAGTTACCCCTGGAAATATGTAGCTTGCCTTTGATGGACACCACATGTTAAAGCCAGTACACACACTTTACCTAGCTAAAAATGATATGGTTATTTTTGTTTTCCGACAATGCACTGTTGTTCACATAATTGCTTTATTGGGGAACTTTTTTTGGTCATCTTTTTGATGAGTTAAATCTTATTATTTAATTGTAATCTCATATTTGTAGAGTCCACGTGATAAGTTTTTCAAAACCTACCAGTGGTAGCATTTAATAAATAGAAGGTTTATATATAAGTATGTATTGATTTGAGGAAGTCTTCTGTCTCATGATTTACCCCACCCCTAATGTGTGTGTATTTTCACATAGTTTGCTAAGTAGTATAACTGAATAGGAGAAGGTATATAGGTATATTGTTAATTAGTTCTCATAAAAGGAATAAAGGTGAGAAAACATATAATTAGATAATAGACTCATATGTTTTACTAGTTGGGTTAATAATTTGACAAGAAGGATACTTAATTTTAATTAACTGATTTTCAGATAGTGGTAAATCTTCATAAAACCTTGGTAATATTTCCTTATTGTAGAGTTCCTGAATATAATAACATGACCTTTCTTTTACTTAGAATAGATTTTTGATGTGCTAGGAAGGTAGAGCTATAAATACTGAATTTTCTTCTTTTCAAAAGAACCCAAATTTTAAAATGACTAAAGAGCCAGTTTCACTCCTGCATTATACAAATTTTCTTGCAGCAAATTACACAAAGAACAATTAAATGGTATTTGAGGTAACTTATGCTATTAAAGTGATCTTTTTCTAGCTAAGTTGAAAAAATTTTCTGCAAATTGCTAAAAAACAAAACACATGACTTTGGTATGATGTACCATAATATAGGTTTAAAGAATCCACTAACCACCAAACTTATAAAATAACTTTAATTATGATCATGATTCATTTTCACCCGTTTTTACCTACCAACTCACACACTCTTCTTCTTCTGTTTCTTAGAAAAGTTGTATCACAGTTTGTTTTAACTCCTAAGTCTATATTTATATTTATTTCTATTGTTTTATCTGAGTGCATGTTTAATATTTTTCAAATTTATTTTCATGAAACATTCAATGAAAATTTCTTTTCATAAAATACACACATGTATTTGAATGACTTTTTCACTAATCCTAAAAATTGTGTGCTCCTTTTTTTAAGCATCATATGTAATTTACACGAGGAAATAAGAGCATAAGTACTTTATTTTTGCCTCTTTGTCATGATGAAATGTAACCATTCTTTCACGATCAACAATTGGTATTTTCCAAACCTTGCATTTAAGTTAGAAATTCCAAGATATGCACTTAGAAGTCTCCAAAAACATGTTATTACTTTACAGTAGACAGTAGATGTCTTTTAAGAAGACTGGATTGTTTTGATTCCAGCATTGAAATTAAAGTAATTTTCATGATGAAGCTAAACAATGCAGAGGATGCAGTTTATATCTAAACCCACTGAACAATTTTTTTTATCTTCAGTTATTTGTAGATTTCATATTTTGGTCAGATGAATGTGTAGTTCTGGTTTTGAAAACCCAAGTTATGAAGTGTGGATTAATGGCAGAAGATTTAAGAAACACTTGTGAAATACTGACTCTGGGATTATTTTTAAAATATCTGACAAATAGTAAATATTCAATGTGTTGTCGCTAATCAGAGTATTTACGTAATCCTAAATCTGGAAGGAATTTGGGTGATTATCTCATTGCTTCCTTTTACCCTTGGGCAAGACCACAATTGCTCCATCTTTGACATATGGGAATCTGGCCTATTTTTAAGACTCTGGAGAAAGCAGTTCTATAACCTCACTTAGTACACAGTCTTACTACTTCATAGTCCAGGTATTGAATTATATATGTATAACATATATATATATATAAATTTTTTTTGGTCTTCAATGGATATAAAGAAAAAATTTATAAGAACTTGCATGAAAATAAAGATCATTATTAACCAGTCCCAGGATTATTTTTTTTTCACTCATCATGTATAATTGAGCACTGCTGTGATCAAGAAAAGTAAAAAATGCTGATTCGATCTGCATGGATTCCAACACCTACTATATTTTAGGTTCTTTACTAGAATATTCACATGTATTATCACATTTAAGTTTCATTTGGGGGATGAGAATACTCTAAATTTGTGTTCTTTTCAATGTTGCTTGCTGCAGATATAAAAATGTTCTGAATTGCTTTAGGTTCTTCCACGTAGTTCTACTCCATTAATCATTATTTTGACTCTGTACCATTATCCCAAATTTCTAATTTCTTCTTTGAATTCTGAAACCAAGAAGTGGACACCAAACTCCATGTTAGTTGAAATGAGACAATATAGATAAAAAACATATCCTACACTGCAAAGTGTCAGTGGAATGTTGAGCATTGATGAGTGGGGAAATTAATGCCAGTCCTTAAGGTTGACATATTATTGATCCCTAGCCCCAAATCAGGGGTGACAACTCCTGAGACATAACCTTATCTTCCTTGTCTTATGGGGCCTGCTTGTTCTTGACTGGCACTTACCACATGGTGTTCAGCTTTGTCAACCTTCTCTCCGTTGCTCACTTTCCAACCTCATTCATCAGTTCTCCTCCATCATCAGCAAGCAGCATGATGCTCTGTGATGGAAGCTACTGGTGATGGTCCTGAGTACATCCCAGGCCTACCACACTGCAGATGGATTGGTGAGCACCACTCTGTCTGTCTGTCCCTGCTTGAGCATGGTATATGCTTCACAGAGGACAATATGCTTTCAGAGTTAGTATTAGAAACAAGACTTAGGTTCTTCTTCCTTTTCCCCATTTAGTTCTACCTGTACCTTGGAAATATTTCCTCATTTTATCAAAGGTTCATGAAATGTGCACTTTTGTGCCTCATATTTGACCACAGAAGTATTAAAAGACATAGTTCATACTCTAAAGGAACTTACCCCTGACAAGACAAAGCTAGAATAACTGGAGAAGAGTAAAATGAAAGTGATGAATAGTGTATGCTTAACCTTTCTCTGAACCTTTAAGCACATTTACTGTCTTATACAATTTAGTCCTAGTTTGTTAGCTAAATCTACTAAATCTGTGCATTGTGTTATTCTTAAATTTCCTTGAATTATTTCCTAGCAGTATTGGACATTTTTTGAGATATATCTGTCTTTAAATATTTACTGATTCAACATTTGATTGAACAAAACATTTGTTGAGAGCCTACTATGCTCTGGGCCCTACTCTGGGAGATACAAAATGAGAAAGATAGAGCACTTGCCTTCAAAGAACGCATATACCCCTGGAAGACAAACTTATGCATTAATAATTAATAAATGGTATATAAATAATGCTGTTGAAGAATGACACTCAACTTGTCATAAGAGCAGAAGAAGAAATAAATACTGCTAGAAAGTGAGTCAATGTGTTGGGGAAGGTTTGGAGAGGAGGTGACATTTGTAGAATGAATAGGAGTTTTTGAGGAGTGGGCAGGAGGGCATTTTTTTTTTGGCCCGAAGAAACAATAATAGGAAAATTCCATCAACAAATAACAGTAATAATAGCTCACATTTATTTTGGCACTAAAAATGCATCTGGCATTGTTTTAAATATATTCGCTTATTTTGTGCCATAAAAGTCCCATGGGTTATATACTGTTACTTCCATTTTATCAGAAAATGAATGAAGCACAGGGACGACAAGTAATTTGCCCAAGATTACACGGCAAGTAAGGGGCTGAGCTGGGATTTGACTCAGAGCGTGGGGGAAGGTGAGCAAAGTTCACTGGAGTTAAAGCCTAAAGTGCAAGGTGGGAGAGCTAGGAAGTCAGACTCTGCCTATAGATTGCAGCCATACCCTAGGGCTTCCAATGTCATGAACTTGGGGCTTTATTCCATCATCAGTGGGGAGCCACTGAAAGGTTGTGAGAAGGGGATTGCCATAAATAGCTTTTACTTTGGAACGATGTTTTGCACTCCATTGTGGAGAGTGGATTGGAAGATGAGAGGATTAGAAGGAGGGGGAAAAGGGAGAATGTGCATTTGAGAGATAATGACTTCTAATTATTGTGTATATCCCAAAACATCGAAAACTGTGCTTATGACATTCTTTATGACTTAACAAATTATGATTTATGGAAACTGGGAGGGAAGTATGTAAATTTGGTATCCATTGCATTTATCACCTCCAGCATGAGGCTGTGCATAGTTCTAGTTGATGCACTACTTCCAAATGTATCAATCTTAGCGAAGGTGCTTGGAAGGATGGGTGCATCTGGGGAAAACCTAGTATCTCAGTCCTCATTTACTAGGGGTGCTTTGTGTTGTGTTTTTTGTATAATCCTGGTGAGTTTTTTACAAAGATTATTTTAGTCCACAGTCTGAACTCAATGCCAGTGGAAATCTATGCCTCATAGCGTGATTCTATTGCTTTAATCAGAGCAAGCATTTTCTCAGTAATGCAAGTCTATAAATGGTACTTTCCTGGCCTTTTAGTGTCCGCAAGTCTTCAATATATTGGATTTTAAAAATACTTACTGGAAAAAGGGCTTTGTAAAGTAATGATGACAACCCCCCAGGACACACACCGGAAGGTGGCCCAGCAGGCATGCCTGCTGCCCAACTGCTAAAGTCTAAGCCCTTTTGTGAAATTCCATTTGCTTTCTTTTCCCATTCTTCCTTCTTTTGTTGTCTCCTAGTTTTTCTACTTGGATGTTGTTTATGGTGCTTCCTTCTCTAACATCACTGTCAAGATGTCAGCAACATTATACTTGAGGCATTTAAATGATTCCCAGAAAAGAATCTAAAATGGTTTACAGGGCCCTACATTATCTGGTTCCATGCTACTTGTGACCTCATCTCCTATTCTCCAGCCACGTTAGCCTCCTTTCTGTTCTTCAGCAACCTTGCATGTTTCCACTTCCGGGACCTTGCACTTGGTATTGCTTCTGCCTGGAAGTCTAGCTCCCTAGATGTTGACGTGGCTCACTCTCTCACTTCTATTCAGGCTTCTACTCAAATATCACTTGCTAGAGAGGCTTCTGCTGACCCCTCTGTCTAAAAAAGCACCTTTCCCTTTTTTGTCCCTTGTTCTGCTTTATTTATCTTCTTGGGTCTTATCATTACCTGGAAATACATTACTAGAAAAGACATGCTTCTTTGTTACATTGTTTTTCTCTTCTATTGTATACCAACCCAGCAGAATTGCATGAGGACAGGGATTCTGTCTTGTTTACTATATCCCAGGCACCTAAAGAAAGGCTGGCGCTTGGTAAATATTTGATGAAAAAATAAAAGAAAAAATGAATATTGTTCCTATGTCCTGTTCTTTATTCTTTTTTTTTTTTTTTTTTTTTTTGTTGTAATAAAAGAAAAAATGAATATTGTTCCTAGGTCCTGTTCTTTATTCTTATAGCACTTTCTCTTTAGCCTGTTATGAAGGAGGAGAAAAGGAAGCTTAGTTGATACTCTACAAGCATCCTTACTTCATCCATCTCTTAATAGTTGTGTTCCCTTTCTGTCAGTAGGGCTACTCTAACTTGCTTTCTATTTTGTGTTCTATGATACTGTAGATACAGGTTTAATTACAGTATCTCACTAGAGGGTAAGTGTTTTACATGGTAGCCTATTTAATTAAGCCACTGTGTACAAATCATATTTCCTAGCCTGTAGTGCTGTAAAGTAAATATTTGTCTGTAGCACTGTACAGTTATTTATTTGGGTGTTCTTCATGTATCAAACAGCACAGTTGGTGTTTCAGCTCAGGGAAGCTCTACATATCTCTTAACTGTCTCAGTGGAAGTGTTGTACAGAGGAATATATTTGTTATTTGGCCTTTAAAATATCTGCATATTATATATTTTCCCACTGACGCAGCATCTAAAAAATATTGTCACTGAGCTTTTGATAGAATTTCCCCGGGGAACTTGGAAGTAAGAGTCCATGACTTGTAGAGTGAGGAAATTGTGAATTAATAACCCTGTATTCTAGAAGAGACATTTTCAGGAGTGAAAATTTTCACTTGGTGCTGTCTCATTTTTTTCTGAACTGAGAGGTTGGGACCTCTGTCACTCCTAGTAATTTGTTTGACAGAGATATGTTTGAATCCCACTGTGTACTTTAAGTTAAAAAAATAAAAGTAATTTGTTGACCTTCTCAGATTGCTTCTTGCTAGAACTTAGACATTTTCTCTTTGAGGGAGAATACGAATGACTACTTCTCTTGACCTTTTGAGGAAAAGAACACTTGTCACTCGGCATGCACCCCTGACAGGCCCGGCTTGTCCCCCTCCTCCTCCCTAAACCCTCACAACTCCAACTTCTGCAAATTACACAGATTGGAAATAAAGGGGTAGGGGTAGTGTGGCTTTAAGGAAAACTGCTTTCAAACTGTATTTTGTGAAACATTAGTGTTCTTGGACCCATTTTCGGAATTCCTTGAAAAAATAAGATAGTGATGATCTTTTTCCTGGTCCCGGGTCCCAACAAAGAAACATGGATGAATCTAGGCTTGGAGAAGTTTGGAGGAGTCTCACACATAGATTCTGTAATCTCCAGATTCTTGAAAACCACCAATGTAGAGATAAATGAGTAGATAGGGAAAAAAAATTCTGGGTAGCTGTGCTTGATAGAGTCATAGAAATTTCCAGACAATTTATAACATTAAGATTATATGCATCTAAGATATCCAGGAATGGCAACAGAATAAATGAGGAGGATGGACCTATCTGTGGGTCAAGGAGAGGTTACTGGTAGTGAAGATTTACAATTTCAGAAGGTTGAAAGAATAGTAGTACAATGAACACCCTCTACCTAGATTTACTGATTGTTAGTGTTTTTACATATTTACTCTATCTCTGTACCTCTCTCCATATATAGACTCTTATATATGTTTTCTTTAGTTTGAAGGGAGCACACTGAGATGGAAAGTATTAGTTTGGGATCAAAAAGAGCCTCATATTTTAGAAGTACATAATTATTTCCATTTCATCAACATGTTCTCATATCAAAATTGGAGTTTAATTCTTAATAGTTGACTAATATACTGACAAGTTATGAATAAGTTTGTGGGCCATTTAAAAAAGTAAACTATTGAAGCAGTTATAGTGGAGGGTTAGAGGCATCTATAATAGTTTATGACTTTTCTTGGTGATAAATTGTTGGTTTTAGGTACTTGAAACCATTTCTAAGAGGATGGATGTCTGTAGCATTCAATTTTTTCTTCCCCCTAAAAGAGATGTTATTGTTTTTCTAAAACTATAAAACTTGTATCATTAATATGGAATATTATATAATTTCTTAATATACTACACATGGGGTTCTATCATTATATAATTTTGATGTTATCTTGAATTTTATTTTTACTGTTGATCTTTGTTTTATGTTACATTATCTGGAGTCAAGAAAGCTAGGTTGGGTTTCAGTATTTTCTCTTGACTTGCTATTGAAATTTTAGACCAGTTACTTATCTGTCTTGGACCTCAATTCCTTCATTTTCAAAGTGGAGAAAATAGCCTTATGTTTAAATATTTTCAAATGTTAATTTAATTTAAAAAATGTATTTACTATCTATCCCACTATCTATCTCCTAAGAAAATGTATTAAAGTACTTAATGGAATACTTCATGCATTATAAGTCACATAATAGATGCTACTGTTTAATTATCTTACCAAATCTCTAGACATACACAAACATTCACATTATTGTCAACCTTGGTTGGTAAAGCAGAAATTATTTTTCATTATTTGAAAAGCATCAGTGGGTATGAAATGTGCTAATTTGAAAGAGTCAAAGTGCACTTGCATTTGTAAATAAATAATTTTATAATATTCACAGTGTGACCCTTCTACATACTGAGGAAACAAAATATCATTCATTTATTATCATGTGATAATCACATTTTAATGAACCAAGCTAAATTATATTGAGATGCATATCAGAAGACCCAATGTGAATAGCTTACATCCCCAATAAGAAACTTTATAGCCTTGTTTGGCTGCTATCACCAACATATTTGAAAAAGCCATGTGTTATCATATACTGTGCGAAAGAGACAGGAAGAAAAGCACTTTGAATTCCATCCACTTGCACCAATAAGCTTGAGAGGAAAAAAAAAGTAAAAAAAGAAAAAGCATAAGAAGATGCCTTGTCTATTTTAGGATCCTACATATAAAAAGCCAATATAAGATTCAGTGAACAAATGCCTTGGAAAAATTCCAGTGTCATCAAAAACTCATTTTTCTCAAAATGTCTCCTTGCTACTCTTTATATTTCTGCACAAATTAATAAGCACAGACTGTTTGTCACAGTGCGGAGAATCTGAGGGTGCTTTTGTGGCTTATTTGGGCCACAATTACCTCAGCAGTTTACGCAGGAAATCTGTCTCTCACCATCAGAACTATTTAGGCCTCCTGAAGAGCAGTTTAGGAAGGCAGGACAAAGAAACTCAGGGATCCAAGTCTCTCTTGCTGATGTCTTAACTGCCCCAGACTTCCTTCTGAGATGTTACCATTGAAATCCACATGCAGATATTAACTTCCTGGGGATAACCATGGCCTTTGTTCTTACCTATCAGCCTGCTCAGCCAGGACTGAGCTCACCCAGAAAACAGGGTTATGTCTCTAACATGCTCAAATTTACCAAAACAACATGGGACTTTAGGAAGCTGGGCAGTGCAAAGAGCACAGCATTTGAATCCCAACTCCACCTTTTACCAGATACTAGGTTTTAGGCAAACCATTTAACCTTAGTTCCTCTTTTCTTCATCTGCAAAATTAGAAAAATACTACTTGTATCTCATTAGGCCACTGTGAAGATTGAATGAAGTAATCCTTAGCACAATCCTTGGCCAATAAGAGGTAACCAGCAGACATCAGTTCACAAATGTATCCAGAGCTTATGATTTCATATAACAATTTGTAATATATATATGTAGTAATATAAATTAAATATTTGATATGACATGGTTTAATTAAATAAGTTATTATTGAGCAATGTTGTACATATTAAATTCATTCTTTTTAGACCACTTAGATATTCCTTAGTTTCATAGGATAGTACGTTATCTTAAAGCCCATATTAAGTGTTCTTACAACAGTAAAATAAAATTTAAAAAGAAAAAGAAATCACTCTGCATTATGGGGTTTAATCACTCTCATTTTTCGCAGAGACAACTGCAGATGACTTTGGCCATAAAATGCTCTTTATTCTTTAAAATTCCAGTTACCTTCTTGAATTTGATACTTGTCTCCATTAGTGAAACTAGATGTTGATGAAACACTTTTTCCTCTAAGTGAATTTAAATAAATTACTACTAAATTGAAAAAAAAATAATGTTCTTTTCAAAGTACCAGAATGTCCCTGTGTTGTTTTCCCTAGTCAGTAGAATCTAACCTCCTAGTGATTTGTTTATGTAAGAAAGTTTATTCAAGAGAGGCAATGGGAAAAGAGCTTAGGACCTAGAGTCATAGACTCTAGACATGCATCCTGGCGCCACCACTTACAAACTGTTTTGCTTTGTTTTGTTTTGTTTTTTGAGCAGCGTAGGGATAGTCATTTAACCTTTTGGAATCTCAACTTCCTCATCAGTAAAGTATAGATAAAACAATTATTTCCCTATTCATATATGATATTTATAAAATTAAATAGAATTGTTGAAAAGCACAAAGAATTGGAACCTGTTTTCTGAAAGAATAGGAAAGATAAGTTTATAGGACAGAAAGTAATGATAAACTATTGCTAATGAGTACAAAATGCTGCAGGTGTATCTGGGTTGTATATAAAGAACATCATTTTAATAAACATGATTAAATACCATGAACACTGCCTCACAAACATTTTATTTTTCAGAAAGGGAGGAGTTTCTGCTCTATGGAACCACTTAAGGGAGAGACAGTGTGGAGAAAGGGGCTAGACTAAATGGTACCTTTGGGTCTTACTACCCTCATGGGTCTTTACATCACTTTCAGGCTTCCTGCAGAAAGATAACAGAAAGCTCAGATAACCAATGTTCAGTCCAGTGAAAGTTGTATTTCACCTTTTTCCAGATGACTTTACAGCATTTAAGTCAAATTGCTCTGTATTTCTTGGTCGTTTCCAAGAGTATTTAAGGATGAAAACAGAAATAAAGGCTATGGCTTCTCTTTTGACAAAGACTTCCTTCTCACATTATCATTGATCAGGTTGATTCTGTCTTTGAGCAATTGAAAGGCAGTAAAAGGTTATATCTTTAAGACTAGGGGTTCTGTTCAAGTGAATTTGTAAATCATTGAAAAAATGGCTATCCATATAAACTCAAAGCTTTGTGACAGTGCAATAAAGTAAAGTACTTTTGGGCTTCAAAAGAATTATGCCAAGTTTCTGATTCTGTCTAAATTAATAAAAATAAGATTTTTAGGAACCTATCTGGTAACTGTAGATTAAATTAAGCAACTGCTTCATCTGAATAAAGCTTTGCAGAGTCTAATATTATGAAAGAGCTATCTTATTATGAAAGAGCTATCTTTATAAACACAGTACTTGCTTGGGATTCAAGGGATTTAGGTTTTAATGCCAGCTGCATCCAAAATGCCCAGTAAGCACATATGCATACATTTGTGGCTGGTAGCTTTTTTGTCAAAAGGGATTAATAATTACCTACTCTACCATCCTTACTTTATGCATTATGGTATGAATATTGAATGCCAGTGTTTATAGAGTGCTTTGGTTTTCTGCAAAGTAACTTGGCAAAGACGTTCAGAAGGAAAAAAAAGGCTTCTAAGAAGTTTTATACATATCAGATTTTCAAAAATGTGACTCGTCTTTTAAATGTATTAATGAATTTTATATTTTATGTGAACCCTAAAAATGCTTTTGCCAAGTATTTAGTACTCTGGAAGTTTAGATGTTTATGTTTAGAGTTTCTTAAAGCATTACTATATTTGTGTATGTTAGTCCTTTTTCAATGGCTGAAAACTAGATAGACATTGCTTAGTGAATTAATTCTGATACGTGGCTTGCATTTTTACTTTTTATTGATTCCAATCAACAAATGTGTATTGTGGAATGATGCAAACATGATATGCTTTGCCATTAAGGATCTTTTATCTAACCAAGGAGTGTATATAATAATTTGGCATGTGAAATCATTTTATTTGATAGATTCTAGTGTTAAAAGTATACGAGTATAAAATATAGTGCTCTCTCATGACTACCAAGTGGTGTCAATCTGATTATGAAACTAAAGGTCTACAGAGCAACCATGGTGCTCCCCTTTCCAAATGTCTGTGAGCCTTGAATCAGCATCTGTTATGATGACTTATTTTCTTGAGCAGTTAATCAGTATTAAGTATAGTAAGCTGTACTTGGGAATCTGATGTACCAGCAAGAGGTCGGGTATAAGCAGACTGCTGGTGTGAGCAAGCAGAAAATATGCTCCAGGAGAGGAAGGAACAAGACAGCAGTATTTTAATTTTTTAAATAAAAAATGGGGCAATAATAGAAAAATGCTACCACATACACCTTATATCATTTAATCCTCATCTCTACTTACAGATGAGGAAACTGAGACTCAGGAAGGTCAACTGACTGATGCTGGGTAACCAAGCTACAAAGTGGTAAACCAAGAATTAGCCCATGTGTTCTGATTTAGAGTTACACATCATATAGACAAGGTCGACAGATTCAGCGGTGCTCCTTCACACAATCCACTCCACCCCACTTCTTAACCCCCAACTCCCAACTCCTATGGTAAAACATCCAGAGTTATCATACTCTCATTTTCCCTTATTGAAAGCCTTCTCACAGTGAGGGCCTGACAAATTCATTCGCACTTAAGCATAATTGACTCACGGGGTTTAATGTGTTATTCCATTTTAGCGAAATAAATATTAAAGCAGACAAATTAATCTCTGAATTTAACACAATAGAGAGCAGAGGCAAAGGGAAGTCTTTGGGGGGTTGAAAGGTCATTTTCCAGTCCCCTCAAGGCCTGGGACACAGATGATGGGCTGAATGTCCCAGGCGTGTAGTTGTGTTTGAAAACCTCTCACTCATTCACTGAATTTGCCACCTGCCTGTTCCATGCCCATGTTTCCTGCCCTCCTTCCTATTTCTCTGTGTACCTGGTTAAGGCCAGCCTCTCCCCTCTCCCCCTCAAAGGGCTTTGCTCTTGCACTTGTCCCTGCTGTCTTCTGCATCATCAGTTTTCCTTCCTATTTGATTATGTCTATCAGTCTATAGCTCTATTCTTTCAAAGGCCCTCTTTGACCCCATGAACCCCTCCATCTTTTACCCTATATCTGTTCCCCTTTATAGCAGAACTCTCCAAAATAATAGTCTATATGTCTTTCTACACGTACTCTCCTCCAGTCTTTCTTTGAAAACTTCTAATCAAGTTTTCCCCTCACAACTCCACTAAAAGTGTTCTTACTGAGGTTATGGCATCCATGTGCCAAATCTAATGATCAATTAGCAATCCTCATCTTACTTAGCCCATCAGCAGCATATCATACTGTTGATTACTTCTTCTTTCTTGAAACATTGCCTTCACTTGGCTTCCTGGATACTATAATCTCTCTCCTTCCTCAGAGGCTGTTCTTTCTCAATCTCCTCAGCTGGTTCTTCTCCCCAAGTTCTAAACATTGGAATGTCCCCAAAGGAATGTGCTCTCTCTCTCTCTCTCTCTCTCTCTCTTTCTCTGTTTTGTCTACACCACTCCCTAGGCCAAGTATCTCAGACTCGTGACTTTAAATGATATCTGTACACTGATGATTCCAGTTTGTATCTTTAGCCAGACTTCTGTGAACTCCAGACCTATGTATCTATCCAACAGCCTTTTTGACAGCTAAAACTGAGAATGTCCAAAACTGACATCATAATTTTCATCCCCGACATCCCACCCTTGTTGCAATCTGTTTCCCAGTCTTCTCCATCTTGGTAAAATGCAATTCCATTTTTCTAATTGTTCACGCCAGAAATCTTGGAGTCTTCCATGGCACCTGCTTTTTTCTGGTATTTCACATTCCAAATGCATCAAATTCTGTCAGCTCTGCCTTCGTAATGTCTCCAGAATCTGACCACTTCTCATCACCACCACTGCTGCCGTTCTGATGCAGGTCGCCATTATCTCATACCTGGATTATTAAATTAACCTCTTACCTGACACTCCTGCTTTTCACCCTTTCCTCCTTACAATGTATTCCCCATGCAGCTGCCACAGTGATTCTTTATAACATGTGAGCGATTGTGCCACTCCTCTATTCAGAATCCTTCAAGAGCAGTCCATGTCACTCAGAGTGTGGATTGACATGTATGTGCCATACTTGCAAGGCCCTATTGGTTTCAGCCGATTACTTCTCAAACTCCTTTCTCTCCCCACACCATTCCAGACACACTGATCTACTTGCTGGTTCTCAAACAGTCTAGGCAGCATCCCTTATCAAAGCCTCTGCCTTTTTTTGTTGTCAGAAAGCAACATCCCCCAGATATCTGTATGGCCTTCTTCCTTTTTTCAGATCATTGCTTGAATTCATCTCATTGGAGAGGATCTTCCTGACCATCGATATAAAAGCAATATAAAATAGCCTTCCTCCTATCCTTAACTCTGTTTTGATTTCTTTACAGTACTTATCCATACCTGCTGTATAGCTCTACATCTTTGTCTGTATGTGTATATCTACACACACAACTATATTCATGTCCATATTTACATCATCTCTCTCTGCCTATCATCTATCTTACTATCTGCCTTTTCCCACTAGAATATAAACTCCATAATGACAGAGACTTTGTCTATTTTGTTCATTGCTAAATCTCCTAAACCCATAACACAAGCTAGCACATAGTAGGCAGTTAATACATATTTGCTGAATGAATGAATGAACGAATAAAAAATGAATTGGGCAGACTGTTTGCATACCTTCCAGTTTTAAGCACTGAGCCCCCAAGTTGAATAGGAGAGAGAAATGTGAACAGATAATTTAAAGTACAATGAGAAATAATTACTAAATAATTATAGTGATAAATAAAATAGTAAAATAACTGCTCCTCAAAGAAGCAATTTTATATGCAAATATACATTTTTGAAATTAAAAAATATTAAAATTTCACGATAGATAAGTACGAGAGAGAGGAGAGAGAGATGCACAGACAATAAGGAAAGTATATCAAACTTACAATGAAAAAACTTTAATTCCTATTCTGATTATATTGTTTACTAGTTGTATGATCTTAGGCAAATAAATAATCTAGTCTGTTCCTCCCATTATACCCACTATACCATCGACTTTATTTTTGTGAAGGTTGAGTCAAATAATATGATGCATAATAGGCACTGAGTAGATACTATTTTTCTTTTTTCCTATATGCAGGACTTCAATTTACACTTACAGATTAGTCCTCTACAATCTGTCTTACTCCTCCGCCACACTTCAGTGACTTTCTAAATTTCTGCCCCATTGACTTTCTTCTGTTTTCTTCCTACAAGACTTCTTGGCATCATGTGATATTATAATCAACCTCACCAACCTGTCAAAGATTAATCAAACTTCTCTCCTTGCTTTAACATATACATATAAACTGATGAGTCCTTTAGCTGTATTTCTAAGGGCAGAAAGTTGGATCAGTCTTCAGCATTATAGGGCAGTAATACATGTATATTTCTTTAATTGGAAGTATGTTTCTTTGACTCACACTAGAACAGTGGTTCTTCCCATGTCACTAATATGTCATGAATCAGCAAGAGTGAAAAGGGTATTCATAGAGTAAATGCAGTGTGAATTGCACATAAGTTTAAATTACCATGACCATTTTTTCCCCCATGCTACAACCAGGCTATTAAAACAACAACAGCAACATGAGTATTTTTAGGACAGAGCATCAGAATTGTAAATGTCATTCGTAAGACACTATGTTGAAGAAAAAATATTAGAGGTCATTGTATTAGACTAAATTTTAAAAAAATTTTTATTTTATATTGCAGTATAGTTGATTAACAATATTGTGTTACTTTCAGGTGTACAGCAAAGTGATTCAGTTATACATATATATGTATCTATTCTTTTTCACGTTTTTTTTTTCTATTTAGGTTGTTACATAATATTGAGTAGAGTTCCCTGTGCTATACGGTAGGTCCTTGTTGGTTGTCCATTTTAAGTATAGTAGTGTGTACATGTCAATCCTAAACTCCCTGACTATCCCTCCTCACCGACCCTTCCCCTCTGGTAACCATAAGTTGTATTAGACTAATTTCTTTGAGGCCAGTTGCTATTTCTTTTTTTTTTTTATTGGCAAAGTATTGTATTTTATTTTGTTTTCATTTCTAGTTTTATGGATGTATAATTGACATATACCATTTATACAATGGTACAACATGTGTACACATATTAAAGTGTACAACATGTTGATTCTATATATGTATATGTTTCAAAATGACCACCACAATAATTTAGTCTTATTTACCTTGCATGGTGTCGGGCAAGTAACTTTTGAACTGAATTTCTTAATTTTTTTTTCTAAGGTGTCTGTATTTCTGTTGCATATGAGACAGACTTATTTTGGTCACTGTTTTACCACTGAGATATTGGCAAGGCAGAGGGTAATATAATAATGTAACATCCAAAATTATAAGGTGTGAGGAAACCTGCACAGACACTATTTGTCGAACAATTAGAATATTTCTAAAACATGAATGGATGTATAAAATGAAAGACAACCCATTTTTTGTTTTTGATATAAACACAGAGAATTTATATATGGTTTTCTAGGTTATGGTAGTTAAAACTTCTTCCTTCTAGGTACTCAAGAAACTTATTGTTAATTGAGACCTAGAATTTATAATTGTTTTCCTTTTTCTATTGTAATAATGACAGATATCAAAAGTTATGTCTTATCACTTTTTGCCCAGGTCCAAGTGCTGTTTCTTGAACTTCTATGCAAGATTTTTTATCCAAGTTTTCACCAGTTGGGAGCTCTTAAGAGTTGTTTAATTTTCAACGAAAGACAACCTTTTTAGGAGTTTATGTTCTAAATATTTTCTGGTTCTGCAGTAGCATACATCAAACATGGTTATTGTGTTTGGATTGGGATTTTCATTTTTAACATGTTCTCAATTCTCTAGGCATTTATTGTTTCCATCTGGTTCTCATAAAAGATTTCACATTTGTAATGCAGCTCAGGCTCCTGCTCGGAGAGCATCATTATATTCTATCCATGACTCTACTTTGATAGAGTAGATACGTTTTTAACTTTGCATTTTTTTGTTTTTGCTTTTGCTTTCTTAAACAACATTTGATTTTAATGGTGCACTTCTCTTTGAAAACAGTCATAGTGTGCACACCATGACAACGTGCTTGCTCCCCACTTCCTTCTGTGCAGTTCAAAGCTGTGAGGACAGGAGAAGTAACTACACTGTGAGTCCGGTACGAGGAAACTTAGCAGTCGTCACACCTCCTCTTCATTAAACAATCTGTTCTCAGTCATCACAGATGGAGGGGATATTTTCAAGGACTTGAACATTTTCTTGAAATAGCCCAACATCTAGGAATCCCCTTTCACTATGTTAAGTAGTAGGTTCTAGGGCACAGTTCAAGCAAATGTTCAGGCTTCTAGCAGGGTCTTTTTTATTTAATTAGGTGCTCAGCACATGTTTGTGAATTTGTTTAATGAGTACTTATGTAGCCCTTATTACATGTCCGGTAATGTTCTAACAGCTTCAAAAATATTAAACCATTTAATCCTCATAGCAACTTTATGAATAAGGTATTATTAGTAACCCCAATTTAAGGATGAGGAAACTGAGGCAAAAAAGCAAAATGACCACTGCTAGCAAGTGGCAGAGCCAAAATTCAAACCTAGGTGGTCAGGCCTGAGTCTGTGTTCTTAACCACTAAACTATGCTATGATTGTGTTCAGCTGCAGATTTCCAAAAATCAAATATTGCTTTCCCAGAATTGAATTACACACTCTTCCTCCCTCAGTTCTATGCTTGACTTATAATCGGCACTGGATGAATTTTTATTTACTTAAGTGTTTAATTAAGAATGAGTGAAATAGTGACTGAATTTGACATACTTTGAAACATGCAGAACAAAAGGCAAATCACAATGGTACCCAGTGGAGAGGCTGCTCTTTTTTCAGAGATGCCGGTGGGTCCTAGTATCTAATAATAACCCATATTTAAGACCCTGATACTCCTAGGGTGATGCTTTGTATCTTGGATTTCCAAATCTGAGAGAATTTGTCTTCGTTTCACTCATCGCTCCTTACTGATACAATTTTTAAAAATTAATTGTGGTAAAATACACATAACATAAAATTTACCGTCTAAAGTATTTCTAAGTGTATAGTTCAGTAGTGTTAAGAGCATTCATATTATTTTGCAACCAATTTCCAGAACACATTCATTTTGCAAAACTGAAACTTTATACCCATTAAACAACAACTCCCCATTCTCCCTTCCAGCCTTTGGAAACCACCGTATTTTATCTATTCATTCACCTATGGACCTTTTGGTCTCATACTTCCACTGATTGGCTGTTGCGAATAATGCTGCTATGAACATGGGTATACAAATATCTCTTTGAGACCCTGCTTTCAATTCTTTGAGGTATGTGCCCGGAAGTAGAATTGCTGGATCATATGCTAATTCTATTTTTAATTCTTTGAAGAAACATCATAGTGGTTGTCTTCCCTAATGGCTGCACCATTTTACATTCCCACCAACAATGCACAGTGTTCCAGTTTTTTCACATCCTTGCCAACACTTGTTGTTTTCTGTTTTTTTGACAGTAGTTGCCCTACTGAGTATAAGATGTATCTAATATCTCATGGTAGTTTTGATTTACATTTACCTAATAGTGACATTGAGCATCTTTTCATGTGTTTGTTGGCCATTTTTATATCTCCTTGGAGAAATGTATATTCAAGTCTTTTACCCATTTTTTTTTTAAATAGAGGCTAATTTTTAAAATTTTTATTTATTTATTTTTTGGATAAGTAAATAAATATTATTGGGTCTTCGTTGCTGCGTGCGGGCTTTCTCTAGTTGTGGCGAGTGGGGGGCTACTCTTTGTTGCAGTGTGTGGACTTCTCATTGCAGTGGCTTCTCTTGCTGCGGAGCAGGGCCTCTAGGCGCATGGGCTTCAGTAGTTGTGGTGCATGGGCTCAGTAGTTGTGGTGCACGGGCTCAGTAATTGTGGCACACGGGCTTAGTTGCTCCGTGGCATGTGGGATCTTCCCAGACCAGGGCTTGAACCTGTGTCCCCAGCTTTGGCAGGTGGATTCTTAACCACTGTACCACCAGGGAAGTCCCTTTTACCCCTTTTTTAATTGAGTTGTTTTTTTGTTGTTGTTGAACTCTTTCTATATTCTGCATATTAACTCCTTATCTGATATAGGATTTGCAAATATTTTCTCCCATTTTATAGGTTGCCTTTTCACTCTGTTGCGTGTATCTTTTGATGCACAGAAGTTTTAATTTTTTATGTAGTCTAATTTTACTTTTGTTGCCTGTGCTTTTGGTGTCATAGCTAAGAAATCATTGCCAAATCTAAAGTCATAAAGCTTTTCTCCTATGTTTCCTTCTAGGAGTTTTATAGTCATAGCTCTTATGCTTAGGTCTTTGATTCACTTTGAGTTAACTTTTGTGTAGGGTGTAAGGTAAAGGTCCAACTTCATTCTTTTACATGTGAATGTCTAGTTTTCCCAGCATTGTTTGTTGAAAAGACTGCTACAAGTTTAAGTGAAATGCAAGCCACATAGCTGTAAACCTGTAGTTCTTCTCATACTTTGGTCCAAACTACAGTGGATTTAGAAGGAATTATTTCTAGAGTTCTCAACTTAGGGTAATTTTATCCCCCTGGGGACATTTAGCAATGTCTGGAGATTTTTTTGGTCATCATATCTTGGTGTGGGAATGGGGGGTGGTTGCTAATTGTATCTAGTGAGTGGCAGTCAGAGAAACTGCTAAACATACTACAATGCACAGAACACACTTCTACAACAAGGAATTATCAGGCCTCAAATGTCATTAGTGCTGAGGTTGAGACACTCTGGCCTAGTGTATAGTGAGAAAGGGATCCAGAAAATTGGGTAATCCTCTCTTATGTTATTTGAAGGCTTGACAATGGTGATTGCAGAGGTGACTGCCTAGGGGACCAATTTTATGGCTCAGTGGTTTATAAAAAGACCTGAATTTCATATATATCTAGATAGATTTTAACAATGGAATACTCTTTTGCATTTTATTTTTCCCTTCAAGATTGTTCTTTGTCACTTTCTGTCACCATGACTTTGCTCATTCGTACATTAATCTTCCCTTTTCAGTCAGGAAGCAAATGAATATTTGTAGGGTTAATCATAGAATTTGGGGTGCTATTCGATTGTATAATGGCCAGAGATTACAGGCGGGCCTACAGCTTGTTTTGGCCCAGCTACTCCTCTTGTTTCTGAGTTACTTTTGGGAGAAAAATGCCCAAAGGACAATATAAGTTGGAAGTAAGTTACTTTATAATAACCAACACTTGTATCTAAAATTCTAAAGTTTATCTCCCTGCCAAACTGAACTGGAGCACATGGCTTTCGCCTAAGGTAATTTTATATTTGGTCAAGGAAACTTCATTGAGCAGATCATGACTGAGCTGAGATCTGACTGGCTAAAGGTCTCTACCCATGAGAAAATTTGGCAAAGAGCATTTCCATTAGAAAGAACAGAAAAGGCTTTCAGGTGGGAACATTCTTGGCATGTTTAAGAACTAGAAATAAGGCCAGTGAGGCTGATGATATAAGGAAGTGAGGATGACAGCAGTGTGATATAACAGAGATCAAAGTAATATTTCCTTGTCCAGAGGCAAAGAGAGGAAAGGGTTGGGCAGAGCAATCCCCTGTGATAGGGAAAATGGCTGGGAGCTCCTCTCAACTTTGGAGACCTGTAGTTGGCAGGTATGTCAGGAACTGGTTTTATATTGTATGGTTGGTTCATATTATTCATTTCTCTTAAGATATCCATGCATTCATTTATCAAAAATTACCATGCACTTGCTATATTCCAGGTGCTGTTCTATAACTAGGCATTGGAGAAACTGAGATAAACAATACAAAATGCTTACGTCAAGGAGTTCTTGTCTGTTTGTGGGTGGGCAGTTTGTTGACTGCGTGACCTGGGGTAGGTTAACTTCTCTATGTCTGAGTATCTTTATCTATAAAATGAGGAGCTTATTGTAGCTACCCTATGGAGCTGCTGTGAGGATGAAGTAAGTTAATACCTTGAAGGCATTTTAAATGGTGTCTGACACAAAACAATCTCTCGGTACCTATTAACTACTATTATTGTTGTGATTATTTTACAGAACAGCAGAAAGGGATGAATTAATTCAGTTCCAAAGGTTAGGAAAGTTTAAAAGAAAAAGTGAAGTTTGAGTTCATTCATTGACTTTTATATTTATTTAATAAATATGTATTGAATACCTACTGTCCCCCAGACACTATTTTTCTGTTTTTCCACATACTCCTATTTTATTGCCTGTATTATCTTTGCCATCATTATTCGACTGTCATACTTTAACATCTGCATCATCCTCTTCAATGCACCCTCCTTCAGTGGAGGGAAGAATATAGATATTAGAGACATAAATTACACAAATAATTTTTAGGTAAAATTGTGAACTGTGATATCAAGTGTAATGCAGTCAGTGAGAGGAAAAATGCCAAGAGAATCTAAAAGGAATAAAAGATGAAATGTCTTAGCTAAGTGACACAATACAAGAGAGACAAGAAATACAAGATAACATAACAAGAAATGGGATAATCAAGCATATTCCACTATATATTTATCCAGCCAATATCAATTGAGAGCCCACTGTGTGCTGAGACAGAATACAAATGTGTATGATAATAATGAAAAGGTTTTGTGATATAGATTGTGATCTAAGGATGTAACAGTTATATAATTTCATATTTTATAATGATGAAACTACCTATAAAATTGAAAATGCCATTTTTTGTTGCTTTGGGGAGTAATTATATTCTTAAATTAATGGTCGGAGCTCTTATTTTCACATTCAGATGCATCCAGATGTGATGACATATAGTGTTGATGACCTGGTTAAAACTGGCAAAAACTTTCAGTGTCATTGATGGGGGCTATTAGTTGCTGCACATTTTATTTTTATATTATTAAAGTGACAACTAAATGTATTAGTGCTTTTCCTAGCCTAGAAATCAATCATTAATTAAGGAACTGAAGCCTAATTTATTTAAAAAGCAATTTTTAGAATAAGTTTATTGTTCACATAGAGTTATTTAAATGTCCCATGCAAATTTATGGGATGCTCCAGCAGCATACTTTAGAAATTATCCAGCAGCATTTTATTGCTCCAGCAATATTTTAGAAAATTATTTTCAATATATTGCATCCTTTGTGCAATCTTTGCAAATCAGTAATGCATGGGAGTTTCTTTGCATCCAGAAACACAGTTAGATATTTACACATGTAACCATACTCTTTTTTTCTTTTATTCTACTGTATAGCACTAACCTAAATCTAAGCTGGAAGTCTGTCCAGATCTGGTTTGGAGGGCTAGTTAGACAATACACTCAGAGAGTTGCAGAAGCTAACTGTACTTCTCTGGTTCACTTGTAGGCATCACTCAAGCCCTGGGTTTGGCTTCTTCAGTTTAGGTCAGCCAAACAAGAATTTACTGTGTGGTCACTCATGACAGAGGCCTGCACTAGACTGTATACATAGAAGTCAAAGAAAAATTAAGTATTCATTATCAACAAGAGTTATTGATACACAGAGGCACAATTTCTCTTTTAAGAGTTTTCATTAATGTTGGGAGACTAGATATATACATTTTTTTAACGCCCATTGGAAATTTGGTCAGGAAATTTTGCTGCTGGTCAACAGTGTAGATAGCCAGGCCAGTTGCAAAAACATGTCGTAATTAAGTCAGGATAATAGGTGCACTATAGCATTTTGCTAGGTACAGTAGGATTCAGATTAAGGCAGGTGTCTGGCATTATAATAGTGAGAGTCACATAAATAAGTATATAAGTAAACAAGTAAGTAAGTAAATAAACAGTGTCACCTAAAGAACACAGAGAAGCAGAACTCTTACCATTGTGTGGGTAGATTGAGTGGCTCTAGTCCTTTGGTACCTTGGAGAGCTCTCAATAACCTGTAACTGATTTTGCTTAAGGTCCTACTGAGGCTTTTTGTCCTCCTAGGCTTAGGCCTACCTAAGGTTTATCATTGTGGTGGCACTGAAAGATAGTTACTATAGCTGTACTCCAGTTAGCTGCGATTAAACTGCATGGTGCAAGGATATCATCTTCATCCTGTTAAACCTTTTGGCCCTCTCATTAGACCATGGGCAGTATTTTGGGGTTCCTCAAGGTTCCTATGTACTGAGGAGGACAAATAAGCTTATCATGGGTTCACAACGTTGGCATGCTTTCTCTCCAGGGGAAGGATCCTGTTTTTTGGCTCAGACAGCAGAAGTGTTGCCAAGGACAAGGTGGCATATGCTCAGTTCCAATTAGTGGTGGAGACAATAAACACTCTACATAAGAGTTCAGAAAAGGAAGTTGTTACTAAGAGCTATAGAACCTTTGAAAGACTCCACACAATAACTGGCCCTGTAGTAATGAAAGAGTTCAGACATCTGGGAAAAGGGAGAGGGACTTCCAGGTGGAGAAAATGGTTAACATTAACATTCCGTTGATTTCTGGGGAAAATAATTACAAGACAAAGTCTATCTTTAAATAGCCCGCAATCCACCTGAGGAAGAAAAGAAACAAGCAGGCCTGAATCAACATTAGAATAATTACCAGTTATGTAGTAAAAGAATAAAGAGGTAGAGTATAAACTTAATAATGATGCTTAGGAGATAAAGTCTTAGGAATAAAGGATCAGTATGGAGAGGGCTAATTAGGGCAGTGTTATAGAGATTAGTCTTCTGAACTGAGTTACTATTTTCTGTTTCTTATATTAGTACTTCATAAAGTTATGTTGTGTTTATTTACCTGGAGAATTGACCTCAGGAAGAAATGCTTGTAAAATAAAGGAAAAAACTCTTGTATTCAGGAAGATCTCAGTTATACATATTTGATCATTACTTCTGTGGGTTATTTCGGCCTGAATTCGTTTTTTAGCTCTTGTACTGCTTCTCCACTAGGGCTTGTTCTTCTTCTGTCTGCCTCTTGGCTCTTTGATTCTCCACTCTGAGAGACTCTCCATGCAAGTATCTTCCATTAATGTGGAGTAGAGCTGCTTGTCCTTATGAAGCATTCTAGAGACTAGAGAAATAATCATTAATAGGTACAAACAATAGAAAAACATTACTTTCAATAGTATTCTATTAGATCTTTACCAAGGCATTTTCAGCATGTCTCTAAAAATTATAAATCTAGCATCAATATACCTTGGAGTTGGAAGTACTTCAGAGGTTGCCTCATTTACTCCTTACCCAATCAAGTAGCCACTCAACCTGCATCACATCTCTGGCAGCTGGCCACCAGGCTCTGTGTGAATGTTTTCCAAGATGGGAGGCTCACTACCTAGGGAAGCCATTCCACTGTTGACTAACTTTAACACTTGGAAAGACCTTGCATTAAGCTAGCATCTGTATCCAAGACTTTAAATCTATTTTTCCAATTTCTTTCTAGGGAAGCTACACCAAACTAGTTCAATTCATACATTTATTCATCAAAATTTATCAGGCCCATAATGTGTGCAAGGAATTTTCTAGACCCACAAATGTTAAAATTATGAATAAGGATATAATGTTTTTCCTGGTAAGAAGACAGATTTTTAATAAATGTTTCTTATATCAGTAGATGGATGGATAGATAAATAAATTATAATGATTTCTCTTTTTCACTATGAAATAATAAACTCTATGTAAGTAAAGTTGACCTATTTCTTGATAAATGAAGAACGTGAAATGGAGCATATTAATATCCTCTAGAAGGATATTATTATTTATTTATTTTTATTGCATAGTATAAAAAATCAGGCAAATTCAATATATATGTATTTTAATACATATACAAATTATAAATATGAAATACTGGACTAAAGTATTATGTATGTATACTAAATAGACATATTTTAAAATATTTTATACAAATATGTATATATATAAACAGTTTATTCCCATATCTCAATATCTCAGTAAAATGCCTTCCATGTCCCACTTTGAAGACCATGTGCGTGATAGAGAGTTAAGATTTATAGCCTTATTGGCTCTTCAAATTTATAGCCTCTCAACCAGCATTTCAGTTGTCCATTACATCTTTATTCTTTTTAATAGGAGTCCAGTGATTGAAATATGGTAGCATTTAAGATTTGGTTGAAGGACATATTAGAACTTACTAACTTTTAAAAAATCGGCTTTGAGAGAATATTAAGAAAGTTAGGGTATTTTAAGGAAGGCTATGATAGAAGTAATGTCTAAAAAACAAACAATTTATAAGAAAGCTGCATACTTTTAATATAGAAGTACTACAGAAAAAAAACCTACTATAGCAGTGCATAAAAAAGAGTAAAAGTTTGAAACAGTGCCTAAGAAGCTAATATCTTGATTTCCTCAGGGGCCTAATAAACCATTTGGAGTACCACATATAGTAGAAATCTAGGATTTTATTAAAGATAGATATTTTCAAAGAACACAATTATACCCAGATGAAATGTAAGTACAACAAAGGGGGAAAAAAAAGAGAAGACTACCTTTCTACCCTTCATCCCTACTATCTGCTATGCCAGCTTAACCTACCACACTACAAATTTAACAGGCTTGAAATAATTTGAACTAATTTCTTCCCAGACTGATGCTTTCATGAGTTTCCTAATTTGGTTTATGGTATCACACCCTCTAAATCTCCCAGGCTGCAAATTTTAAACTCAACCTCCTCTCCCCCATTTCACAACTAATTAGTTACCAAACTCTGGTTCTCTGTTTGCAAATCCAGCAAGCAAATTATTTTATCTCCTTAGGTACAGTAAACACTTAGATCTTTACCAACCATAGAAGTTTTATGCTTTTATTTTCGTTGTGAGTGCTGGAAAATTTCACAGTATTAAATGTCAAGCTTAGGATGGCAAATAGATTTAGACTAGCAATTTTATTCTTAGTTTCAGTTTTGAAGAATCTAGTTGAATATATGTTTCAGAATATAAACACTAATAATATATTTTTTTTTTTGGTTGATGAACTGTTTTATTGTTTTCACTGTCCTTTTTAGTTAGTCAGGGTTACAACGCTTAAAAAGAATTTTAAATGTCAATAGCATTTGGTCATTATTGCTTTATAAGATAAGATGTGAATACAAGTTTAGTTTTTTACTTATACAAACCTAGAAAATGCCCTTGAAGTATCAATGATAGGTTTTTTTTCTCAAGAGTTTAACCTGTACAGTAGAAAGGGCCATGGATATGATTTGAACTCACGGCTATACTTTCTGCTTTGACCTAACTGGCTTTGGACTTGGGTAAATAATTAGTCTCAGTCAGAATAGAGCTTGGACTTGATAATTCCTTTCTAGATCTAGATAACACTGTGTCTCATGTCCTCCATTATCCCCATGTCACCCTAATTAGTAGAGGTCTGTAGGATGGCAGCATGGCTTCAAGATTAAGCGCTCAGGCTTTGGAGTCAGGAAGTTTGGGTATACATCCCAGTACTGTTAGCTCTGATACCAGGGAAAAGGTACTTAATTTCTTTATGTCTTTGTTTCCTGCTCTGTAAAATGGGGTTAATAATAGCACTTAATTCATATGACTGTTGTGAGAATTTCACAAGTGAATATATATTAAAAGTGCTTAGGACCCTGATTAGCACATAAAAACTACTATTTTTTTTGCTATTATTGATATTTTTATAATGCACTCAGCGTAGTTTTTGGCATGTAGTGGGTACTCAGTAAAGTGCTGGCTGTTATTCTTATTTCCAGAAACTCCATTCCAATTTCTGTAAGCAGTATTTCAGACTTTGGCCACACAGAAAAACAGATGAGAATATATCCTCTTAACACAAATCTGTGTTCTTTACTTCAAAGAAACCAACAAAATAAGCTGGGCAAATGGCCTTGTGAGAGAGGATGTACACCTCACCTTGTAATGCCATGACATATGCCTGTAAAGGACTACTATACAGTACATGACTGAGTAAACTTGCTCTTTCTCTTTCCCACTTGCAAACCAAGATTTGCTTTGAGTAATACTATCAGTTTGTTGCCCAGTGTTACTGTGAAAATGCATATCTATATTTGTTACCCTTATTTTACCTGTTATCTTTTTTTTTTTTTTTTTTTTTTTACCTGTTATCTTTATGCACTTTTTTAAAGCATTGTAATCCAGTAAAGTTTGAAACTGTGTGACTATACAGGAAGATTGCTCTAAGCTGGTAGAATGTAATTTTTTTTTTTGCGGTACGCGGACCTCTCACTGTTGTGGCCTCTGCCGTTGCGGAGCACAGGCTCCAGACGCGCAGGCCCAGCGGCCATGGCTCACGGGCCCAGCCGCTCCGCGGCATGGGGGATCCTCCTGGACCGGGGCACGAACCCGTGTCCCCTGCATCGGCAGGCGGACTCTCAACCACTGCGCCACCAGGGAAGCCCAGAATGTAATTTTTTACAAGAGAGTTTGAGTAGAAACATTTTGAGATAAACATGATTTACATTACAAATATTTTAGAGCAAATAATTTTCCAATTTACCATTGTTAAAAATGTTTTAGATTAGAAGATAAAGAGTCTGTTGACTCTTCTTTCTTAAGCAGTGACAATCCCAATATCTATTTATATATATTTATGAATGATACTTTTACTTTTTAGGATAATTACAAGCCATGCTACTATAATAGATAGAACTGTGGACAAAATTTCTTCTTAATTGTAATCATCATAACAAAATGAAATAATTTCCTTACATCTATACATAAAATCATGAAATATTTTGACTCTCAAATTTTTGATATTTTTGTTTTATAATCTTAACTTTGAAATGACCAGTTTTAAATTTTTCAGCCAGTGTACATAATGATAAATTATATTTGCTTGACGTACAAAAGTATTTTCAACTGGTATCCTGTTGTTTATTTTTGCTCACCAGAAATTATTAATCCTAATTTCAGAAAATTCAGAGAAACTAAGTGACATAGTCAAATGTAGTGACAAAATTAGTATTTAAATCTGGACTTCTGATAGCAAATACTGCATTTTTGGGTATTTAAATAAATCAACTAAAATAGCTGATTAGAGAATCATAGATGAGGCTATAAACTCTTTTGCCATGGATTAATGCAATAGGAATTAATAACACTTCTTTTATCTGGCATTCCTTTACAGAGAAGGGCAATGGAAATGGGGATGGGGCAAGGAGACATGGTCAAAGAGGGAAATGGTTTCATGATCAATATGTGTGGTTTAGCCAGGAGGAAAGCCATCCACCACTTTTGAAAATTTGGTGCAGTACACCCAAAACAAAAAATCAAATTCGTATTTTTTAAAATGACAAAATTTTGGAATCGATAATGTAGAAGAAAAATAAAATGTTTCAGTGACCCATATATTTACTTTTATGTGTGTGTGTCTGTGTCTCTGTGTGTGTTTGTTTGCCTATTATTCCAGAATTGGGCGCAGCCTGCAAGTAAATTAGAGAGCACTTGTTTTCATTTTTAATTATTAATCAGCTGTAAGATTCATTTTCTATTAATGCAGAGGTGGAATTGTGTTTTTCCTTTCTCTTTAGTTCTTGATGAACCCCATATGGTTCTGGTACTCACTGCTCTTCAATAATTCATGCTTATCATGGAAAAAAGTCAAGTTTAAAAAATCTAGATCAATGGTTCTCAAAGTTTTTCTTTGTTTCCTATTAGCAGTAAAAATAGTTCTTCAAGTTAAATTATAATCTGGACTCAAGCTTTTAAAACTTATTTAAACAGAGTTGCTTGGTTTGCATTTGAGAAGGACTATTACTCCATGGTCCCCTCATCTTTCCATCCCTCTGTGGTGGCCCCAGAGGTGGCTCCTTTAAAGCCTGGGGCTTCCATTGAACAGAATTTGAAATTTATTGAAGTAGATGATAAAATGATTAGTTAGATAGAACATAGCTCTGGCCCATGGCTGAGACAGATCAGATCTAAATGTAAACCATGACCATACCACCAACTGGCCTTATTACTTGGGCAAGTAGTACAATTTTTCTAAATGTTGTTACCTCCTCAGTAAAAATGGGGATAAAATGCTGCCCACCTCTTAAAACTGTTCTGAGAATTGAAGTAATACATATAAAGTGCTTGGCACTTATTATTACTGATGTCAATATTTAATAATCTCTTCTAAGACATTCTCTACAGTGTTACAGTGTTGGCAGTATAATGAAGTGGTAGAGATAATACTGCTCACAGTAATTATGGCTTTCTTGATGAGAGACCTAAATCTTTCAATTACAATACTGAGACACTACAGTTTATGCTTTTTTTTTTCTTTTTCAACTCTAAGATTTGTGTAAAGACATATGTAAAAGGCACCCACTTTAAATGATCAACTGTAAAGTATCCTTTAAGATACTGAACTGGTGAAAATCCTTAGGATATGGTCTAATTTTCTTTGATGGTATGTACAAAGAGTTAAATTTCATAAGGGCAAGGTGGCATACCTAATCTTTCCATGTGCAGATAGACTCTCAGTTCCATTCAGGGTACGGTCTCTAAAATAGAGGTTGATATGCCAAATCCTTAGGATATGGTCTAATTTTCTTTGATGGTATGTACAAAGAGTTAAAATAATTTCATAAGGGCAAGGTGGCATACCTAATCTTTCCATGTGCAGATAGACTCTCAGTTCCATTCAGGGTAGGGTCTCTAAAATAGAGGTTGATATGCCGTGGTATCATTATTCAGTTCTTAATAAACAATCCATTTTGCTTTCTGCCTTCCCTCCCTCCCTTCTCCCCTTCCCTTACTTCTATTCTGTGCACACACTGTGTTTTAATTATGAAATAAAAAATAAAATGGATGTCACAACCTAAGAGGGTGGTGGCTGTCCAAAAATAATTGAGCCTTCTATTCCTAGATGTCACTTTAATCTCAACACTATGCAACTGAAATTTTCAGCAAAAGCATCGGGTGAGAACTCTCTAGGAGAAGGCATCCTACAAGGAAATATGGGCAGAGTGGAGCAGTGAACACTATGCACCCACCAGACCATCTTGCTTCCCATGGTTTCTACCACCCAGTACCTGACCCGGGCCCTCCTTGCTCATCCGTCCTCACTGCTCACTGGCTTCTTTGAGAGGGGCACTTAGCTTCAAGAGGGTAGTACCTATTCAACACTGAATCCGAGGACTAATGCATACTATTCTCCAATTTACTGAATGCATTAAGAGGTCTCTTCTTTTAAAATATACATGCCTCTAAAAAAAAAAATACATGCCTCTGAGAAATAATATACAGGCATACCTTGGAGATATTGCAGGCAGGGTTCCAGACTACCACAACAAAGCAAATATGGCAATAAAGCTGGTCACAGGAATTTTTTGGTTTCTCAGTGCATATAAAAGTGATGTTTATATTTACTGTAGTTTTTTAAGTGTGCAATAGCATTGCGTCTGAAGAACAATGTATGTACCTTAATTAAAAATACTTTGTAGCTAAAAAATGCTAACCATCTTCTAAGCCTTCAGCGAGTCATAATCTTTTTGCCAGTGGAGGGTCCTGCCTCGATGTCGATGGCTGCTGACTGATCAGGGTGGTGGTTGCTGAAGACTGGGGTGACCGTGACAATTTCTTAAGATAAGACATTGAAGTTTCCCACCTTGAGCGACTCTTCCTTTCAAGAAGTGATTTCTCAGTAGCATGCAATGCTTTTTGATAGCATTTTACCCACAGTAGAAATTTTTTCAAAATTGGAATCAATCCTCTCAGGCCCTGTGGTTGCTTAATCAATTAAGTTTATGTAATATTCTAAATCATTTTTTTCCTCCAAATTCTCAGTACTTCTTCTACTGAAGTCCTGAACCTTTCAAAGTCATACATGAGGGTTGGAATCAGCTTCTTCCAAACTCCTGTTAATGTTGATGTTTGACCTCTTTCCATGAATCATGAATGTTCCTAATGGCATCTAGAATGGTGAATCCTTTCCAGAAGCTTTTCAGTTTACTTTGTCCTGATCCATCAGAGGAATCACTATCTTATGTAACTATGGCTTTACAAAATGTATTTCTTAAATAATAAGACTTGAAAATCAAAATTATTCCTTGATACGGAACAGCACTTGCCGCTTCACCTTGAGCTTTTATGTTATAGAGACGGTTCCTTTCCTTAAAACTCATGAACTAACCTCTGCTAGCTTCAAACTTTTCTTCTGTGGTTTCCTCACCTCTCTCAGCTTTCATAGAATTGAAGAGAGTTAGAGCCTTGCTTGGGTTAGGCTTTGACTTAAAAGGGAATGTTGTAGCTGACTTGATCCAAACCACTGAAACTTCCTTCGTATCAGTAATAAGGCTGCTTAGCTTTCTTGTCATTTGTGTGTTCACTGGCTTAGCACTTTTAATCTCCATCAAGAACTTTTCCTTTGCACTCACAACTTGGCTAACTGATACAAGAGACCTAGATTTCAGCCTGTCAGCTTTGAACATGCCTTCCACACTCAGCTTGATCATTTCTAGTTTTTGATTTAAAGTAGGAGATATTTGACTCTTTCTTTCACTTGGACACTTAGAGGTCATTGTAGGGTTATTAGTTGGCCTAATTACAATATTATTGTGTCTCTGGGAATAGGGAGGAGAGGGAGAGAGATGGGGGAACAGCCGGTCTTTGGAGTAGTTAGACGGAACACACACGTTTATCTATTATGTTCGCTGTCTTATATGGGACTGGTTCATGGCTCCGCAAAACAATTTTGATAGTAACATCAAGGATCACTGATCACAGATCACCATAACAAATAAAATAATAATGAACAAGTTTGAAATATTGCGAGAATAACCAAAATGTGACACAGAGACACGAATGGAGCAAATGCTGTTGAGAAATGGAACTGATAGACTTGCTCAAGGCAGGGTTGCCACAAACCTTCCACTTGTAAAAAGCACAGTATCTGTGAAGCTCAATAAAAAGAAGTGCAATAAAACTAGGTATACCTGTACTTGAGGGTATACTTTGATTTTTAGTTAGAACTTTAGCTAGAATATGTTAGCAGCCAGCTGAAAGCAAGACAAACCCAGGAAAGACGCCAGAAAGCCAGTAGATGTGCCAAACAGGAGAAGACAAAAGCACCAAACCTGAAAAAAAATGGGAGGGGCAGGAAAGGAGGAAAGGAGGCTGAAAGTAAATTTCCTTTTTTTTTTTTTTTTTTTTGTAATTTTGCCTTAAGCTTTCCATTCAAATCATCTCTTGCTTCTTGGACTATTAATATTAGACTTTTAATTAGCATTTCAAAGAGATAGAGACAATGGATGATGATTCTGTGAATCACCGGCTTTAATGAATGACAGCTTGACTAACCCAGTGACACAGGTCCCAGCCCACCCATACGCTGCACTTCTCAGAATTCTCTCCACTAATCTTGATCTTTCTGTGCTTCTCTGTCATTGTATTTTATCAGACTCTCTTTGCCTCTTCTACTGAATCTTCTGTTTTTCTAATCTTTCTATCTCTGTTTCTATAGTTCTTCTCCACCACTATCTTTGTGAATTAGCTTTTTCTCTCCTCTTCTTTTTTTTCTCTTTAAGTGGTTTCCATACCCTTAACTCTTATGTGTATGTTGAATTGTATGTTGAACATATTAACTGTAGTTACTTCGTAAAGATTTACAACCTTGAGTTTTCCCCCTAAATAACGAGTCAAAAGCTTTAAATTTCATGTTTTAAAAGAGAGAAAAAGAGTTTTTTTGCTATGTAATCAACTCCTCCTTTGGACTCTAGGTCAGAATGTTTCAGTAGGAAAGGAGTCATCAGCCCTAATTTAAGCTATTATTTTAATGTTATTAGACAATAAATTTAATTTATACATGGTATCATGGAATATTGCTGGGTTGCCTGGTCCTCTAGTTATATCCCACATAGTTTTATGAATTGGCTTAACTACAGAAAATATTCTCTGAAATATATACCAAACATTAAAAGGCTTTAAAAGGGGAGAAAGCATTCAGACACTGAACAATTCTGTACAAACCTCTGCCTGTAAATCTGCTGAACTCACTCACCACCTTTGTTCTTTCTCCTTCTATGTTTTGAGAGACCCTTACTTTTCTGTTCAAACCCTTAGCGTTTCTAGGAACTCCTGCTGCATGTGCTGAATCTTAGAAGTAGCCATATTTCCTTTTTATTTCTACCTCTATTCAGTTCCATCTGCTCTAGCTTTCGCCCTCTGGTCCTAAAGTTTTGATATTACTGTCCGCTTTCTCCCAGAAGCCCCTCAACTGGACTGGCATTGTTATTTCTGTTTGCTAAAGCATTCACTCCCTCTACTTGATAGAATTGAGGTGGGGGATTACTTAAACCTTTTCACTTTCAGGTCACCATCCTGCTTCTTCTCTGGTATCTTCTCTCTGCTGGAGAGGAGCTTCTCAATCTATCTGAGTCCCTTAGAGCCCTCTTTGCAGCTTAGTCTTCTAATACTTCTTTGTATTATACTCTTATTCTATGTAGTTTGGATCATTTCCTGGTGTCAGTTGCAAAAATGGGCTAAACTATAATTCAAATTTTAGTTTGATTAAAGACTGTCATCATTTTCAACAATAAAAATATTTTTTTAAATTTTGGGTTACAGTAAAAATTATTTATGGAGGGTATTTTTATCATTGGGTAAAAGATTATGAATCAGAAAAATGTTACTGGAAAGAGAATAAGACATGTTGATGCTGCCTTATTCAACTTATGTCTAAGTTGTATGATAAATCAGAAACAGAAGAGATCAACAAAATTGAAGGCTTTATTAAGCTTTTTCTAGAAATTTGAAGGATTTACACAATTTGAATAGAGAAAAATTAGGGAGGATCTTTCAGGAGCTCAGAACAGCAAGAGTAACAGGGCTTTAGGTGGTGGAATAAAATTGGTACATGTTGGTATGGTACACACCTAGAGCGAGATGTGTACAGTGGGCAGGATTCATTGATTCAGTCAGTCACACATTTAAAATATTATCTAGTTGCTCTTACCTCGTGCCCCATCATTATACTAGGTTTTGGAGTTTCAGTGGTAATTAAAAACAGGTAACATAAAATATACTCCTATATAGGCATTAATTGAATAATTGCATAAGAATTTAATGGTAAACCATGTAGTATATGTTTTGCAGGGAAAGAACTTGAAGTCATAAAAGTATACAGCTGAGGGTCTTGATATCTAGAGTATGGGATCAGAGAATTCCACGATGAAGGGACATTGACTTAAGATTTAAAGTGGGGTGAAGAGAAAATTCTTTTTGTTTTGCTTTAAGATTGGCAACCCACTCTAGGGAGTGGTTGAAAATATGGAGGAAAGGACGATGTCTGTGAAGTATCCAAAATGGTAGAAGTAGGATATGAAGTTGCAGGATTTTAGATGACATTTCACAATTTGGTGGTCTTTTTAAAATGGGAAAAATAGTTAAGATTGTTTAGCAAATAGGCTCTTGAGCAGGGAGTGAACTGGTGAAGGCATTGCTTTAAGAATCTGGTGGCAGTAAATTGTTGAATGATTGGAGTAGGAAAAGGTCAGCTGGAAGATTGCTGCATATGAGCAGGTATGGAGTAATAAGGTCATGAATCAAGAGAGCTTAATGTCCATGTGAAAAATATCCTTTATGTGTTTTCAGTTTTTGCGATGTCTTTTCACGCCTATTTTTTAAAAAATGGAGTTGAGCCTGTATATCTCAAAAGTCATATATTTAGTAAAATCTCTCCCTATTCCCCCAGGAAGAGTTATAGCTACTCCCCGAATCCCACAGAAATCTATTTCTACCTCTGTTAGCACACACTTTATGAAATAATTAATTATTTATGTTCTTGTTCTCTGAATAAAACTGGTAACTTCCCATGGGCCGAGAGAGTTGTTATTTATTTTACATAGGGCACCTAAGGCAGAGTTTGGAAAGTAGTGAACACACTGTGGCTATAGTTATTGATTGACTGAGTAACTAAATGAGGAGAATGAACATTTGCATTGCATTGCATTTGCATTATATGTTCCACATGTAGCCTGTCTTGTTGCCTAGCTTCTTAGTGTATCTTTAAGTAAAGGACTTTGTAATTTGGAAAGAGTACCTTTCTTGAAATCAGTTGCATGCCCAAAGCAGAAAGATTCATTACTTTTTAAGACACAAAGAGTGAGTGGTAAATGATTTCTCTGAAAGTTTATTTAGGTTTCAGTATGCTACATACCAAAACACTTTTTTCCATTCTTAGTGGCTGATATCAGAGGTCACCAAAGACAGTATTCACTCTCTCTCTCTCTCTCTGTCTGATCTATCTCTTTCTCTGTCTGTTTATCTATCTATCTATCTACCTACCTATTGTCACATGTATACGTACTCTGAAGGCAGAAAAACATGGGTTTTAATCTTGGCTTCAGTCAGCTGTAACCCAGAAAAGCCATATAGTCACGAGCTTCAGTTTCTGAATCTGAAAAAAGGTGGATAATTTCTTCTGTCTTGTGGAGTTTATGGCAGGATTAGAAAAAATATCTATGAAGGATTTCATAATTGGTATGCAATACAGAGTGGATATTATTTTGTTATATTTTATGGTATTATTGTTCTGCAGTTGAAAATAGGCATACATGGCTATTGCTTTCCGTTAACTGACTTAATCAATGTTTTCTAATCAATTTTGGTGAGTATTTGAGAGGAAAGTCTGAGTTCAGCGGCTTCTCCTTTAAGAATGGAAGGTTGGGAGGATGCAGCTGGGGTTCGGCATTCCCCTCCCTCCATCAGCATCCAAACTGGAGCCTTCAGGATGGAGGATGAGAAGGGTCCTCCTGTCAGGGAAGGTAGTTGAACCACGAACACTGGCTGTTCCTAGGACTCTATGTTCATCTTTCAGCCTTCTCAACTAGGAAGACTCCTGTATTGGCAGGGAGAGTGATTCCTGATATTAGTTTTGTCTATGCCTAACTCCTAGCAAGTAAATCTTTTAGCAGAGGGCACCCAGGACACTCAGGTCCTCATTGTCATTGAATGGAGAAACAAGCATTCTGTTCTCTTTAGAGGAATCTTAAAGTCTGTTAAAGGGATACTTAATTCTTTCCCCTTCCTTTGCCAGCAGGAAGAAGGGGGCTGGAGGCACAAACACATATTTCTTCGCATCCCCAAAGAGAAAGGCTACGGAGAGGGAGTAGGTTGGATGTTTGTTTGGTTGGGTTTTTTTGTTTGTTTGTTTTTTAAATTATTTAATTATTTATTTATTTTTAACATCTTTATTGGAGTATAATTGCTTTACAATGGTGTGTTAGTTTCTGCTTTA
>NC_041217.1:127783833-127819104 GCF_002837175.3 Physeter macrocephalus | reverse complement strand
TTTTTTTTTTAGATTCCATATATATGTGTTAGCATACGGTATTTGTTTTTCTCCTTCTGACTTACTTCACTCTGTATGACAGACTCTAGGTCCATCCACCTCACTACAAATAACTCAATTTCGTTTCTTTTTATGGCTGAGTAATATTCCCTTGTATATATGTGCCACATCTTCTGTTAACGTTCTTTGCTGCATTAGGAGATTAAAATGACAGGTGACACTTCTCTTGATAAGCCTGACACCTAGGGAGAAAGTTGTTTGTTTTGGGTTGCCTGTTTAATAAGAAGAATATACTCAGGCACGGGGTGTTAGAAAATAAAGAATAGGTAAAGGGTTTGATGAAATGACTGGGAATAAAAGCAGGTGCATTTCTCATGTGGCACACACAAAAATGTCATCCTGAAATGTCTGAAACTTTTTTGGATGCAGTTTTAAAGAAGTAACTTTACTCAGGAAATGAAAATTTTGATCAGAAAGAGCAAAGATAAAGATGGGATTAACAGTTTGAGCCCATTTTAAGAAGGAACTCAGGTGTTGTCATGTAAGAGCCATTTGGGAGTCAGCCCTGAGCTCAGGGTATTGGGATAGGGGAGGGAGAGGAAGGCTTATCAAAGGAAGTAGTAAAGACAAAACCATGCCTCATTCACTCTATAATTTTGCTTAAAATCTGATGTGCCTGATCTTGGCTCCAACTGCTTTGAAATCTTTCAGCCTATCTTTTCTGGAATTGGTAAGATTGGAAGTGGGTAAGAGCTGGGAGAATCCTCAAATGATTTATTGTTGAATAGAATAATTCCTTCACTAAAACTAACCCATATTAACATTGTGTTGTAAACAGAAGTATTAAGGTCTTAGTAACTGCTTCTTGGGTAAACGTGCTAAGCAAAGTAGCTTAGAGAGCATGATGGCGCAAAGAAAAACTGCTGGCTTTTCTTTAGTGAAATATTGTTTAAAATGACTCACTTTTAGTAATTGGCTTCTCAGTTTTTTGGCCACTCAGTACTCATATATGTGCAGAAAGCTTCCAGCATTTTCCCGGTAGTCAAATGGGCTCTATCTTTGTATTGACAATGCCCCTTTGTATTGGTTTGTTTTGCATTTATGGTCCAAAGTCAGAAGTTGTTAATGTGGCCTCAGATGCTTTTTGTCACTAGACCTTACCAACTTCTTTATTTTCCTTTTGTCTTTTCCTTCAAACTTAGGAACCAGCTTCTATATAACTATTTGCAGATTCTACAACATGCTGTCTTTGACTATGCGATACCCAGTTTTGGGAACACTTTCACTTCCTTCTCCACTTGTCTCATTCTACTGAATCTCAAAACAGGGATCAATGTCCTATAGAAGCCTGGCTGGTTGCAGATGAAGTCAGAGTTAGCTGTCTCTCTTATGTGCTCCAGTTAGGTTTACTGTGCTTTATAATAACATTTATCACAACATAGAACATGTTGTTTTCCTGCCCCTCTCTTCCTGGGTCATGAGTAACTTGAGGAGAGAGATCGTGTTCTTGCATATATAAATAGAGAGCCTAATGTATGATTCGATGTGTGATTCTGACTTAGTAGGTAACCAGTAGATGGAAAGAATAAATGAATATATGAATTTCAAGTGCTTTACATAATGGATATATATGATATGTTAATATTAAATAAATATTTTTAAAGGAGTTACTTTTCTTGGAGAAAACAAACCCCTCAATTTTATTTTTAATATAAAAGTTTAGAAAGATATATAGGGTTTGATTACCCATTTTCAAAGGAAATGTCATACATGGAGGTCACTAACCATGCAGTAGTTCCTTTTTAACCAACTTCTGTTTATTTCTTTTTCCACATAGCTTTAAGTAAGTATTAAAATTATTTGTGTAGAAGTTGGAGTGATTCATGTAACTATTACATTTAAATAGCTTTTAAAATGATGTTTTAATATTTATATTCTCAAACCAAAAAATAGCATAAAGTATATTTTCTTCATGTGTTTTCCAGAAGAAGGAATTTATTCTACTGCTACTTAATTCATGATGTATTTTTAACATTAATAGATGAAAAAATAATAATGCATTTATTTATCTGAAGAAAGTATATGTTGGGGCTCAGTATATCTTAATATACTGGTTTATTACTACATACATAATGGCAGTGATTCTTCTCATGTGTCTGAAGTACCTTTTTGAATGAGAGATTTACTTACTGAATTTGAGGAAGAGAATAAATTAAAATGAAGTAGAAGGCGTGGCCAGAGTTGGGAAAACAAAACTGTAGAGAACAACACAGTTCAAATTCAGAGTCCCTCACTTAATAGCCCTGAGAACTTAGTAAGTTACTTAACTTTCCTGAGCCCCCATTTCCTCATGTGGAACAGGTTGATAATGTTACCTAGTTCACATTGTTAAGAAGTTTGAAAGAGATAATGCAGGGAAAGCAATCAGCCCTGTTCCCAGCACACAGCAGGTGCTCAATAAAGCACCATTTTTCTTTTCTTTATATCTTCACTGTTCTTGAGGAAGTGTATTGCGGTGGTTTTTTTTGTCAGACAGTCCGTATTTAAGAAGGGACTTCACTGGCATTGAAAAGTTTTTGATCTGTTAAAGGAAGAAAATTTTTATTGAAAAGACTGATTATTTTGTATTATCAAAAGTAGATATAATTGTTAATATAAAATAGATTGGATGGTGATTATAGTTAATGATATTTCTTATGTACTTGAAAGTTTCTAAGAGAGTAAATCTTAAATGTTGTCACCATAAAAAGAATTGGTAACTATGTGACATGATGGAGGTATAAGCTAATGCTATGGTGGTAGTCATTTTGCAGTATATAAGTGTGTCAAATTGACACGTTGTACACCTTAAATGTACAAGTGCTATTCGTCAGTTATGTCTGAATAAAGCTGGAAAAAATTAATTGAATGTATTAAAAATATTTGACTATGTAATGCCTATGAAATTTCTAAGCAACATCAATAGTTTGAGCCCAGTAACTAGTGAATCAAATTGCAACTGTACTCTAGCAATGGTGTAATTCTTTACAATGTAATCTTCAATATTAACTATTTTCTTACTGTGTGAAATTCATGTGTTCTTTCCGTAAATGTGCAGTTGTAAAAAGTCTGATGTAATTCTGAGTTTAGGGCTATGGGTTGAGCTTTAAGAGGCCTCATAAAAGAAAAAGGGGACAGATGGATCAGAGTGCCTACTGTGTGTTCTACTGAGTAGCTACATTTCTTAGTGCTTTTGGAATAAAAATAAGTCTGAGCCCCTGCCTTTAACAATAGCTCTTTAGGGCTTCCCTGGTGGCGCAGTGGTTGAGAATCCGCCTGCCGATGCAGGGGACATGGGTTCGTGCCCCGGTCCGGGAAGATCCCACATGCTACGGAGCAGCTGGGCCCGTGAGCCATGGCCGCTGAGCCTGCGCATCCGGAGCCTGTGCTCCGCAACGGGAGAGACCACAACAGTGAGAGGCCCGCGTACCACAAAACAAACAAACAAAAAAAAACAATAGCTCTTTAGAGCTTTTAGAAGAAGGAAAGTAAAGTAAAGAGAATTCCTCTGAATTTTGACCATAGATGCAGTTATAAAATAAAGTGAAATGGAGAAGTCAACTAATTGGATTCATTCCATTATTTCAGTTAATCTGTATCGAATCTTTGAGTAAAACTGGTCGAGCGGCTCTACATGACAGCCCTCCAAGTAAATGGAAAATTTCCCAAGCTCATGCTGGTTAGGAAACAGAAGTCCTCTTTAAAAGCAGTGCAAAACTCAGCAGTTTGGGTTTCATGGAACTGGTTTAGTGGTTTCAACTTATATAACTTCCATATGGAAACTCAAGGGGAGCATAGAAACTAAAACCTCCTATTGTACCACCTGAGCGCAGCAGCTATTTCAGGGGTCTCTATTCAAGTGCCCCAGGACGCTGAAGATTTTTTTTTTCCTGAAAAACTGGATTTCTTTCCCAAAGATGAACAGAACCAATCAAACTTATGTAAACAGATTTCTAACGGCAGTGAAAAGAGGAAATCCAGTTTAATCTCCTTTAAAAAGTTCTGGAACACTTGGAACTGGTTCACCTAAAAATCAGCAAAGGGTCCAAATAGAACCAAATAGGCATCAAAATTGTGTTCTGTAGTGAAACTTGGATGGTACAATATTTTGTTTTTCTTTTGCAGTAGTCTAGAGGCAAATGAGAAAATTAGGTTGAGCATTGTAAATTATAGTCAGCTAGGGACAATGATTGGCAAGGACTAAAGGTATAGTCTTGAAATTAAAACAAAAATCTCTTTCTCACTTGGTTATAGGAGGGCACTGAGAGTCACACTGAAGGTTGACCAAACATTATGCTAAGCTTCTTACATGCATTTTCTCCTGTAATTTTCTCACCAACAATATGGGGTAGGAATTATTTTAGCCTCATTTTTAGCTTCTGAAGAAACTGACTGAGAGATGTAGTGTCTTCTGAGGGTCATATAGCTGAGAAGGGGTGGATTCAGGATTGAATCTCAGGTGTGTCTCAAGCCCTTTTCAACATACTGCACTCTATTTTGAGGAGTTTATAATTTATCTCTTATTTGTATGGATTTAAAAATTGTTAGAGTAGGTTGATTCATCCTCAAAGTACTGACAGATTAAAAAATAAAATAAAAAAATTATTTTAAAAGACTTTGCATGCCTAAAAATTTTGACTACTGCTTTGAGTAAGTTTTTACATAGGTGGATATCTGCTGTGAAATGAGAAGGCTTATGTTTTAAAAGAAAAAAATAATGGACTATTTGATGACTCAGCAGTGTTTCTATATGCTGCTTGTTTCAAATGCCTTAGCGGGGGGACTATAAGCTCAATATTTTTTAGGTAAATGTTTGAAAGATTGTCTATATCTTTCATTAGATAAAACTTTCTGGACTTACAGAGGGCAAAGGAACTTGAGAAAATTGGTATTTTATGCCAATTATATTTGACTATATATTATAGTTTATAGTATTATATTAAAGTCAAAACTCACATGTTCAGCAAAGTTGCACTACATTTCTTGTATGCTTTGCAAGGTGTAAATGAGATATTCCACATCGCTAAAACTGAATTTTAACTCTAGAGGGAAAGGTATTAGTTTTAGAATTTTGAATAAATATTTCTATAAAAAATTCCATATTCCTCCCTTATGTTATTATGTCCTAAGTAAAATTTTACCTTTCCTTGAATCTTGGTCATTATTATATACATCAGCTATTGAATTCTTCTGTTTACTGCCACTGATGACACTTTTATGAAACATAAACTTGAGTAACTACTGGTCCTAGCTTAAAAAGAAACAAAAACCTAAGATACACATTTCCTTGTAATAATGATGTATTTTTAAGTTCCCTGCAACTGGAATAACCAACCAATATGTGTATTTGACCCACCTGCATTTTAATTCCAACCTCATGGTGTAGGTGAAGCTCCTGCTAGGTGTATGATGTATGTTTAGAGATAGAGCTTTAACTCAGAATTTATGACTCTTTCCCAACTGATCTTTAATCTCCTTTAAATCTTTTCCTTCATTTTAGAGTTTCAAAATAGTGCTTGGTGCCACATTTCTGTTTCTTCTGTTTTGAAATCTAATCTAACTCTTCTTGCTTCCCAGAGACAATGTTGATTCTCAAAGAGAAGGCATCCTTAACTCAAATTTAGATCAAATCCCTATAGTCCCTCAAGTAACTCCTTCCAGCATGTTTCACTAAAATGATTCATATCACAAAATTCTCTTACCAAAATGTTTTCCTAATATGTGCCTCATAATTTTGTTCATATACGTAGCTGGAAGTTCATTAAGCATTGATAAATTACCTACGATATGGGAGGCACTCTCTAAGATGCTGCACACACAAAGAAGTCTAAGACATATACTGAACGCCCAAGATGCACTAAGGTAGGGGACAGAGACATAAAGATGTATATGTGTGGATTATTGTAAAAAGATATAAGGTTCAATCAAAGAAGAGTTGTTCATGCAAAATGAGTCTTAAAGAGTGAGTGAGAGTCTGACTAAGAAATTGGGACTGGACATGACAGGCAGTGGACAAGGGACATGGAAATAAATGCTGTGCTCAGGGAACTGTATGCAGTAATATGCTGAGCAGAGAAGTGAGAAAGATTGCGGGTAGAGGGAGAGCAGGCCGTGGAGTGAGAACCAGATCAAGACTGGGGCTGTTGGGGAACCAGACTTGATTTTGTACATGGTGGGGGCACTACTGGAGTGTTTTTAGTTTAGCTAAATTATTTTCTAACAGCAGTATGCAGAGACACTTGAAATGGGCAAAACTGGAAGCAGGGAAACCAGTTAGGAAGTGAGTACAAATGACCTAAGCTGCATATAGTGAGGACTTGGACTAAGTCCGTGGTGATAGAGGTGCAGGAGGAGACAATTTAGAGAAATAGTCAATAAAGTCTTAAATGACATAGAGATTTCTAAATGTTTACACGGAGCAGAACAAATCCAGGTTTTGTGGGGCCAGAAACTTAACACAGTTGATGAAAAAGAATGCAAAATTTTGAATTCAAAATGAAGTACAAAAGTAAACATTTACTTAAAATTAGAAAAGAAACCACAAAGTTACACATTTTAAGAACATGACAGAAACCATAAACCTCACAAAATTAAGACAGAGAAATATATTTCATTAAGCACAAACTAAACGTATCACCACCTCAACTTTCCTTTAGCCATAGCCCAGAACTGTCAGTACTCATTTCAAGTATCTCCCAGCACAAAGAAATATGACAGAGATGAAAGCAGAGCAGAGTGGAAAGACAGGAGAGAGTAGGACACCCAAAACATTTTGTTCTTGGTGGTAAATTGAGTAATCATGTCTGGCGAGTAGTCAACATGGATATATACTATTCTTATTCTTTCTTACCTGCACAAAATATTGTCAACTTTTTATCTATAAGATTCTGAATTATTAGGAATTACATGTTTTTGGCCTTAAGAATAGAATAATGGTTATAACTGTTAACAGTGAGGAGTGAGGAAGACTATACAATGGGGAAAAAAATTGTATCATTGCTTCACAAAGGAACACTATCCTTCTTCAGTATTTATTCTTTTTGTATCTTACTGAATAAAAGAGACCTGCAGTGTTCACATACATTGGACTCTGGTATGAACCACTCTTAGAGTGTACTTTTTAAGAACCAAAAAACGTGAAACCTCTAATGAGTCAATGCAAATAAGCCTCTCTGAACTTTAGATTTTTTTAATCCAGTATGAGATCTCTAAGTGGAAGCAAGATAGCAAAACTAAGAGTGAGAGGATTTTGTAAATTGCTTTATTTAGAGAATAGCCAATGTTAGCCTTACAGTATTAATTCCTATGATTTTGTTTGTAATTGTTAGACAACTGGTCAGTCAGTGAGAAATGAGGCAAGATTTGGTGAAATACAAAATTTATGAAGTTTTCTATCTCTACTTTGAGAGACAGAACAGCACTGAGATTATGGGTAAGGACCCTGGAGCCTGACTGATTGAGTTGTGCTCTCCGCTTCACTGCTTACTGGTCGTATTTAACCTCTTTGTGCCTCAGTTCCATCAGCTGTTAAATGGGTATAATAATACCTACCTTTCTGGATTGTTGAGTGGATGATAGGTATCAATGGATGCAAAGATCTTAGAAGCAATGCCTGGCATATAATAATAAGCATTATATTAGTGTTTGCTCCTTTTGTTTTCCAAAGAAAAGGAACCATAGTTTTCCTTAGAATGGGCTATATTCCCTGTATACTGAGGGGTCAGATTTCCAAACTTTATCGCTAGCCACTGTGCCAGGTATGCTGAGCTCCAGCCCAGTGTTTCCTAAACTCTTCCACGTGGGTGTTCTGAGATAATTTATGGTGCCCCACAAAGGTTGAGCTGAATTAAATTAAATGTTTTAGAGGTAGCAGAAATTTCCAAGTAGTTTTTCATGCCCTAGACCCATAACTCCAAATGGTACAGACATGGGCTCTGAAGACTGAACAATAACTTTTCTGTTTGAGGATATTGTGGAAATACTGTTGTGACCATGGGCTTTCACTGATTACTATCTGCTATGCTAAGACTTTGGCCTTACCTACTTTGGGTGGTGCAAATTCAGGCCCTTTGAAGAGGCAGATTGGAAGTGCCAGTTAAATAAACCACACCCCAGCATCAGCTGTCCTGCCCTGCCCAGGGAAGTGTCGCCTGTTTATTTAGTATTTGTGACCTTGTCAGTACTGGCAATGGCTACCTGTTGGCGTTAATAGGGCTAACGGGCTAAGTGACAGATGAGTCATTTCCACCGGGTGTGCACATCAGTTCTGTTCTTCGGATCGTGACTAGAGTTGTCCTTGGAAGACCATTGCCATTTTCAGATTTGCTTCCAGTATCCTCTCTTACTCATCGCATGCCAGCAACTTGTCCCTTAACTCAGGCAGAGAGCTCACCGTTTCCTCACTGCTGTTCCTCTTGCACCATTCTCCGAACACGAGGTTTAGGTGACTGCCATCATCATTTCCCTTGGCTTTTGATCACTAAAATTCCATTACCCAGGCATCACTTGTATTTATGAGTAAACTTTTCCTTTTGAGCCACCCCCATACTCGAAGGCTTCTAGATGAGCCGTTTCCTGACAGCTAAGGAGCAATCAACTCCACCATCCTCCTACATAACAATGAGTAATCTTTTCTTCAGTCAATATTACAGGCTCCCACGAGTGTACCCTCTTATGACTTGGGGATGATGGAAAAGAAACTTGACCAGATATTATCTGCTTTGAGATAGTAGAACAATATGAATATGGTATTCAATATGCTTTTTAATAATTCTGTGGAATGTGTAGCTATATAAGAAAATAGTCAAGGAGAAATAAATCATGGAATTCATGGGTGTTTAGTGATAAAAGGAACATGATGGTTGTCCAGTCTGGCTCCTTTATTCAATAGTTGTGGCAGGTAAGGAGTTAACTTGATCAAGAGCACACATTTAGTCAAGGAGCTGCGGCGATACTGGAATAGCTTTCTGATTCACAGCCCAGTGTTCTTCTTCCTCAAACGAACATTTTATATCTGATAACATGGTTGAAAATGTCTAAACGTTTCTGGCTGGGAGACTACTTGAGGTAGCTTCCTTTTCACTTGATATGTCAGAGGACACACAAGAAGTCTACTTTTAACCTGTCAGTTAGTCAGTGATGGAGTACATATAGTCTTCTTCATATTTAAGTTATATTGTTGGGGGGAGGGGAGAAAACGTCCCAATTAATTCGTTCTTGGTTCATCTTGAACCTGTTTGCTACAGTTGCTGCAGTAATTGATTGACCCCCTGAACTGTAGAGCTTTTACTAGATTCTCTATCTTTTATATTTGAATTAATTTTTAAAAAATTAAGGCTTCCCTGGTGGCACAGTGGTTGAGAGTCTGCCTGCCGATGCAGGGCACACGGGTTCGTGCCCCGGTCCGGGAGGATCCCACGTGCCGCGGAGCGGCTGGGCCCGTGAGCCATGGCTGCTGAACCTGCGCGTCTGTAGCCTGTGCTCCGCAACGGGAGAGGCCACAACAGTGAGAGACCCATGTACCGCAAAAAAACAAAAACAAACAAACAAAAAAAATTAGTTACTTGTGATTTGGGCAGACGAAAGAGTATAAACTTAGGATAAATAATTTAAGTTCTACTACAAGTTCCACTTTGAACTTGAAGCCTGATCATGAACAAGTTACTTTACCAGTTTTGGCCTCAGTTTATCCTTTCAGTTATGAATGGGCAAAGCTTCTGGTCCTTGAATGTTACACCTGTCCTGTCAGTTAGCCTCATGTGTTTCATACATTTCCAATGCCTGCTTGTTGGAAGAGGGACTAGGGTGGGAGTTTGGCATCTGTGTTTGTACTGTCAGCTAATGGGCTTTAAAATAGGAGTCTTATGGCTTGAGTAGCAAAAAGACCATCTCGGGGTTTCTCACTCAATAATAAGAGGATGCTGAAGAGATTTTCTGAGTGAGAGCTCTGAGATATTTTTGGGGGTTTTTCAACTAGGCCTCTATTTCATATTTTTTAAAAAAACTCATGTAATTAAAATGTAGCTGATTTGTGTTAAAAATAGTATGTTAGCATATGTTCTAAAACTGGATCACACAAGCATGGATTTTCTAAATCTTTCAAGGGAATAGAGCAGGAATTTGGGTTTTAGGGCCTGACTCATGCTCATTTGCAGTGTGGTCTGGGTCTTCCTGAAAGTATAAACATGGAAGGCATTGGGGTGGGTCTTGATACCAGTGATGCCAAGAACTTGCTTTCAGCATCTCTTGGCCCTTGGTATTCCACTGTTATGTACCTCATCAAAATGCCTTTCGCTTTTCTTTTGCAAAAATACAAATTGAACCCTGAGTTACTCTCTGCCTTAGGGAGGGAAAAATCTACTTAAGATTTCCCATACTGATGCTGAAAATTAAAGAAAAGCAGTGTGAAAAACCCACATAAAGAAATAAAAATATATTTTAAAATACTCCTGGAAGTATAACTTGAAATGGAGGCAATTTTGGGGACTAGGCAACAACAACAAAAAATTTCTTTTGACTAGGTTTCTCTCATTCAGTGCTTTGTCATCCAGGCTTATTGAGACAGATGTGGACTCAATGAATTAAAGAATACAGGTTGTTGGACTTCCCTGGTGGCACAGTGGTTAAGAATCTGCCTGCCATTGCAGGGGACACGGGTTCGATCCCTGGTCCGGGAAGATTCCACATGCCGCAGAGCAACTAAGCCCGTGCGCCCCAGCTAGTGAGCCTGTGCTCTAGAGCCCGCGAGACACAACTCCTGCCCACGTGACACAACCACTGAAGCCCTTGCGCCTAGAGCCCATGCTCCGCAACAAGAGAAGCCACCACAACAAGAAGCCTGCGCACCGCGACGAAGAGTAGCCCCCGCTGGCCGCAACTAGAGAAAGCCTGTGTGCGGCAACGAAGACCCAACACAGCCAAAATAAATAAATAAATCTTAAAAAAATTTAAAAAAATACATAATGTCATATATCCAAAAAATTAAAAAAATTTTAAAAATGAACAGTACAGGATATTCATTGTCACTTAATGAAACACTGAGCAACTTTTAAAATTTGTTTCCGTAAATCATAAGCTCAAGTGAGAATATACATTTAATTCAAGATCAGTAGAAAATCTATTGTTTGTTACTAATGACTCAGCTGCTCAAATGATCTATTGTATCAGTGGCCAGTGGCAGGAATGAGGCTTTGTGCAGTATTGTAACCATGACATTAGTGACATCATTTAGTGGAAATAGAATTTGGAACATTTGGGAAACAAAGCAGTGGCTTCTTTGTTTGGCTCTGTGAGAACCTAATGAATACTTAGTATAATGGGCAATGTTGATTTCTCTGCACATATTTAGCAATTTTATATATGTGTACACACATATATACATAAAATGTTTACTTAAATTTTCATACTAATGCATGAGATTCACAATGCTCTATAGAATCTGCAAATAATGTTGTTCTTGTATTGCAAAGCCATGCCCTACTTTAAAAGCAATACCTTTAGATTATATAGCATATAGATTCAACAGGGCCCAGAAAACACACAACATTGGTTCCATTCTGAGGTATGCCTTTGTGAAAAAAGATCCCTTCAGCTTTTCCTTTCTGGACCTCACTAACTAAAAATAATGAAAGGGAGGTTATCCTGCAAGGCTGTGTTAGTCAGTAGTGTTGGGAGATCTGTGAGGGGAGCATCATTGTTACCATAGAAATGAATGCTGCTCCTGTTGGGGCACACAAAGGACAGACTGAACATTGAGGAGTGGAAAAGCAATGGGAAGAAAGGCTGCCATCCAATGAGAATGGGAGAAACTACACTGAATTACTTTATTGACAAAAGAACAGCATGAAGCAGGGTGGGGGACCTAGATCTTGAAAATTCCCAAAGGAAGTGTGAAAACAGTATCACACTTGGGTGGAGAGTGCAAAGAAATGGTGACTTTTCTACTTTTAAAAATTAAACTTTCGGAGTTCCCTGGTGGTCTAGTGGTTAGGATTCCGGGCTTTCAGTGCCGGGGCCCGGGTTCACTCCCTGGTCGGAGAACTGAGATCTCACAAGCTGGAGGGCACAGCCGAAAAAAAAACAAAATTAAATTTTCTTCTAAATTAGACATATTGTATCTTTTTGCCTTTAGAGCTACTTCTTGAATCCTGTAGTCTTTCTTAAAAATTAAATTTGGAAGAAAACAAAATGAGGAAAATATTAATGTTTGTTCTAGAGTATGTATTTTAATCCTGAGTTCTTTTCTTCCTAGTCTTGGAATTTGGGGCAAGTCACTTGATCATACCTTAAAACAGGGTATTAAATAATACCAACCTCACAGTTAATGGGTTAATATATGAGAGAATCAAATTCAAACCCCAGTCCATGGAGTGAACATTTTTAACTGGGGGAAAAGATTAGGGAATGGAGTCTGAGATACAGATCATTAAGAGAATGACCCGTTCATGTTTGATGACCATGGGTAGAGGTAGAAAACAGTATACACATGTGAATATATAAGTGGATGATAATTTGCAAAGGGAATTAATAAAATGCTATTAAAAATGTTACTTTTGACCTTTAAAAAGATCTTAATGGACTTAATACTTTCATTTATTTGCTAATTTGGGTAGATTATCAAAGTAAAATTTTATTTTAATCATCTATTCGTGCCATGAATAGAATGCAAAGATGGTATTTTTATAAAATTTGATATATCTCCTGGAAAATGTTTATCTATAGATTAATATTATTCATGTGCTATGGTGAACATGGTGATATGCCATCCAGATACTCCTCCAGAGAAAAATTTCTTTCAGCTCTGGCCTCCTCATTCAAGATCATGCCATTCCCAGAGCAGCCCACTTTCATGGCTGATGGAGGCTGCGGGTATAAGGGTCCAGCCATTTTGCTTCAATATGGAACAACTCTGATGTCCAATGGGGTTAAACCAAAGCAGCGGGAGGACCTGCATTGCAGCTCAGACTCTCCCTCTGGCAATTCTGCTCCCCTCCCCTCCCTTCCGCAGGTGTTCAGCCCCAAAGCACTCCTTAACAAACGTCCTGCATCCTGAACTCCGTCTCCGAATCTGAATTCTGGAGGACTTAATTGGTTTCATAAACTTCTTTCTATTGTGTGCAAAGTCTCATATGGATAAATATATGTGCATAAAATTAAAAAGTCAATTTTCAAATGTATACATGCCATCAAATCATCTATTTTATATTCTTCAAGAATTCACAAGGAAAAGAAGTAATGCTTGCAAAATTTCAGTTTGCTCATGTTTTACATGCAGAGCTTTAGCTACTAAAGAGTTCTAAGGAAATACCTAATTACATTTACAGGGTTTAAGGAGACCCTCCAGAGCCCACTAAATGCACTCATATAGATGAGAAAACTGGAGCCCAGAGGGGTAAAAGGACTCAGTCAAGGTCCTACTGTCATACTAGAGGTTAGAACACAAGGCAGGTTTACTGCTCCTTAGCTTCCTGTGTTCGGAGACATTTTTTCATCTTTCTTCTCTCCTTCTTTCCTCTTCTGTTTCTTGAACCCATTTTCTTTCCTCATCATCCTAAGCCACAGCTGTTTACCACAAGTGTAAAATCCTTTTAGAGAAATGATTGGGAGTGTGGTGTGTATAGGAAGGTATACAAAGGGTACGTATAGCTCTTGTAATTCTGTCAGCTTATAACTGTGTTTAAAATTGATCAAATTGGAGGGTGCTTTCTGAACCCCATGACACAAAGCTGTTCTCCACAGTGCAATGAATATTAGCCCTCTTCCTCTGAGAATGCAGGAGGTGGGCTAAAGGACCGTTTCTTCATTTCACATTCAGGACCTTCTTCCCATGATCACGAGAATTGTATTCAGTATTTCTTGGGAATTAGAGCCTACAAAGTAGAGATATTTAAGTCTAGAAAAATGTATTTTTTCAGAGACCATGTTAGCCTTTGCAGTGTGGAAAAGATGTTATATTTATTGCTAAATGTGTTCCAGAGGGGTGGTCTGGGTGTATTCTGTATTTATCTCATTCCTATTGATCTTTATCTGTAAGTAGTTGAGATCCATTTATGCTTCCTCTAATACCTTAATAGTAGTTTTATAATTGTTTAGCATTGTACAAAATGCTTTCACTTATATACATTAAATATTTATCAAATAAATAATACCATACATGTGATTATATTCAGATACTAGAGAACGGAGTTATATATAATTTCACTTAATATTTACTCACAGTAAACATGTGAAGTAGATATGATCATCTTCATTTTCGGATAAGAAATCTAAGCTTCATCAAGTTTAAGTTACGATAACTCCTTTCACTTGCCACTTATTATGTACCAGACATTCTCTAAGAGCTTTATGTATATTAATTATTTATTGCTCTGAATGGCTCCATTAAAGTAGGCCCCATTATCATCACTGGCATTTTGTAAATGAGAAAACAGACACACAGAGATGAGGTAACCTCGCCAAGGTCTCACAGTGGGTTAACGATGGGAATGGAATTCAGTGCCGGTAGGGTGACCAGCCATCCTGGTTTGCCCAGGACTGAGGGGTTTCCCAGGACACAGAACTTTCATTGTTAAAACTGCAATAGTCCCAGGCAAACTGGAATGATTTGTCACACTACATCTAGGTTGTCTGTGCAATTGCTTGCGCTCTTAGGCACTTAGCTCTTCTGTCTCTCAGGTAGAAGTGGTGCATTCAAGGTTTGAACCCTCCTCTATGTAATTCTGAAGGCTGCCTTTTCTATTTCCATCCTGTGGCCGTGCTTTGTGTTTTGGTACAAATATATCACAAAAGAGATCATGATTTGCTAACTTGTAATGTGTTTGGACAGGTAGTCTTAGGCCTCATATTTGTTATTATCCTTTTACTTTAAAAGCTCTATTGAGGTGTAGTTGATATATAAAAACCACACATATTTAATGTATACATTTTTATGAGCTTGGACATATGCATACACCTGTGAAAAAATCACCACTACAATCAAAGTAATAAACATATCCAAAACTTCCAGAAATTTATTGTGCCCTTTTTTTTTATAAGTTGTAGAGATCCGTCATACCACATAGTGTCTATAGTTAACAATACTGTATTGTGTGATTTTTAAAAAGTTGTTAAGAGGGTAGAGCTCATGTTATGATTCTTAATTGGCTTTGTCTCATTTGATGGCAGGCCATTTATTTTTCTTACACTTTGGTTTGGTTTCTCCCAGGCCTATTCCCTGCTTCCCTAAGTCACTAGGACTCGTAGTATGGATTGATGCCTTATTTTCCCCTCTCCCATGGGTCACTCCTGAATGACACCCTTCTCTTGTGTACCCTACTTCTACTTCACTTTCCCCCATGGCTCTGGAACACAGGATGCATGCATTCAGTGTCTGCAGGTGCCTCTCCGCATCCTCTTCCACAGGTGCCTCTCAGCATCCTCTTGCGTCATGCTTCCCCCTTAGGCTCCTCCTTCTCTAAGTGTCATTGTTCTCTCTATCGCCCCTACCCCTACTATGTCCTTAGTTTCATGGCATCTCCCTATAATAGAGTTCCAATGAAACTGTCTGAGGATTTAAAAGAAGAGAGAAATCAATTTAGATTATGTTTTCATGGCCAGCTTCGTAGAGAAGATATTAATCAAGCCAGGTTTTGAGAGTGCAGACAATTTAGATGAGCATCACTAAAATCAAAGGCTTGATTTTATTGATCTTGATTTTGATTTTGAGGGAGAATTACAGTCTAGGAACTAAGGAATATTAAATTAGTTTTTTTTTATTACATGATCTTAACCATAAGTAACTTAACCACTGACTATCTTAATTAACCAGTTTTTATAGTCTCTGTATTTGAAAGGTAGTGTTTTGTAAATGCCTGGTGGCTGACAGTGCTTAATTGTATTGGAGGTTGGCTTAGCACTGTAAAGAGCATATGTGTAACACTTACCCGGTGAGTAACTTTTGGTTGGCACCCACTTACCTTCTCTGAGCCTCAGTTATCTTCTGGCTAGCAATATCTATTGCATAGAGTTGTTGTGAGGATAAAAATAGAGAAAGTATTTATTAATAATATAGATAATTTGATGCCTGGCACAAAATAGCTATTATTAGTTTTAGCAAAAAAAAAGTTATTCTGTTCATGGATTTAAAAAAGCACATTAGGGGCTTCCCTGGTGGCGCAGTGGTTGAGAGTCCGCCTGCCGATGCAGGGGAACTGGGTTCGCGCCCCGGTCCGGGAGGATCCCACATGCCGCGGAGCGGCTGGGCCCGTGAGCCATGGCCGCTGAGCCTGTGCGTCCGGAGCCTGTGCTCCGCAACGGGAAAAGCCACAACAGTGAGAGGCCCGCATACCGAAAAAAAAAAGCACATTAAAAACAACTGATTTTTATGCTTCTTTCAATACTCTGATAACAAGTAGATGGGAATGGGTGACTGGTTAGTACTCTAGGTCAGTAACAAGACACTATTTTTAAACACATCCCATTCATTCCCTCGATAGCTATGCCTTTTCTGTCTGGATTGTGATTTATGTAATTGCTCTCCCCCTGTGCCTCAATACTAAATGTTTAAGAGGCCAGATATTTTTACTTTTTAAAGCATACTTTTTCACCTAAAATGATGTGTCAGAAACCTGAATATAGATAGGTGATGAAATGTTGCGATATAAAATAAATTGTTGCAGCAAAAACCCTGAAAAAAAATTTTGCATTTATATATGTCAATATGTTAGGCTGTTGACAGCGAGGTTGGCAGGGAGTTTCTGATCGAATATTTTGTCCACAAAAAGGTAAATATCAGAAATGGTTCATTGCTCAACAGTTTGAATACGTATTTCAGCAGAGCAGCTGCTTTTTTTAAATACAAATATGTGAATCTTCTGGCTACACTTCCCGTAGGATGAAATGATGAGGGCCAAAGTGATTTTAACTATATTTTGCCCATGATGGATGCAACTTTATTATTCGGATATATTTTATAATCAGGTGTGTAGGTGATACTTCATCTCTGCTATCAAATATTTTTTTCTCTGGCTTCCCTGGTGGCGCAGTGGTTGCGCGTCCGCCTGCCGATGCAGGGGAACCGGGTTCGCGCCCCGGTCTGGGAGGATCCCACATGCCGCGGAGCGGCGGGGCCCGTGAGCCGTGGCCGCTGAGCCTGCGCGTCCGGAGCCTGTGCTCCGCAACGGGAGAGGCCACAACAGAGGAAGGCCCGCATACCACAAAAAAAAAAAAAAAAAAAAAAAAATATTTTTTCTCATTCTTCTATAATGTAGAGAGTATCAGGCTGATGGAACTTCTGAAGGCAATAAGAAACAGATAGCCAGGGGGAGTTAAATAGAATTTTCACTTTTAATTTAAAATTGCTATCTGCATGCTATCTCTATTTTTTTTCAGACCCTTGGCCTATTACAGAAAGAGGGAAAGAGAGACAAAGAGAGAATGAGAGAGAGACAAAAAAAGAGAGAGAGGGAGAAAGAGAGATGTAACCTTTCAGAGAAGTAAATATAGCCTTTCTCGCTTTCCACCCTGATAGGAAAGGTATGTGACTATAGAAGAATGGTCAGAGAGCTGTAATGTCAGTGGCTTCGGAGATGGAGGAAGGTGGCCATGAGTCAAGAAATGCAGGCAGGCAGCATTTAGAAGCTGGAAAAGATAAGGAAATGCATTCTCCCCTAGAGCCTCCGGAAAGGAGCACAGCCCTGCCAGCACCTTGATTTTAACCCAATGAGATTTGTGTCAGATGTCTGACTTCCAGAACTGTAAGATAATAGATTTGTATTGTTTTAACCACTAAATTTGTGGTAATTTGGTAGAGCAGCAATAAAAAATTAATACAAGCATGTACACATTTCATATCACATTGAGGGAAGTGCATTTATTTTTATCGTTTTTCACTTATATTTATTCTATCATGATCTGTTACATTACATGTGTAATATATGTTTAAATTACCATCCCCTACTGAAGACAAATTTATTTACAGAAGCCCTCAGTTTGCTGTATCATGAACATTCATTGGTATATACCAGGAACTTTGCTAAGTGCCAGAGATGCTGTAATGAATAATAGCCATTCAGGTCTTCTGCCCATGTTTGGGTTTTTGAAACTGATTTGTATGAGCTCTTTATATATTTTGGATATTAACCCCTTATAAGACATATCATTTGTAGATACTTCTCCCATTTGGTATGTTGTCTTTTCATTTTGTTGACGTTTCCTTTGCTGTGCAAAAGCTTTTAAGTTTGGTTAGGTTCCATTTGTTTGTTTTTGCTCTTCCTTTCCTTGCCAAAAAAATATTGCTAAGACATGTCAAAGAGTACACTGCCTATGTTTTTTTCCAGAAGTTTTATGGTTTCTGATCCTACATTTAGGTCTTTAATCCATTTTCAGTTTATTTTTGTATGTGGTGTGAGAAGATGTCCAAAGAAGGCATACAGATGGCCAACAGGCACATGAAAAACTGCTCAATACCACTAATCATCAGGGAAATTCAAATCGAGACTATAATGAGAAATTACCTCACACCGGTCAGAATAGCTGTCATCAAAAAAGATAACAAATAATAAATGTTGGCAGAGATGTGGAGAAAAAGCAACCCTAGTACCCTGTTGGTGGGAATGTAAATTGGTACAGCCACTATGGAAAATAGTATGGAGGTTCCTCAAAAATTAATAATATCCAGTAATTCCACTCCTAGTTATATATCCAAAAGAATTAGAACACTAATTCGAAAAGATATATGCACCCAATGTTCATAGCAGCATTATTTACAATAGCCAAGATATGGAAGCAGCCTAAGCGACCATCAACAGATGAATGGATAAAGAAGATGTGGTACACACACACACACACACACACACACACACACACACACACTGAAATACTACTCAGCCATTAAAAAAGAATAAATTCTGCCATTTGCAACAAGATGGATGGACTTGGAGGGTGTTATGCTTAGTGAAGTAAGTCAGACAGAGAAAGACAGATGCTATATGTTTTCACTTATATGTGGAATCTGAAAAATAGAACAAAGGAATGAATATAACAAAACAGACACAGACTCACAGATACAGAGAACAAACTAGTGGTTACCAGTGGGGAGAGTAGTGGAGGGAGGGGCAAGATAGAGGAAGAGGATTAAGAGGTACAAACTATTAGGTATAAAATAAATAAGATACAAAATTGCAACATACAGCACAGAAAATATAGGCAATATTTTATAATAACTATTAATGGAGTATAATGTATAAAAATATTGAATCACTATGTTGTACACCTGAAACTAATATAATATTGTGTATCAACTATATTTCAATTTAAAAAGAATAGCCATTTTCTTACTATATTATCACAACATTAGTCATGACTAGTTCTGCCAGACTTTTCCCCCTTTTATTTATTTTTTTGTTAAATATTTGTTTACTTATTGAAGTATATTTGATTTACAATATTATATTCATTTCAGGGGTACAGCCTTTTAGATACCACATTTCTTGAGGATAAGGACACTTTCTTCCTTTGTTTGTACTCAGCATTGTTCTAGTGTTATGACATAAGCCATTTTTAAAGGATCAGAGTCTTTTGGAAGCTAACACATATATACTCATGTCTTTTAAGATTTCCCTATATAATGTGGAATCAGGAGACAGCTCATTTTCTTTGGCTGTATTACATTGTTTTTAAGGTACCTCTTACAGTGGAATCCTGGAGAATTTAAAACAATTTTTGGCCAAAACAGCAATGAGCAAGGTAAAAGCCCATATAGAATTCCAGGAGCAGACACACAATAGTAATCCAACCCTGACTTCAGAAACAGTTTTTAAGTAAGTTGTTCTGTGAAAATTAAATCATAAATGACAGTTCTGCCAAGATTAATTCTTAAACTACTATGGCATAATATATTTCATGAGTATATATTCATGAAACCAACATACAAACCAACAGCTGTTATTTGATTCAGAAGGGACTACAACCAATAAATTATGTCTTGTGGTTCCCAATCTGGCTTTATTTTTATCACTGTGTTCTGAAGCTTCAGGACTAAATTTTGTAGGACTAGTGGATATAAGACCTTTCTCAAATGTCCTTGACTGCTACTTCTAAATCTAGGTATTATGCAAAAACTAGGAAGAAAAATACATAGGACCTATTAAATTCTAAGAGTTTTAACATGTTATAAAATTTGTTCTTTCATTTAAAATATACAATACAGTAACTTTTTTTTTCCCCTGAAAGAACATTCAGAGAGATGTAGCACTCTCCCTGTGCTATCTAATGTGGTAGCCACTAGCCACATATGTGACTATGAGCTCTTGGAATGTAGTTAGTCCAAACTGAGATGTGATATAAGTGTAAAATACACACCAGCTTTTGAAAACTTCATACAGAAGAAAAAATAATGTAAAATACCTCATAGTAAGTTTTGTATTGATTATATGTTGAAATGATAAGATTTTGGATATATTTGGCTAAGTATATTATTAAAATTAATTTTACTTGTTTCTTTTTACTTCTTTTAATGTGGCTACTAGAAAATTTACAATGACATATGTGATTTGCTTTTGTGTCTCACACTATATTCTTCTAGACAGTGCTGCTTTAGATGATTGAATCGGTCATTTTAGCTGTAGGAGAATATAGGCAACCATGTTCAGATTCTTAAATATTAAGTGTGAGGTCAGTGTCTCTTGCTTGTGAGGCCACCCCTGCTTGGTCCTTTCCCTCTTTCTGAGCCTGGAAGAGGGGTACCCTTCTTGATAAGAGACAGATTAATAGGTAAAATAGACGTAAGAGAAAGTTTAGAGCAACATTGATATGCCATCAGAAGAGTGGAGATAGAAGTGGGCAGCATATTCTATCAGCTGCAACTAGGTTGTTTGTCCTTTTTCAAGAAAGCTCTAGAACCCACCCCTTGAAAATGACAAAGAGCCTGTTTATTCACCAGATAGAGATTAGGTCATGTCTACAGCCAGAAATGTGAACCCAGGAGAATGTGAGAATGACAAATTTTAACCTTATTTCAGTGGAGAGGAAAGAACTGGGTGGGATAGATTAAATTTTGTGATTTTATACTGTCTTCAAATTTGATAGTGATGGAAATTGATTTTCAATATAGCATTTATCATTTTATTGCACTAGTGTTCTTACAGCATGGGGAAGTGGTTATTCAAGTGGCCATGCTTTCTAAAGAAGGAGCCAAACATCTGATGTCTCTTGGACATGAGTTCAGACTGTCCTCCCACTAAAAGTAAAGACTTCTCAGTTTCATGAAGAAGAGGATGGAGAGGAGGTTGAACTATAAAGTGTCTAAGCTTTTGTCCAATTTTAAGATTTTTTTCTTTTTTTTTTCAAGGCTTTGTTGCAGTGCTGTGAATTACACTCATTGTTTGGAATTAATGAAAGATAATATTATGACCATGTAATCTGTTGAATCTTATTATGTTACTTAAGCTAATACACTAGAGAAAACCATGAGTTTTGTGCTAGCAAAAAGGGAGAGGTTTTCAATATCCTCTTACTGCTTATGAACATCTGTTTTAGAAGTTCTTAATTACCTCCAGGGAGAGAGGGACATAATAGTGATGTTCATGCGGAAGCAATTTAAAAGTGATCACACTTGGTTACCCAAATGGGTCTTTGCTTGTCTTAGGAGCAGAAGTGGGGGGGTTGCTTATTCATCTAGTTTGCAAAATGTTGAATAATTTAGTCATTTTAGCATTTGAAAATTGCTAATCCATTTCCTGAGCCATGAAAAAATGGATAATTTTGTCTAGGCAAGCAAACCAAACACTATAATATCTTGGTTAAAATAAAAAGCAGGAGATACTCTGGGTTTCTTTACAAAATGCATTTTTCTACTTGACAGATAAACTGTTGGATGCTAATCATGGGAACTGTAGTAGTTATAGCACCTAAATAAAAATGGCATTCCATCCATCAGCATCATGGAGCGTTTACGGAAGAGGCTTTGAAGGGTACACTGGGGAGACAGCTTAGAGATGCTGTATAGGTCTCTTCCAAGAATTTAGAATGCTTTCAGACAGTATAGGAAATTAGACTTGTTCTATGTGGCTTCAGGTGAATTAGGAGGAAGAGATGATGTTAAAGATGAGGGAAAATTTTAAGTTTACCAAAGAGTGTCCTAATAAATAGAGATAACAGTGAAATTGGTGACGCTTGGAAGTCGGGCTCACCCATGAGAGGATGTGTTTAAGCAGAGGTCTATAAAGTATGCTAGAATGGAATTTCAACCTTGGGTTGAAATTTGGTAGGATATTAGACAAGCTAACTTTCAAAAACCCTTCAATGTTAAGATTATATGAAAAGCAATGACGTGTGTTAACAGGTTTCTAAAAAGAAAACTTTCGGTATCTGGATTGCATTATCCATTGCAAATTCAATGAAATGCACTTACATATTTAAAACTGTTGACTATTTGTATTATAATTCACATCCCCAGTTGAGTGCAGTGAAACACATGTTTATTAGCAAGGATCTCTATGTTCTAGGCATGAGCCCTTTTCATGAGAGGTGACTAAAGTGTGTAGGTGTTTATTCAGCCCTCCCACATGTGGCAGAGCCTAGTAGTTGGTAGTTCTGTTAGTACAGCTAGTCTGTACACTGACCTTATTAAACCATCGATCAGCTAAGACCTTGCGAAGCTTATTTGCATCCAGCTGCCTCGTAATAGATAGCATTCATTTTGTGCCCTAGGATTTGAAATAGACCAAACTTAAAACCCTCACAAAACTGTGAAGATGGGAATGTGTCTCTTGTCTAGTTTCTTACTAAGTCGTATAAGATATTAGAGCAAGAGGAGAAGGTGAAAATTATTTGTTTCATTGGTTCTCAACCCTGAATATCACTTGGAATTTTTAATTTAAAAATTAAATCCAGGTCTGGATCCCGTACTCAGGGTTTTTTTTACTTGAGCTAAAAGTGGTTCCTGGGCTCTGGTTTAGGGTTTGTTTGTTTCTTTCCTTTGTTTTGACAGCTCCACAGGTAATTCTAATGTGTAGTCAAGGTTGGGAAACACTAGTCTTTTCTAACTTCTTCATTTTTTAATGGGGATATTAGGACTTAGAGGAATAGTTCTCAAAAACTTTGATGTTTGTAACATACTCTTGAAAGCTATAAGTTTGGGCAATACACTTGAGGGAATCAGAAGACTGAAAACCACTCTAAACCACAAAGTGATGGTTACAATGCGACACATTCACTGCTGCAGCATGATGATGACTCACAGTGTCTACAAAAGCATCCCTGGTTATTGTGCTGGTGTCTTGGTCAACTTTGTCAACAATTCTTTACTGTCCTGACCTTTCTCTCTCACAGTCAAAATTCTGGCAGCTTCTCCAAATTTATGATGTTTCTTTGTTGCCAGCTTCTTATTAACTCCTAATTGCAACAAGCTTTACTGTCCTTGAAACTCATTTCCATGACCTGCCTTGCTCAACATTCCACCTAACAGTCATTTCATTCCTCCAATCATTCATTGCTGGAGATGTGGTGGTGAGAAAAAACAAACACAGCTACTGTGTTTTTAACAATTGCTACTCAGTTGTAACAAAATATAATTGTATATATTGATCAAAATTTAGCTGAATACCTCAGAATGGTTCCAGTGTTAAAGGATTTCAGTTAGGAATGTAACAAATATAATGAGTTGAAGTGACGCTTTGCAAAGCTTGGAAATGATTAAGTCAGTGAAAAATTGGTTATTGATATTGTTAAACTATTGAATTTGCACAAGTGGTAAGGGATATAATGTTTTTATAAATAGTCTTGGAATCAGGGATGATATAAAAATTTTCATGCATAGCAGCATTTATATCAATGGATCCCAGCATTTTTGATAGGGATCCTTTTTGATTCACAAAAAGAATAGTCAACCTGACCTGACATTGAGTTGTAAAATGAGGTGCTTAAGATGATTTTAAAAATACGTTGTGCTTATTTAACCCAGATCAAACCCCTTGCATGTTTTATTACTCCCTTCTAATTTTCTGAATAGAATACATCAGTTTCTCCAATGTGCTTAGAGTTATTTATAAGAATGTAAACATGCTAAAGTGTCCCTGGACAATAGGCCCAAGTCCTCCATAAACTTAAGGAAGAGCAGAGAAAATAGATGGATCAGCAATTCTCCAGCCTTTCTGTTGAGACAACATGATGGATGATATAGTTCTTTGAATACACCTTCTTGATCCAATAGTTAAATGTCCACTCCTGTTTCTTCCAGTCATGAAAGAATATGAGTGCATATAAATGAGAAGAGTATTGTAGAGCTATTTTTGATGCTTGAATTAAAATAGACACCTACGTTTCAAACTTCTATACCTTCTTATATTTGATCCATCTCATAATTAATCATAGCTCAATATTTATCCATTTCAACCCTCTGTTTTAAGAATTAAGGGATTTTTTAAAATTAAATTCAAACATCTTATAAATAATGAAAAAATAATCTTTATTCTAACAGTTAGGCCATTGTGTTGGTATTCATTTCTACAGAGAAATCTCCAGCTAGGTCTTTTGAGGAGCTTCAGTGAGACAGTCTTCCCTAGAAAGTGCTGCCACCCCTCTCTCTGAATTAACATGACTCTCTCAGAGGTGATGGATGTTGCCTTGAAGTAAGGGTTAGGGACTGAAGATACAAGGAAAAAATATTATTTTCTGCCTTTAAGCCTTTGCACCTGCTGTGGCAATATATTGACAAGCTCTTCTCCCACTTTATACCAGAGAATGCCTATTCATTCTTTATTTTTAAAATTTTAAAAAATTTAAGTATAGTTGATTTACAGTGTTGTGTTAGTTTCAGGGGTACAGCAAAGTGACTCAGAATATATATATATATATATAATATATATATATTTCAGATTCTTTTCCCTTATAGTTTATTACAAAATATTGAGTATAGTTCTCTGTGCTATACAGCAGGTCCTGATTGGTTATCTATTTTACACACAGTAGTGTGTATATATTAATCCCAAACTCCTAATTTATCCCTTCCCCATCCTTTCCCCTTTGATAACCATAAGTTTGCTTTCTATGTCTGTGAGTCTATTTCTGTTTTGTAAATAAGTTCATTTGTATTTTTTTTTAGATTCCACATATAAGTGGCATCATATGATATTTGTCTTTCTCTGTGTGGCTTACTTCACTTAGTATGATAATCTCTAGTTGCATCCATGTTGCTGAAAATGGCATTATTTCATTCTTATTTATGGTTGAGTAATATTCTATTGTATACACACCACATCTTCTTTATCCATTCATCTGTCGCTGGAGATTTAGGTTGCTTCCATGTCCTGGCGATTGTAAATAGTGCTGCTATGAACATTGGGGTGCATGTATCTTTTAGAATTATAGTTTTCTGTGGTTGTATGCCCAGGAGTGGGGTTGCAGGATCATATGGTAACTCTATTTTTAGTTTTTTAAGGAACCTACATACTGTTCTCCATAGTGGCTGCACCAATTTACATTCCCACCAACGTATTCATTCTTTAAATCCAACTCCAGTATCACTGTCCCTGAAGGCTTCCTTCATGTCTTCCAGGAAGTATTAGCTACTCCCATCATCTGTGTACTCAGTCCATAGCTGTCCTCCGTGTCATATTCTTGGTTTTACAATTTATTTACCTTCACACAAAACTTGAACTCCTCAAAGCTAGACACTTGACAAAGGTTTAATCTATTGATGTATCTTGTAGGATAGTTTTTGGAGTGTATTACACACCTGAGAAAGGTTTACTGAAATAAAATAAACAGTAGGGTAGGTGCATGAATGAGTGAGTGTGAGTGAAGATAAAAAGACTCTTGTTCTCACAGGGAAGCTGCAACAGAGTAAACAAGCGTTAAGGACGTGGGTTTCTGCCTTGAACAATGCAAATGCTAAGTATACAAAGAATGTCACAAGAGTCTTGCTTTGATGTGGAATAAAAATATCTAAAATCTTAGGCCCTGGTAACAAAAGGCCATAAAAAAGCAAGGTGGAGGACCCTCAGACACTGGTGATGTCGCCTGCTTTTTAGCAATTTTGTAAAGGATGACATTTTGATGACTGTGAGAACAAGACTTTATTTTTCAAAGTGTCTCAGTGATGTAAGTTGAGTTACAGAAATCTGGGAGCCAGGAGCATCTGACTTACAACCTTCTGGCTGGTTTCCTAGGTATGTGAGTCTAGGAGTATCTGGAGCCTGTTTCCCATACACTGGCTATGACCTTGCACTTCCTGACAACCAGGCTGTCCTCATGCTACTTATTATTCTGGTTGCCTTGCCAATTTTGAAAGCCTTGAGTCCTGAGAAAAATTATATAGGTCCCTGGCTAATGAGCCACTTAGCTACTAAGACTACAACATAAAGAGGATAAGGGGTTATCGTCCAGGTGCTCTTTAGTGTGTCTGGTCACCTGTCAGGCAGTTCTTATGCGACATCTGTCATTTCTTTCCTGCTCCAGCCCCCTTTCCCTAGGTACCACCAATCTACCATATATGCTTCTGAGGTCTCAGAAGTCCTCCAGGCACCGTTGTACCTATCTAAAATACTATTATATTATGGAAAAATGATTTAATTAGTATTCTTTCAAGTCCTAGAAAAGCTTAGCTTATACCCCAAATAGAGCAATTATTATTTTAAAAAATAACATTGAGTAAAGGAGTGTTTATTTTTTCCTTTTGGTATGTTCATTTTCTAAATTTCAAAGTAGAAAATTTCTAAATGTTTTAAAATAAATGAACTATCAAATCAGAAGCTGACTGTTTTATAGACGATGCTCTTGCAGAAAGTAATCCATAAAGAACATCCAGCATGTTTACTACTGAAATGAGTTAGAACTGTCAATGCTGAACATCCTAATGAGGTTTCAGAAAGGTCAGGATTAACAATAGAGTCACTGAAAGTTGAGTCAGTGCTTTTCTCCTGAGAGTAATGAGGTAAGTTGTGAAAAAAATGTTGAGGTATAATTAAACAGAATTAGATTTTCATACTCCTCAAGATTATTCATACTGGAGGTTTCACCTGGGTTTCTCCTAGCCTTTGTTAGTCAGACAGCAAAAACAGAATTCAAATCAGATGGTTGTAATAAGGAGATGTCAGTGATGGAACTTCTTAGAGAGGTGTGGTCAAAGTAGGGGACAAAACGAGGGTCTATGAGACACCAAGAACCTAACAGCAGTGAGAAACCTAGGCCTGAAGTGGCAAGCAGTAAAAGAGTGTTAATGGGCTATGAGCTGAAGCTAAAGACCCGCCCAAAGGAGATGTGGAAATGGAAGGTCATGACTACTTAAAGAAAGAAAAAAAAAAAGGAAAGAAAAGAGAGCAGTCCAGAGCTAGAAGGACATGCAGAAGAAATATCCATAGCATGGGTCTCTTTTGCCTGTGGCTACCTGCTGGTGTTTACCATTGGTCAAATCCAAATGGAAGCCAGGTGGAGCTTTCTCCTCAGACCACTTACCAGAAGTTGTCTCACTGGTTCTTGTCCTCATGGTCTATTGTTTTCTGGGACTCTGAAGTCTATTTTTTCCTGCTACCTATATGGAACTCTAAAGTTGCAATATGCCTTACTGATTTCTTGCATTTTGCATTCTGATCCCCAGTCTTTATTAGAATGTTATACGATATATTTCAACTTGAGTGCCAACTCCTAACTATTAGTAGCATTTGTTTAAAAAATATTCTAGGGGGCTTCCCTGGTGGCGCAGTGGTTGGGAGTCCGCCTGCCGATGCGGGGGACACGGGTTCGTGGATCCCACGTGCTGCGGAGCGGCTGGGCCCGTGAGCCATGGCCGCTGAGCCTGCGCGTCCGGAGCCTGTGCTCCGCAGCAGGAGAGGCCACAACAGTGAGAGGCCCGCGTACCGAAAAAAAAAAAAAAAAAAAAATTCTATAAGATTTATGTCTTTGGTTTTTCTTACAGAATCAGAGGACTAAAAAAAACCACCTTCCAATATTATATTAGTTTCAGGCATACAACATAGTGATTCAGTATTTTTATAGCTTATACTCCATTTAAAGTTATTATAAAATATTGGCTATGTATAAAAAAAGACACACACACACACAAAACTTTCCAGAACAATTTGCAGTTTTTTCAGCTAAATTATTTTTGCTTTTCCCATATTTCAACTCTGAAATGTGAATTTGGGAATAAGATAAACATTTTGGTTGCTTTTAAATGTAATAAGTATATAATTTGCTGATATGTTTTATTAATATTTAAAACACTTTTATGTACTTCCTTAGGTTTCTGTATAGAACTTTTTCTTTAAATACTTAAAATCAAAGTCCAGCATTTGCACACAGATAGTTTTCAAGAAAAATATATTAAATTTATTCTTTTAAATATGAAAGAAATTCCTTATGGTTTCATTAATAGAATTGAAATTAGAGACTAAAATCAACTTGTTCTTAGTTCACATCAATCTTTTATTATTTCATCCATTCATTCATGGAACAGAATATTTACTGATGACTGTTACCATATGCCATTGAATATAAGTCATCAATTTAAGTAACATCCTGATTTCAGAAATATTGAAATGTGAAAAAATGTGCATTTTAGAATTGTTGAAATGATCTATGTGGTGGCTGTATTTCAATTTAGAATAACTTGAGTTGGGAAATAGCTTATGATCTAGAATTTATAACCAAAGGAAAGCAAAATAAAACAAAAAAATCAATATCTGGGTCCAGGGTGTCATATTTTTATGTTGTTCTTTTTTCAGTAAGTGTAATTTATACTTTGAATGTAGGAGCTGTGTTATACTTCTTTGACAGTCTCTGTAGTGTGATCACACAATATTATAATAGAATGTCAGTGATGAAAGAGGCTTTAGAAATCATTGAGTGATCTAGTCCAAATTCCTTCTGTACAGAAGAGGGAATCAAAGTAGTGGATCAGACTTGCCCTAGTTACTCAGCTAGTCTAAGTGGAGTGGAGACTAAAGTCCAGTTCTCAAATTCCTGGTCTAGTGTTTTATTTATTATCCAGTACGTTTTTAAGAGGTAGATATTGAGTGAATAATAGCACATGTGCTTACTATGTGCTTACCATTTCATAATTAATTAGTTATTGGGGTTAAATTTAAATATTAATACCCCACGTAGGTGTTAGAATTTTACTGTCATTTAACCTTAGTACCAAAAGGTTTAGTGATACCTTTGTATCACCTTTAGGTGCATTTGTGTGTTAATAGTTTTTAGTTTAGAAAAGCTTCATCCAATTTTTGTTATACTGAATGGCTTATCCAGTCTTATTTTGGGTGCCCTTATTCTTCCTTCCAGGAACAAGAATTAGAATGAAAGAAATAAACATGTATAAGTAATTTGTATGTTTAAAAAATAGAATATGTATAAGTAATTTGATCATTTATTTATTCATCCAATCCTTATTAAGCACTTAATTATTCATTTTCAGTGATGAGTGTTCTCATTTCCTTAATTAATTTTGTTGTGCTTAGTAATAAGATTACTGCTCCCCCATTTCCTAAGCTAACTATTCATTTTGGAGTCATGTAGATGTAGTGGAAATTAGAAAGAAATATGTCTTGGACACACTGAATTAACTTATTTTGTCATAAGAACTATTCTGCTCTAATGTGCTTTTAATCTACTGTTTTCAAGTATATAATCTTCTACATTTGCTTTTATATCATTGATTACATAAAAAGAAAAAGCCTACCCTGAAGCCTTGCAAATTGTTGAGTAGTATTTTTTATACAAATTCTTAAGTATTCAAAGACAAATTATTTCCAGCATAAGTAGGAAATGATTGGTAGTATTTCTGTTGAGTAAACAAAACTGATTTTGCCTTTGAATATAACTACTTTGGCACTAAGCTTTGTTGAAATGTTAATGTAGATGTGATGTGTAAACATTCAGAAAAATCAAATTGGAAAGTTCCAGGTGGAGACATATATTCCTTAAAAGCTGCAGAATATAATTATGCACATAAATACCAGTTGGCTTTCTTCATTCTGACCACAAAGTTAAAGCTTCATGTCCATTTCTGCTTTTCAGTCCCTTATACCTTACATCTCTTGTTCACCCTCCTCAGCTAATCTTCTGAAGGCACAACACCTGAAGCCCAATATTTAAGAATGTTGGTTTTGCCATAATTCAAAAAGACACATGCACCCCAATGTTCATTGCAGCACTATTTGCAATAGCCAGGATATGGAAGCAACCTAAATGCCCATTGGCAGACAAATGGATAAAGAAGATGTGGTACATATATACAGTGGAATATTACTCAGCCATAAAAGGAACGAAATTGAATCATTTGTAGAGACATGGATGGACCTAGAGACTGTCGTACAGCGTGAAGTAAGTCAGAAAGAGAAAAACAAATTTCGTATATTAATGCATATATGTGGAATTGAGAAAAATGGTACAGATGAACCGGTTTGCAGGGCAGAAATAGAGACACAGATGTAGAGAACAAACGTATGGACACCAAAGGGGGAAAGTGGGGGTGGGCTGGTGGTGTGATGAATTGGGAGATTGGGATTGACATGTATACATGGTGTGTATAAAATAGATAACTAATAAGAACCTGCTGTATAAAAAAATAAATTAATTAAATTAAATTTTAAAAAAAGAAAAATAATGTTGGTTTTAGAGTTACAAAGGCTTAAGTATGAATCTTGGCTCAGACTCCTAACTAGATATATGATTTTAGACATGCTGCTTGATCTGAGACTCAGTTCTCTTATATGTAAAATATAAAATGTAATAGAACTTCACAAGATTACTGTGACTAGTAGGAAAATGAATGGAATTTGTTGTTGTTGTTCAGTGAATAGCATTTGATATATTTTAACTGCTGTTTCTATTTTGCACTACTTACACAGAAAAAATTAAATTCCTAAAGCTAGGGAACACATAAGCTAGAGCAACCAAAGTCAGTGCCTTGAGGATATGATGGTCCTGTCTCACTAAAAAGCCAGGAGTACAACACAGCTTAGAGAACTCTCACTGAAAGAATAACACAGAGCAGAAATACAGCTCAAAACCAGTGAAGCTATTCCCAGGAAAGCAGGGTAAGAGTCAGCAAGTGTTTTGCTGAGTAAGCACTTAAGAAGAGGAGCCCTCCATGGAGATTTGTGCAGCAGCTGTCAGAAATAACCAATAGCTAGAACTATAGAAACAGAGTTGGGGAAGAGTTGATAGGATTTTTGAGATAATAACTTACCGTATTTTTTAAAACCAAAGCACACTCAACCCTTCCTCCCCCTTTCAAAATTTGTAGTTTAAAATTTCTGAATTTGGAATTGACCTTACAGTTGAGCTTAATGTCTTATCTCCTGCCTGGGCATGGAGGGGGATATTAAATTAATTATTTGTCTTATAATAACTCATATCTCTGGGTTGAGGAAATAGGATATGTTTTGCTGTATTAATTAATAACTGAATAATTGCAGATGGAAATATGGAAAAATTCTTCTTATTTAAACATAATCCTTAATACAAACCATACTTTTATATAAAATCATAGACTGACATGGAATGACAAATATAATGGGACACTCAAGTAGATCAATCCAGGATCACAGAAATGGAAAATCCAAAATGGGATCAAGACAGATATTTCCCATTGTTTGGTCAATTCCTTAATACTAGAACCACAAGTATATTTCTTATGGTTTATAGACAGTAGGTTTATGTCCAGTTCACTGTTTGGTTAACTGTACATAGGTTTCACCTCACAGAGTGGCTAAATCCCTTTGAATTAAATTTTATGTTGTCTTCATAAAGTCCTGAATTAGAAGAATTCAATTCTTTTATAAGACAGGTAGTGAATAAAGCTTTTGATTGTACAGATAGGTGCCAGGACCAGATGGATATCTATCTGATAAATGCAGTAAGAATTGTTTAACAAAGAGTAGGTGGAACATGCAAGAAGCTTGCTAAGAATGGTTTCCAGATAAGACCTGTTTCTGTTTGGTTACTGTGTTAACCCCCTGCTCTGTCCTTACATGGTTCCCTATTGTCTATTTAATTTTGGGTATTGAAGTCCATCAGCGGTCGAGCTCTGACCATAGTTCAATCCACTTTTCCAACCTCATTCCCTCAGCTATGTCTTTGACATCCAGTCAAAGCATATCTTTCTCTGAGCATGCTGTTTCTATCCTGCTTCCATGCTGTCACTCATCATATCCCACCATCCTGTCTTATCTCTGTAGGATGAAATCCTAAAGAAACTTCAAAGGATAACTCAAATTGTTACCATCCACTAAGGCAATTTTCTTGATTATCATAGGATTAATTCCTACTCTCAGTTCTTCCTTAGCACATTTTTGTATTTCTGCTTTTAACATTTGCTATGATTACCTTTGCATTGTACTAATTCTTAGACATTATATCTCTGATTATTTATGATTCTGTCTTTCTAGTAAAGATTGCACATTTATTTTATATACATACTGCCGCACATGTATTTTATGTATATTTTAAACACATACTGTGTTTGGACACTATAGCAGTATGGAGATGAAATGACCATACTCCCTGCTCTCCCAGATTGAAAATCTAGTAAGGGCACAGAAAAGAAAATCTCTAAAATTGAGTTTGATAAATACCATTGTAGATTTATTAAAAAGTGTCACAGGGTATAAATGAGTGACGCCTAAGTTAATCTTCATTTTAGGGGATACTGAGGGTCTGGGTCAGAAAAAATTTCCAGGAGGAAGCTAAGTATTAACTTTGTTAATAGCCCTTTCCTTATGTTCTCTCATTTAAACCATTTTGGGTTGAGTTCTATCCATATAATTATTAAAAATCAGATTTACTGTCTTTTAATTCTTTGTTCAAATCTCTGTTCTAATATTTATTCCATACTTCTTTATGCTTGTTTGTGTGTGTGTGTGTGTGTGTGTGTTTGTGTGTGTGTGTGTGTGTGTGTGTGTCAGGTATTTGTGTGTTTATCCAGCAGGACTGTGAAACCTTGCTTAGGATATATTGTGTGTCTGTACACTTTGTACTCCGAAAGTATTTGTTTCATGTCCTTACACCTTTACAAGGCTGTGAACTCTTGGAGCAAATGCCACCATTTACTCTTAATCATATCCACAGATACTCAGCTCAATACCTGTAACATACAGGGCAAGCACTCAATAAATATGTTAAACTAGATTGATTAACATGTCTATGTACATTTTTTTTCAGGAGGAAAAGGTCTGCTGCAATTTTTAGTTGGAATATATAAGTGTTCTTGTTACTATATATAGTCTGTAACTTCATGGAGGAAAGTCTTTGAGGGTGGAAGAGACAGATTTGCAAAAAGCTGGAGAAAAAAAATGTGTCAATACACAGGAGAATGGCAGAGGGAGAAATAGATGGAGTGGGAAGCTGGGGGCAGTGAAGGTGGTAAAGTGAAACACAAAATGACAATAAACCATTTAAAAATAATTTGTCCCGGCTAATCTAAATTAATCTTTGCTGAAAATTATATCTTTTTGGTTCACTTTTGGGGAAGGTAGCAATTTAGGCTAGGATAAAAGTAGATAAGTTCAAATTTCCATGGAAACAATTATCATAAAATATTGATTGATGAGGATATTAGGAAGCAGGAAAGGAAAGAGATAGTTGCCATGGAAACATGGACATTCAGAGAAATGCACTTGAAGAGATTCCTACTTATTTCTTTCAGCTAAATATCGAATTAATCTAAAATTGCTACACCTTAGTTTCTAATTTATTTTTAATATTCCTTAAGATTTGTTTAAGAACTTTTTTCTATCTTAATAAGTTATATTCACAGAAATTTAAGGAATATTTTTTGATTTCAATTCTATATGATATCACTCTTTCATGATTATAAAATCTTTTTTTAAATGATATATTTATTTGAGAAGCTATAAAAGCATTATTTTATAAACATGAATCATTTAGATTTCTTTAAAGCATACTCTTTTCTTTAAAGTAATGTTAATAGTGACAGTTTTTTTAATGAAATTTCCATTATTGCTTTTAATTTGCACTGAATAGCAGCATAAAATATAAATATTAAGAGATCATTTCTAGTATGATGGTACCATAAAAACAGGCTCACTTTTTCTCTAAGCAAGTTATTAAAAAATTTTTTATTGAAATATAGTTGATTTACAGTGTTGTGTTAGTTTCAGGTATAGAGCAAAGTGATTCAGTTATACACATATATGTATAACTATATTTATATATCAATTCTTTTTTCACATTCCCTTCCATTATAGGTTATTACAAGATATTGAGTGTAGTTCCCTGTGCTATACAGTACGTCCTTTTTGGTTATCTATGTTATATATAGTAGAGTATATATTTTAAGTTTTTATAACTTGGATTTTGAGATCCTTTTTAGGTTTAGAATTTTATTTGGGTTATTTTGGCTGTCAACTTACTATGGAAATGAGGAAGTTTCTATTATGGACAGTATATTTGTAGTTGAGGAATATGTAGAAATTAGATGATTGAAAAACATCCATGTTTATAAAAATGCAACATGCAGAAATTTAAATTGATAGAGCAGGATATTAAACTTTAGTGTTGGGGCTTCCCTGGTGGCGCAATGGTTGGGAGTCTGCCTGCCGATGCAGGGGACACGGGTTCGTGCCCTGGTCTGGGAGGATCCCACATGCCGCAGAGCGGCTGAGCCTGTGAGCCATGGCCACTGAGCCTGCGCGTCCGGGGCCTGTGCTCCGCAATGGGAGAGGCCTGCGTACCACAAAAAAACAAAACAAACAAAAAAAACCTTTAGTGTTACCTGTACATTGTAGGATTCAAGTTTTAAAGTTCCCTTTGCTGAGTACTTTAGATAATATATCCTGAAGTGATTCTTTACTTTTTTAGTCCTATAAAACCGAAATGTAAAGAGGTTACAGAGAATACATGACTTCCTGCCAGGTATTGATACACCTTAAATGTCACACTTAGATTGAATTACCTTTTTGAGAATTGCTTTCTCCTCCTGCTGTCACCTCTTGTCATCTTCTTTGGCATTCAGAATTCAGTGTTTGAAAAGGTGAGCATGTAGACATTTTGTGGATAGCCCGCATGTTATTACTGATCTTTTGTATCTCAAACAATATGTTACAAGAAAAGTCTCACATGAAAGAATGCTCAACATCATTAATCATTAGAGAAATGCAAATCAAAACTACAATGAGATATCATCTCAGACCAGTCAGAATGGCCATCATCAAAAAATCTAGAAACAATAAATGCTGGAGAGGGTGTGGAGAAAAGGGAACACTCTTGCACTGTTGGTGGGAATGTAAATTGATA
>NC_041217.1:127761271-127783356 GCF_002837175.3 Physeter macrocephalus | reverse complement strand
CAAGAGGGAAGAGATATGGGAACATATGTATATGTATAACTGATTCACTTTGTTGTAAAGCAATTATACTCCAATAAAGATGTTAAAAAGAAAAAAAGCCTCATTAGATGCTATAAGACTGGGTATTAGCCACAATCTTAGGAAAATACAACATGTTGATTTTTCATACACTGCAGGCAACTGAAAGCCCTGTTATTTTCTTAAGGTCATGCAACTTTATAGGTAGGAAGGACTTAGAGGTGAACTTGTCCAACTCTTTTATTTCATTTCATTTCAAAGGGAAAAACACTGAGGAAGAAAGAGGTTAGGTGATGAATTTAAGGCTGTGTCTCCTGTTTGTCCCTGTAGTGTTCTCTCCATGGCACCAGTAGACTCTAAGGCATGGCTCGGGTATACTTTAGCCTATACTCTCATCTCTATTAACTTACCCCTAAGCCACCACAAGTAAATGTACACCAATAGACTGCTTACTATGTAAATGAAACTTCAAAACAAATCCTGTTCACTGGGTGCTTCTTCTCTACTAGAGGTTGATGAATACCATGGAAAATGCTTGAGAAATAATGACAAAGCAGTAAAGAGTAGTGTGTGTGTGTCTAAAAAGAATTAACCTTCCTCCAGAAGGGTAAGTATCCAAATCACTACAAGTGAAGGAGGCAGACCTGACTTCTTCTATAATTACTTTAGTAAGACTTTCCTTACCTCTTCTCAGTACCTCAGTATATGGAAATTTTCTTGCAATATCTTTAAGAAAAGTTCTACTATTGGGATGAGGTCCCAGGATGGTGAGGTAGAAAGAACCTGAGCTAACCTCCTTTCATGGGCAGACCAAAATTACAACTATTTACAGAACAACTATTGATGAAAAAGACCAGAAACTATCAGAAAAGATCTTCTACAACTAAAGATATAAAGAAGGAACCATGATATGGGTAGGAGGGTAGTGTTGTTGTATAGTCAAGACCCATACCTCCAGGTGGGTGATCCACAAATGGGAGAATAATTACAATTGCAGAGGTTCTCCCCAAGGAGCAAGGTGTCTGAGCCCCATATTGGGCTCCCCAGCCTCAGGGTCCTGTGCTGGGAAGACAAGCTCCCAAAACACTTGGCTTTGAAGGTCTGTGTGGCTTACTTTCAGGAGCCCCAGAGGGCTGGGAGAAATAGAAACTCCACTCTTAAAGGGCACACACAAAATCTCACATGCTCTGGGACCCAGGGCAGAAACGCTAATTTGAAAGGATCTTGGGTCAGACAGACCTGCTGATCTTGGAGAGTCTCCCAGAGAGGCAGAAAACAACTAGAGCTCACCCTGGGGACACAGACACTAGCAGCAGCCATTTTTGGATACTTATATTACCACGTGGACACTGGTGCTGGCAAGTGCCATTTTTCAATCCTCCTTCTAGCTCACTGGCTTGAGGACCCAGCGCTACACCCTCCCACCAGCCTGTAGGCACAACTGCTGAGATACCTGGGGCCAAACAACTAACTGGGCAGGGACACAGCCCCACCCACCAGCAGACAGGCTGCCCACAACCTCCCCTGAACATGGCCCTGCCCACCATAGTGCCCAAGTCCTGACCTCACACACAAGGGCACAGGACTAGACCTAAGACCCCCCTAGGGCCCTGCATCCAGAGACCCCAGGACCCAGTTCTGTCCACCAATGGGCAGGCACCCCCAGAATCCCCTGCCAAACTCACCAGTGAGCCTGCTCTAGCTTTAGGACCAGCCTCACGCATCAACAGGCAGACACCAGCCCAGAACCACTGCAGCCCCACAACCTGATGTCACAGTACTGAGCCCACCCACCAGCAGGGCACCACCAGCCCTATGACCAGCTGGGCCCTGACCCAACCCACCAGCAGGCCAACACTTCAGGACACCCAGGACACAGCAGTCAGCTGTCTCAGGAACTGGCCCCAACCACTAGCAGTTTCACATTAGCTCTGGAACCCCTGGGCCCTGAAGCCAGACCTCAGGACCTGGCTCTGCCTGTCAGTGAGCTAGCACTAGCCCTGGGGACCTGCAGCCACTGCTTTATAACCTGGCCCTGCCAACCAGGGGCCATCAGTCTCCACACAAGGAATGGCCTGGAAACGAACCAGACCAGGGCCCAGTCACACCTATCAGACCACCCACATTAGTCAGCCTACCACAACAGAAGGACCCATGCAGCCCACATGGGAGCACCCCTAGAGCATACAGCTCTGTTGATCAGAGGCGTGTGCACTGCTGGGAGGCATAAGACATCTCCTACAAAAGGTCACTTCTCCAAGGTCAGGAAATATAACCAACCTACCGGAGACATCAAAAATAAAAACAGCAAGTTAGGCAAAATGAGGTGGCACAGGAACATGTTCCAATTGAAGGAACAACATAAAACTGCAGAAGAAGAACTAAGTGATGTGGAGATAGGCAATCTACCTGAGAAAGAGTTCAAAAGTAATGATTGTAAAGATGATAAAAAAAACTCGGGAGAAGAATGGATGAACAGAGTGAGAAGTTAGACGTTTTTACCGAAGATTTAGAAGATATAAAGAACAACTAAACAGAGAAGAAGAATACAATAACTGAAATGAAAACTTCTACAGAAGGAATCAGCAGACTAAATGATACAGAGGAACAGATCAGTGAGCTGGAAGAGAGAGTAGTGGAAAACACTGAAGCTGAACACAACAAAGAAAAAAGAGGACAGCTTAAGAGACCTCTGAGACAACATCAAGCATACTAACATTCACATTATAGGGGTCCCAGAAGGAAAAGAGAGAGAGAAAGGGGCAGAGAACATATTTGAAGACATAAAGGTTGAACACTTCCAGGAAGCACAGAGATTCCCAAACAGGATCAACCCAAAGAGGACTACACCAAGATACATTGTAATTAAAATGGCAGATGGGCTTCCCTGGTGGCGCAGTGGTTGGGGGTCCGCCTGCCGATGCAGGGGACGCGGGTTCGTGCCCCGGTCCGGGAGGATCCCACGTGCCGCGGAGCGGCTGGGCCCGTGGGCCATGGCCGCTGAGCCTGCGCGTCCGGAGCCTGTGCTCCGCAACGGGAGAGGCCGCAGCAGTGGGAGGCCCGTGTACCGCAAAAAAAAAAAAAAAAAAAAGGCATAAATTAAAGATAAAGAGAAAAATATTAAAGGCAGCAAGGAAAAAGCAACAAATTACATATAAGGGAACTCCCATTAGGCTATCAGCTGCTTTTCGGCAGAAACCCTACAGGCCAGAAGGGAGTGGCACCATATGTGATGAAAGGGGAAAATCTATAACCAAGAGTAGTCTACCTGGCAAGGCTCTCATTCAGATTCGATGGCGAGATCAAAAGTTGTACAGATAAGCAAAAGCTAAAAAAGTTCAACACCACCAAACCAGCTTTACAAGAAATGTTAAAGGGACTTTAAGCAAAAAAGAAAAGGCCACGGCTAGAAACATGAAAATTACAAAAGAAAAAAGCTCATTGGTAAATGCAAATATACAGTAAAGGTAGTAAATCAGCCACATACAAAGCTAGTGGAAAGGTTAAAAGACAAAAGTAGTAAAATCATCTATATCTGCAATAAGCAGTTATGGGGTACACAAAACAAATAGATATAAAATAAGATGTCAAAAACAGTAATTGTGAAGGGATTAGTGTAAAAATGCAGTGTTGTTTAAATGAGTTTGAAATCAAGAGATAAGCAACTTAAAATAACCAGGTATATTTATAGATTGCTATATATATAAACCTTATGGTAACCATGAACCAAAAATCTATAATAGATACACATACAAAAAGAGAAAGGAATGCAAACATAACACTAAAGACAGTCATCAAATTACAATAGAAGAGAACAAAAGAAGACTTACAAAAGGGACAAAAAAGACCTACAAAAACAACCCCAGAACAATTAATGAAATGGTAATAAGAATATACATATAGTGTTTTTTAGATTCTCTTCCCATATAGGCTATCACGGAGTATTGAGTAGAGTTCCCTGTGCTATACAGTAGGTCTTTATTAGTTACCTATTTTATATATAGTAGTGTGTATATGTCAGTCCCAACCTTCCAATTTTTGCCCCCCTTACCCCCGGGTAACCTCAAGATTCTTTCCTACATCTGTAACTCTATTTCTGTTTTGTAGATAAGTTCATTTGTACTCTTTTTTTAGATTCCACATATAAGTGATACCATATGATATTTGTCTTTCTCTGTCTGACTTCACTCACTATGACAATAGGTCCATCCATGTTGCTGCAAATGGCATTATTTTGTTCTTTTTTATGGCTGAGTAATATTTCATTGTCCATCGTCTATATCCATTCCTCTGTTGATGGACATTTAGGTTGATTCCATGCCCTGGCTGTTGTAAATAGTGCTGCAATGAATATTTGGGTCCATGTATCTTTTTGAATTATGGTTTTCTCTGGATGTATGCCCAGGAATGGGATTGCTGGATCATATGGTAGCTCAATGTTTACTTTTTTAAGGAACCTCTGTACTGTTCTCCGTAGTGGTTGTACCAATTTACGTTCCCACCAACAATGCAAGAGGATTCCCTTTTCTCCACACCCTCTCTGGCATTTACTGTTTGTAGATTTTTTGATGATGGCCATTCTGACTGGTGTGAGGTGATACCTCATTGTAGTTTTGATCTTTGTTTGTTTTTTTGATACTGAGCTGCATGAGCTGTTTGTATATTTTGGAGATTAATCCTTTGTCAGTTGCTTCGTTTGCAAATATTTCTCCCATTCTGTGGGTTGTCTTTTCATTTTGTTTATGGTTTCCTTTGCTGTGCAAAAGCTTTGAAATTTCATTAGGTCCCATTTTTTTATTTTTGTTTTTGTTCTCCTTATTCTAGGAGGTGGATCACAAAAGATCTTGCTGTGATTTATGTCAAAGAGCATTCTGCCTATGTTTTCCTCTAAGAGCTTTATAGTATCCAGCCTTATATTTAGGTCTTTAATCCATTTTGAGTTTATTTTTGTGTATGGTATTAAGGAGTGTTTTAATTTCATTCTTTTACATATAGCTGTACAGTTTTCCCAGCATCACTTATTGAAGAGGCTGTCTTTTCTCCACTGTATATTCTTGCCTCCTTTGTCATAGATTAGGTGACCATAGGTGTGTGGTTTAATCTCTCGACTTTCTATCCTTTTCTACTGATCCATATTTCTGTTTTTGTGCCAGTACCATACTAATCTGATGACTGTAGCTTTGTAGTATACTCTGAAGTCAGGGAGCCTGATTCTCCAGCTCTGTTTTTCTTTCTCAAGATTGCTTTGGCTATTCGTGGTCTCTGTATTTCCATACAAATTGTAAAATTTTTTGTTCTAATTCTGTGAAAAATGCCATCAATAATTTTATAGGGATTGTATTGAATTTGTAGATTGCTTGGGGTACTATAGTCATTTTCACAATATTGATTCTTCCAATCCAAGAACATGATATATCTCTCCATCTGTTTGTGTCATCTTTTATTTCTTTCATCAGTATCTTATAGTTTTCTGAGTATAGGTCTGTTACAAGACACAAAGAGGGACATTATATAATGATAAAGGGTTTAATCCAAGAGGAAGATATAACAATTGCAAATAAGTGTTCACCCAACATAGGACCACCTAAATACATAAAGCAAATATGAACAAACCTAAAGGGAGATACTGACAGTAACACAATAATAGTAGGAAGACTTTAACACCCTAATTCCATCTATGGACAGGTCATCCAGACAGAAAATCAATAAGGAAGCACTGGCCTTAAATGACACATTAGACCAGATATTCTTACTAGATATGTAGATATATAGATATAGATAGATATAGATATATAGATATAAAACATTCCATCCAAAAGCAGCAGAATATACATTCTTTTCAAGTGCACATGAAACATTCTCCAGGACAGATAACATGCTAGGCCACAAAACAAGCCTTGGTAAATTTAAGAAAATTGAAATCATATTAAGTATCGTTTCCAGCCACATCACTATGAGACTAGAAATCATCTACAAGAAAAAAACTGCCAAAACACAAACACATGGAGGTTAAACAATATGCTACTAAACAACCAATGGATCACTGAAGAAATCAAAGAAGAAATCAAATACACTTGGAGACAAATGAAAACAAAAACACAATGATCCGAAATCTATGGGATGGAGCAAAAGCAGTTCTAGAGGGAAGTTTATAGCAATACAAGCTTTCCTCAGGAAACAAGAAAAATCTCAAGTAAACAATCTAACCTTACACCTAAAGGAACTAGAAAAAGAACAAACAAAACTTAAAGTTAGTAGAAGGAAAGAAATCGTAAAAATCAGAACAGAAATAAATGAAACAGACACTAAAAAATATAAAAAGATAACAAACTTAAGAGTTGGTTCTTTGAAAAGATAAACCAAACTAATAAACCTTTAGCCAGACTCATCAAAAAAAAAAAAAAAAAAAAGAGGGAGAGAGGGCCCTAATCAATAAAATCAGAAGTGAAAAAGATGTTACAACTGAAACCACAGAAATACAAAAGATCATAAGAGACTACTACCAACAATTATATGCAAATAGAATGGACAACCTAGAAGAAGAGGACAAATTCCTGGAAATGTACAATTTTCCATGACTGAACCAGGAAGAAATAGAAAATATGAACAGACCAATTACCAGTAATGAAATTGAATCAGTAATTTTAAAAACTGCCCCCCCAAAAAAGTCCAGGACCAGATGGCTTCACAGGTGAATTCTACCAAATGTTTAGATAAGAGTTGAAACCTATCCTTCTCAAACTATTCCAAAAAATCACAGAGGAAGGAGCACTTCCAAATTCTTTCTATGAGGCCAGCATCACCCTGACACCAAAACCAGGCAAGAACATCACACAAAAAAGAAAATTACAGGCCAATATCACTGATGAAGATAGATGTAAAAATCCTCAACAAAATATTAGCAAACTGAATCTAACAATACATTAAAAGGATCATACACCATGATCAAGTGGGATTTATCCCATAGATGCAAGAATTATTCAATATCTGCAAATCAATCAATATGATAATACCACACTAAAAAATTGAAGAATAAACATCATATCATCTCAATAGATGCAGAAAAGCTTTTGACAAAATTCAACATCCATTTATGATAAAAAAGAACTCTTTAGCAAGTTGGCTTGGGGGAACATTACTTCAACATAATAAAGCCCATATATGACAAGCCTACAGATAACATCATACTCAACGGTGAAAAGCTGAAACATTTCCTCTAAGACCAGGAACAAGACAATGAGGCCCACTCTCACCACTTTTATTCAACATAGTATTGGAAGTCCTAGCTACAGCAATCAGAGAAGAAAAAGACATGAAAGGAATCCAAACTAGAAAGGAAGAAGTAAAACTCACTGTTGGCAGATGACATGAAACTATACATAGAAAATCTTAAAGATGCCACAAAATAACTACGAGTGCTGTTAATGAATTTGGTAAAGTTGTAGGTTACAAAATTAATATACAGAAATCTGTTGAATTTCTATACACTAACAACGAACTATCAAAAAGAGAAATTGAGGAAACAATCCCATTTACAATTGCATCAAAAAGAATAAAATAGGCAAAAACCTACCTATGGAGGTAAAAGACCTATACTCGGAAAGATATAAGACACTGATAAAAGAAATCGAAGATGACACAAACAGATGGAAAGATAAATCATGTTAATGAATTGGAAGAGTTAATATTGTTAAAATGACCGTACTACCCTAGGCAATCTACAGGTTCAATTCAATCCTATCAAAATATCTATGGAATTTTCCACAGAACTAGAACAAATAATTTAAAAATTTGTATGAAAACACAAAAGACCTTGAATAGCCAAAACCATCTTGAGAAAGAAGAACAGAGCAGGAGGTATCATACTTCCTGAATTCAGACTATACTACAAAGCTACAGTAATCAAAAGAGTATGGTACCAGCACAAAAACAGACATATAGATCTGTGGAACAGAATAGAGTGCCCAGAAATAAACCCACACACTTATGGCCAATTAATCTATGGCAGAGGAGGCAGGAATCTACAATGGAGGAAAGACAGTCTACTCAATAAGTGGTGCTGGAAAAACTGGACAGGTATATGTAAAAGAACGAAAGTAGAATGTTTTCTCACACCACCATATACACAAGTAAGCTCAAAATGGATTAAAGGCCTAAATGTAAGACTAGAAACCATAAAACTCCTAGAAGAAAATGTAGGCAGAACACTGTTTGACATAAATTGTAGCTATTAATTTTTTGGATCTGTCTCCTAAGGCAAAGGAAACAACAGAAAAAATAAACAAATGTGACCTAATTAAACTTAAAAGCTTTTGTACAGCAAAGGAAACCATCGACAAAATGAAAAGACAACCTGCTGAATGGGAGAAAATATTTGCAAATAATATAACAAATAAGGGGTTAATATCCAAATTATATAAACAGCTCATACAGCTCAATATCCAAAAAAGAAACACCCCAATTAAAAAATGGGCAGAAGACCTGAATAGACATTTTTCCAATAAAGTCATACAGATGGCCAACAGGCACGTGAAAAGATGCTCACCATTGCTTAATCATCAGAGAAATGCAAATCAAAACCATGATGAGATATCACCTCACACCTGTCAGAATGGCTGTCATCAAAAAGACTACAAATAATAAACATTGGCGAGGATGTGGAGAAAAGGGAACCCTTGTTTACTGTTTGTGGAAATGTAAATTGGTTCAGCCACTGTGGAAAATGGTATGGAGTTTCCTCAAAAACTTAAAATAGAACTACCATATGATCCAGCAGTTCCACTCCTGAGTATATACATATTCAAATAAAACAAAAACATTAATTCAAAATGATACATCAACCTTAATGTTCATAGCAGTGTTATTTACAGTAGGCAAGATACGGAAGCAACCTAAGTGTACATCAGTACCGAACAGATAAAGAAGATGTGTATATGTGTGTATACGCACACACACACACACACAATGGAATACTACTCAGCAATAAAAAAGAAGGAAAATTCTACATTTGCAACAACATGGGTGGACCTGAAGAGTATTATGCTTAGTGAAATAAGTCAGAGAAAGCTAAATACTTATATCACTTTTATATTACTTATATCACTTTTTTTACCAGCCTTTCCAGACCCACTTTCCCTATTCCTACCCCCTGTCCCTTCTTCGAGATATAATGGTATGACTATGTCTCCCCCTTAAGCTTTTTGAAAAAAAAATCATTTACAGCTACCTTCAAGTTTTTGTTGGCAATAAGCTCAATAAGAGAACAAATAACATGGTGTTCCCTAAATCACATATTAATTTAAACTGCAACAATGCAAGTGTGGGTTCCAGAACTCTGGAAATCCTTCCCTGGCACCTTTGTGGACTCCATTTGGAACTCTGAGCCTAGTTTTTGATGTTGTCCTTGAGGACATTAACAAAGAGAAAGCATCCCAGGAAGGGTGTGCAGGTTGTTTCATGCTATGGAAACCACAGTATAGAAGGAAAGAGTTGAAAGACATAGGGATATTTCATATGAAAAAGAGTAGACACAGGATATAGGAGAGCCATCTTTAAATAAAGAGAGGGCGTTAATGCAGAGTGGAGTGGTCCTTAGGAAAGTCAAGCCCAGAGCCCTTCAGACATTGCTTTTCTTTTGTAGCGCTATAAGTAGAGCATTAACAAATAGCACCTGCTTTTTTGGCAGACATCTCTGCCCATTTGAGACTCACTGCCTGTGTCAGAAAAGGTTCTGGAGATGTGATCGCTCATTGTTATGTCCTTAGGAGGGGGATTAGAAGTACTCTGGGTTAATGAATTAGTTTGTACACTTATAATGGCAAACATCCAAATGTTTCTTGGTCACAAAATATTGTTAGTTAAAATGACACACTCCTTGGTAAGGAGTAATGAGGTCATGCTTTCTTTCGCTCAATAATTATTTGATATTCATTCACATAGTGCTGATTAAACCATCCATTCATGTAAGGGAAGCTTACTGAGCAAAGATACTTGGACAAAAGAGAACAAATACGGTGCACTTAAAGAACCTAAGTCCTGTGAATAATGCCTTTTTAAAAAATTGTGCTAAAATACACATAATATTTACCATTTTAACCTCTTTAAAGTATAAAATCCAGTGGCTTTTAGTACATTCACAGTGTTTTGTAACTATCACCACTCTAGCTCCAGAATATTTTCATCAACCCAAAAGGAAAGAAACCCTGTATCCATTAACGCAATCACTCATTTCCCCCTCCCCCAGCCCCTGGCTACTACTAACTTGCTTTCTGTTTCTGTCTCTATGAATTTGCCTATTCTAGGTATTTTATATAAATGGAATCACATAATATGTGGCCTTTTATATCTGGCTTCTTTCATGCAGCATAATGTTTTCAAGGTTCATTTATGTTGCAGTGAGTATCCATACTTCATTTCTTTTTATGGCTGAATCATAGTCCATTGTACTGTATAGATATACAACATTTTGTCCATCCATCAGTTGATGGACAATTGGGTTGTATCCACATATTGATTATTGTGAATAGTTGTACTGTGAACATATTTGTGCAAGTTCTTGTTTAGATAGCTGTTTTATGTTGTTTATGTATATACCTAGGAATGGAATTGTGGGATCATATGATAATTCTTTAACTTAGTGAGGAACTTCTTTTTCTTTTTTAAGTGAGACTTCAGGCTTCGTATTCTCTGGTTTGCCTACAATTTGCAGTATTAGGAAAGGTTGTCAGTACCTTTCTTCCCACCTCTTTAGAGATTTAGCAATATCCACTTAGACATAGGAAAAAAATTCTATTCATGATCGTGACCAAAATCCTATAAATAAATTTTTAGGAAATGTATAAATCTATAGGGGGATTTCTGCATGTCCTCAGGCCAGCATTCAATATCATTCTTGTCCACTAGGTGTTGTGCAAGTGGGATCCTGAGACTGCTGCCAAGTTGGTCTCTACACCATACATTGGGATGAGGACATCCAGGCCTTCTGAGCTGGTTAAATCCTGGCTCTTGCTAGTGTTTGCCAGGCAGAAATGTGCTTTCATATTTTTATTTTTTTCAAGAGATACTGGAAATCTAGATTTTATGTAAAATTCTAATTTTTAAATGTTGACAATGTATTCACATAAATAAATAAATAAATAACCAACCAACCAACAAACCACTGTGTGAGCCAAGCAAAAGAAAACTGGGAATTTAATTTGGCTAACAGACCATCAATTTACTAATTTTGCTCTCTTTCTCTTCATGAGTATACCACCATTCAGAGCATTATAATAACAATAAAGTCAATGATAGCTAGTGCATTTCTTCTGACTACTACATTCCAGGTACTAGTCTAAGCATTTGACACATGTCAACTTAATTTAATTCTCATGACAATTCAATGAGGTAGGTGTAATTTCTTTATCATCATTTCTGTAGAGCACTTCTTAGAGTATTTCAGTTACTTATTTATGAATTTGACTTCCTTTATATACTGTAGGCAATTTGTGGGCAGGGACAATGCTTTATTTACATTCATGACCCTACGTCTGAGTGCAGTGCCAAGTATATGTAGATACCCTCTAAATTTCAGTTACGTGAATGAATGAATTGTATCTGTCTCTAAGAACTGTATAATTCTTGTCTACTCTAAAATAGTAGAAACAGTCACTAATATTTAAGGCTTTCTATGTGCTTGGGATATTGTCAGGCACATATCAGAGCTATTAGGTTATTAATAAAGCACACACTATGAAGAAGTTGGTTTCTGGGTCTCTAGAAAAACTTTCTGATTCTAATCTTGCCTCTGTTAGTTATAATTTGTGTGATTGTGATCAAGTCACACACCTCTATGTACCTTATTTTTATTATCTTCAAAATGGTGATGATGCAATGAGAATCCTGTCCTCATGTTTACCATGTGCTCTGTGCTGTTCTAAGCAATTTATGGGAATGATCTCTCTTAATTATAGCTAGCTCCTGGACTTTGTGAGGATTAAATGAGTTAATTCATGTAAAGCATTTCTAGTTTGCTGGCACACAGTGAGCATTCAATACAGTTGGCTATTATTATTATGCCCATTTTACTAAGAGGAAATTTAGTAGTAGACTGAGTAAATTGTCTAGGGTTACATGACTAGCAAACTGCAGAATTTGGATTCAGACCACTGCCTACCTGGCTTAAAGCTTCTTTCCTTAACCACCATGGCATACTGCCCATCTCCCTGAATATTCCTTTCCTTTCCCTATGTCTCTGCAGCATCTACTTAGTCTCTAGAATCTGGTCAAAATTTTTTCTCTCTCCCTTCTCTGACCTTCTTTGTTATTTATTGGGCAATTCATTTTGTACAAAGCTGTGACATTTTCCCCTATTATTATTTTAATCTGTACTTTAAATCTTGTCATAGATTTTAGCTCTTATCTTTCTTTTCTGCACCACAGCCTGGCACAGGACCTCATATGAAAATCACACAATACATGAGGATTCTATCAGGTGGGTAGAAGTACTTTATAACTTTGATCAGAGAATATTCCTGTTCTCTTGAAGTGTGTGTCACAGCTTTGGGGAGGGGAGTGGGCAGTAGGGGAAGGAAAGTGGCATCACCCATGAATTCATTTATTCATGCAAGAAGTGTTTTTGGTTTTAGAGCCTCTACTACATACTATAATAGACTCATTCCCTGTCTCTGAGGAGCTTGACCTCAGGCACATTCAGATCAGATGGGTCTGGTGATCAAAAGAGCGATGAATTTTGCAACCAGGTAGCCTACACATCTTTCTCATTTAGTGCATATTGATTCACTTCAAACAGAATTAAAAATTAAAATGTGTGTTCAGAGCATTCTCTTTCATTTTCTGAGTTGTCTATATCTCTCTGCCTCTATCTTCTTCCTTTTTGTCTTGGTCTCTGTCAATTCTATTTAAAGATTTCTTAGTGGGCTCTGGGGTGTGGACAGGTATTTCTGGTTAAAATATAACTATTTTTATTTTTTTGTTAAAAACTCCTGCTGACTGAGTCACGGTTGCACAGGTGTCCTTGTTGGCAACTTAAGGGAACTTGAGGATTCTGACCTTTTATCTCAGTTGTTTTATATACCTGGTAGCCCTCAGGTTACATGTGAAATATGTCATATAAACCTGCTGGGGCTCTAAATTCCCCATGGATATTCTGCAGCGTAGTTAATTAAGTGTACTGTACATAGTTTTTATACTACACCTGTAAAGCCACATGTAATGCAGTGCAACAAATGCCAGTGAATTAAAGAAACTTCAGAGAATGCACAAACTGATTAAGAGAATGGAGAGAGTTATTTAGAGAAAAGATTAAAGGAGCTAATTACACACAGCTTGACTGAGCAGAAACTAAAGGGAGAGTTAATGACTCTTTGATATTGTTTGAAGATGCTGAATGTTGAGGAGGAAAAAATATTTTATGCAATACAATGAAACTCTATTAAGAGCAATAAGGCAGAATTGAGAATGAGAATATTTAAGTGAAGTACATGTGAACTCTATTAAAGATAAAATTTATTAAATTATGAAGTAGTCTTTCCAATTATCAGGTAGAAGCCTCTCCTTGAAGAAATAAAAATAAGCATTTAAAATGGGCTAACAAGTTTAAAAAATATAATTTTAATATTTGTCGGGCAGTTTAAATGACCTGCTGCTTTTTCACATTTATTAGTCTTCAATTTGAATAATCTTTTTCTTTCAACAAAAACTCATTCTGTCCCAGATGTTTCTACAATGTCTGTCCTGTAAAATCCTAGGTCTCTAACTGTATGAGAGAGGTCCAGTGTAGCAATATTAAAATAATTGCTTTTTAAGATTTTGTTTCATTGGCACGGTTCTGAGAGTAATGGGAGCTGTCCACCAGGCTATGACATTTCCATGTTTCTATGCCATTGTGTTTTCCTTTCCTGAGTGAGAAAGTTATTCCAGTTCACATAGAAAAATTGTGACAAAGTATTACTATCCAAGCCCCCAAAACCATCATGAAAGAACCAATAGAACATATCTGTATTGTAAGTTGTTGAAAACTGAATAAATAAAATGAACTTAAGGAATTACTTTGACAAAAATGAACCAGTTAAAGAATATGGTCATCTTTTTAGTGAGTGAGCAGATACTGGTTTATAACTAGGATTACAGTATTGAGGAAAAAAGGAAAAAAAGGAAGCTTGATTGCATGAGTAAAATTCAAAACATAATCATTGAAAACATTGGCAAAGGTTTTGGTGTTTGGATGTTATTGCTGAGATAGCCTGAACTCATAGGAAAAATAGTAGGAAGTCTAACTTTGATGGAAAATACAGAAAACAAAGTTGGGCCGGGGGATGTCTTCACCAAAGTGCCTTCAAGTGCTAACAGAGAGGCCTCATTTTAGAGGCAACATGGAGGCGGCCACTGTGTGTATTACAGGCGGATTCTCTCCAGCTTTCTCATCCCTTATGAGAATATTATAGATGTTTAATGAGAAAGAGGTCTCTCACAGTACATTCAGTTCTTAGCATAGACCTTCTGAATCTTCCTCTGCTTTTCCATCATGGTCTTCCTGACTCATTGCTATTGAATATCCCACAGAGTTTTCTGCATGGCTTTTCCCCCCATGTGAGGAAATTCTATTTTAATCTATTATTTCTTGTTTTTCTTTATAACAGTTGTTGTTTAGCCTTCAAGAGGTAAAGCTTCTAACATTTGCATAGGTTGAGATTAGTTTGATCCAGTGTATGTCTTTTCTATTATCAACATTCTCAATCTCATTCAAAAAACATCAGTGCTGGATGCCTTCCACTTTGATGTTGAGTTCCCCCAGCCTTTGTCTGAGGTTCTTACAGAGCTGATATTCTATGTCCCAGCTATTTTGTGGACTACACTTTCTTCATAAAATTTCAATAAAGTTAAATTTAGAAAATATTAAAGTCATTTAAAAAATCTGATTGAAATATGTGTATGTTCTAATCATCATCTGTGTGTACTAATTTCTAAAGTAGAATAAAGGATATATAATAGATACTTCAGGAATAAAGAAAATTCTGCCTATGGAATTAGCAGTTCTATGATGTCAATGACTCTAAAGGAAGCTACGTATTTTTTGGTAGAGAACTTGGTAGCAATGTGGATTAAGTGGGAAGTGTTCAGCCTATGGTGGTAGCATTGGAGAGATTTGTCGCGTTTCTACTGTCTTGTTGCTTCACCTTGAATTAGTCACCTCTCTGAGCCTCAGTTTCCTCACTGGTAAAAGAGGTCAATAAAACCTTTCTTTCTGTAGGGTATTAGAAGTTTAGTTCTGCCACTTAACCATCTAAGCATCCTCCAGTGAATTACTTAACATCAGTGCCTTAGTCTTCTAATCTGAAAACCAGAGATAACATTATACCTACCTCATTGAGTTGTGAGGATTTAATGAGCCAAGATATGTAAGTACTTAGAATAATGTCTGACACAAGCTAAATATTATAGAAGTATTTATTATTATTGCAGCACCATATAAGGATTATAAATTATATTTATAAAATTTACAGGATAGATTATACTATAGTGACCAAGGAGCTAGAATCTGGAGTCCAAAAACTGTGTCTGTGTCACTAATAAACTTCGTATATCACTTTTAAGTTCTACCTTAGGAGAGTTATTTAACCTTGTACAGCTCAACTTTTTTTTTTTAACATCTTTACTAGAGTATAATTGCTCTACAATGTTGTGTTAGTTTCCATTGTATAACAAAGTGAATCAGCTATACATATACATATATCCCCATATCTCCTCCCTCTCGCACCTCCCTCTAATGGGAGCTGTCCACCAGGCTATGACATTTCCATGTTTCTATGCCATTGTGTTTTCCTTTCCTGAGTGAGAAAGTTATTCCAGTTCACATAGAAAAATTGTGACAAAGTATTACTATCCAAGCCCCCAAAACCATCATGAAAGAACCAATAGAACATATCTGTATTGTAAGTTGTTGAAAACTGAATAAATAAAATGAACTTAAGGAATTACTTTGACAAAAATGAACCAGTTAAAGAATATGGTCATCTTTTTAGTGAGTGAGCAGATACTGGTTTATAACTAGGATTACAGTATTGAGGAAAAAAGGAAAAAAAGGAAGCTTGATTGCATGAGTAAAATTCAAAACATAATCATTGAAAACATTGGCAAAGGTTTTGGTGTTTGGATGTTATTGCTGAGATAGCCTGAACTCATAGGAAAAATAGTAGGAAGTCTAACTTTGATGGAAAATACAGAAAACAAAGTTGGGCCGGGGGATGTCTTCACCAAAGTGCCTTCAAGTGCTAACAGAGAGGCCTCATTTTAGAGGCAACATGGAGGCGGCCACTGTGTGTATTACAGGCGGATTCTCTCCAGCTTTCTCATCCCTTATGAGAATATTATAGATGTTTAATGAGAAAGAGGTCTCTCACAGTACATTCAGTTCTTAGCATAGACCTTCTGAATCTTCCTCTGCTTTTCCATCATGGTCTTCCTGACTCATTGCTATTGAATATCCCACAGAGTTTTCTGCATGGCTTTTCCCCCCATGTGAGGAAATTCTATTTTAATCTATTATTTCTTGTTTTTCTTTATAACAGTTGTTGTTTAGCCTTCAAGAGGTAAAGCTTCTAACATTTGCATAGGTTGAGATTAGTTTGATCCAGTGTATGTCTTTTCTATTATCAACATTCTCAATCTCATTCAAAAAACATCAGTGCTGGATGCCTTCCACTTTGATGTTGAGTTCCCCCAGCCTTTGTCTGAGGTTCTTACAGAGCTGATATTCTATGTCCCAGCTATTTTGTGGACTACACTTTCTTCATAAAATTTCAATAAAGTTAAATTTAGAAAATATTAAAGTCATTTAAAAAATCTGATTGAAATATGTGTATGTTCTAATCATCATCTGTGTGTACTAATTTCTAAAGTAGAATAAAGGATATATAATAGATACTTCAGGAATAAAGAAAATTCTGCCTATGGAATTAGCAGTTCTATGATGTCAATGACTCTAAAGGAAGCTACGTATTTTTTGGTAGAGAACTTGGTAGCAATGTGGATTAAGTGGGAAGTGTTCAGCCTATGGTGGTAGCATTGGAGAGATTTGTCGCGTTTCTACTGTCTTGTTGCTTCACCTTGAATTAGTCACCTCTCTGAGCCTCAGTTTCCTCACTGGTAAAAGAGGTCAATAAAACCTTTCTTTCTGTAGGGTATTAGAAGTTTAGTTCTGCCACTTAACCATCTAAGCATCCTCCAGTGAATTACTTAACATCAGTGCCTTAGTCTTCTAATCTGAAAACCAGAGATAACATTATACCTACCTCATTGAGTTGTGAGGATTTAATGAGCCAAGATATGTAAGTACTTAGAATAATGTCTGACACAAGCTAAATATTATAGAAGTATTTATTATTATTGCAGCACCATATAAGGATTATAAATTATATTTATAAAATTTACAGGATAGATTATACTATAGTGACCAAGGAGCTAGAATCTGGAGTCCAAAAACTGTGTCTGTGTCACTAATAAACTTCGTATATCACTTTTAAGTTCTACCTTAGGAGAGTTATTTAACCTTGTACAGCTCAACTTTTTTTTTTTAACATCTTTACTAGAGTATAATTGCTCTACAATGTTGTGTTAGTTTCCATTGTATAACAAAGTGAATCAGCTATACATATACATATATCCCCATATCTCCTCCCTCTCGCACCTCCCTCCCACCCTCCCTATCCCACCCCTCTACGTGGTCACAAAGCACTGAGCTGGTCTCCCTGTGCTATGCAGCTGCTTCCCACTAGCTATCTATTTTATATTTGGTAGTGTATATATGTCCATGCTACTCTCTCACTTCATCCCAGCTTACCATTCCCCTCTCCGTGTCCTCAAGTCCATTCTCTACGTCTGCATCTTTATTGCTGTCCTGCCCCTAGGTTCCTCAGAACCTTTTCTTTTTTAGATTCCATATATATGTGTTAGCATATGGTATCTGTTTTTCTCTTTCTGACTTACTTTACTCTGTATGACAGACTCTAGGTCCATCCACCTCACTACAAATAACTCAATTTCGTTTCTTTTTATGGCTGAGTATTATTCCATTGTATATATGTGCCACATCTTCTTTATCCATTCACCTGTTGATGGACACTTAGGTTGCTCTCATGTCCTGGCTATTGTAAATAGAGCTACAATGAACATTGTTGTACATGACTCTTTTTGAATTATGGTTTTCCCAGGGTATATGCCCAGTAGTGGGATTGCTGGGTCATATGGTAGTTCTATTTTTAGTTTTTTTAAGGAACCTCCATACTGTTCTCCAGAGTGGCTGTATCAATTTACGTTCCCACCAACAGTGCAAGAGTGTTCCCTTTTCTCCACACCCTCTCCAGCATTTATTGTTTGTGGATTTTTTGATGATGGCCATTCTGACCGGTGTGAGGTGATACCTCATTGTGGTTTTGATTTTCATTTCTCTAATGATTCGTGATGTTGAGCATCCTTTTATGTGTTTGTTAGCAATCTGTGTATCTTCTATGGAGAAATGTCTATTTAGGTCTTCCACCCAGTTTTGGATTGGGTTGTTTGTTTTTTTGATATTGAGCTGCATGAACTGCTTGTATATTTTGGAGAGTAATCCTTTGTCTGTTGCTTAATTTGCAAATATTTTCTCCCATCCTGAGGGTTGTCTTTTTGTCTTGTTTATGGTTTCCTTTGCTGTGCAAAAGCTTCAAAGTTTCATTAGGTCCCATTTGTTTATTTGTTTTTATTTCCATTTCTCTAGGAGGTGGGTCAAAAAGGATCCTGCTGTGACTTATGTCATAGAGTGTTCTGCCTATGTTTTCCTCTAAGAGCTTTATAGTGTCTGGCCTTACATTTAAGTCTTTAATCCATTTTGAGTTAATTTTGTGGATGGTCTTGGGAAGTGTTCTAATTTCATTCTTTTACATGTAGCTGTCCAGTTTTCCCAGCACTACATTAAAAGGATCATACACCATGATAGAGTGGGGTTTATCCCAGGAATGCAAGGATTCTTCAATATATACAAATCAATCAATGTGATACATCATATTAACAAATTGAAGGAGAAAAACATATGATAATATCAATAGATGCAGAAGAAGCTTTTGACAAAATAGAGGGAACCCACCTCAACTTAATAAAGGACATGGATGACAAACCCACAGCCAACATCTTTTTATTTTTTAATTTTTTTATTTTAATTTTTATTTATTTATTTAGCAACAGCAATCAGAGAAGAAAAAGAAATAAAAGGAATTCAAATCAGAAAAGAAGAAGTAAAACTGTCACTGTTTGCAGATGACATGATACTATACAGAGAGAATCCTAAAGATGCTACCGGAAAACTGCTAGAGCTAATCAATGAATCTGGTAAAGTAGCAGGATACAAAATTAATGCACAGAAATCTCTTGCATTTTCCTGTACACTAATGACAAAAAATCTGAACGAGAAATTAAGGAAACACTCCCATTTACCACTGCAATAAAAAGAATAAAATACCTAGGAATAAACCTACCTATGCAGTTTTCCTGTGTGCAGAAAACTATAAGACACTGATGAAAGAAAATAAAGATGATACAAACAGATGGAGAGATATACCCTGTTCTTGGATTGGAAGAATCAACATTGTGAAAATGACTATACTACCCAAAGCAATCTGCAGATTCAATGCAATCCCTATCAAACCACCAATGGAAGTTTTCACATAACTAGAACAAAAAATTTCACAATTTGTATGGAAACCCAAAAGAGCCCAAATAGCCAAAGCAATCTTAGAAAGAAAAACAGAGCTGGAGGAATCAAGATCCCTGACTTCAGACTATAATACAAAGCTACAGTAATCACGACAGTATGGTACTGGCATAAAAACAGAAATATAGATCAATGGAACAGGATAGAAAGCCCAGAGATAAACCCATGCACATATGGTCACCTTATCTTTGATAAAGGAGGCAAGAATATGCAATGGAGTAAGACTCAACTGTTATCACCTGCAAAATGGTGATAACAATTATAGCTAGTACCTATCAAATGCTTATTCAGAGTTTCTGGAAGTTAATATCATTATCTCATTTAGTTTTCCCTACAATTGTTTAAGCTAAGTATTATTAATAAACCTATTTTACACGTAAGAAGACTGAAGTATAAAATAGTTAAATAGCTACCTACAGTAGATTAGGTTATTAAGTGATAGTGATGGGATTGCAATCCAGGTACTTGAAATTCTGGAGCCCTTGACCCATGGTATTGATCACCACGTCATTATACTGCAACCAAAGATGATAATACTCTAGTACCCACCTCATAGTATTATTGTGAGAACTAAATAAACAAATCCATGTAAAGGGTTTAGTCGAAAGCCTGACACATGAAAAATGCTCAATAAATGTTAATTCTCATTAATGAATATGATTATTATTATGTGCTTTGAAAATCTTAAAGCTGTACTACATGGAAGGCAATGTTGGTCAGTAGTTAGAAGCATAGATGTGCTAACAGATTTGAGTCAATCTCTTCTTCTTGCTAACTGTAACCTTGGTCAAATTACTTAGTTTTTTTTTCTTATCCCTCTATAAAACAGGGAAAATGATAACACCTACAAATGCCAATTATTCACCTATTGACTCTCATCTCCAAACTCCACCCTCTCCTTTTTTATTTTACCATTCTGTGATGCTGAAAATGGAACTCAGTGGACCACATTTCTCAAGCTCACTTATTAGCTTGCTTCCACTCAGGTTCTAACAATAGGAGATACTGGTGGGAACCCAAAAGATGGGAGGTGGGAAGAAAAGACCACCTTCCTGATTTCAGATCCTATTAGCATCTTTTCCACAGCATAAGAGAGGGAAGGCTCCAGATTTCAGTTTCTGTTCTTACTCCTAGTAGCAGTCATGTCCCTTCAGCCTTTTGTGCACCACTCTGTGGGGCCTCTTCCTCTGAGGCCATAAGTTCTGTTAACCCCACATCTTCCCTTTTTTTCCAGCCCGAGGATTTTTAGCTACTTCTTGCAGTTACTGATACCCGGTTCACCTCCACTTCATTACTTCTCTTTCAATACTTGTGTAACAAATTCCCTGTAAGGAAATCCTCTTGGTTTGGCTTATCTAGCCTGGTCTTGTTCAGGACCCTGAACAAAATACCTACTCCTAGGGTTCCTGTGAGCACCAGGTAGGATAATGTCAGGAAAATCCCTTACTCCAGTGCCTGGCATAAAGCAGACATTCAAGGAGTGATCGTCTCTGGCATTATCTGGAGACATATTTGTGGAACTTTTCTATTTCTAGATTGGTTCAGGCCCTGTAAGCGGTGTGAGCCATACCCTTCCATACTTTAATGATGAAGAGCCAGTTCCTGAGTAACCAGAATGAACATAGAGGTTGTGGATGGGAGACCTGAGGGTTGGATGTACTGCTGTTGGCCAGCTGGTGTTGCAAAGGTTTGCCCTGGGTGACTGGTGATATGTTGATATAATGGGTTAGCCAAAACATTCCTTTGGGTTTTTCCATAACATCTTGCAGGAAAAACCCGAATGAACTTTTTGGCCAACCCAATGACAAGCCTGTCCCTTTCAGCAGAAACCAAGTGCTGTGTATGGAGAAGTATACACTGCATAAATGTCCCTGACACATAGTGAGGACCTATTCACTCACAGAGAACAAGATTTGGGGCAAATTAAATCATCAGCCTAGGGTCCCATCAATTCTTCCCCATCAGTTTCTATAGCTATGGGTAGTGAATGCAGAAATAACTGATATTCATAAATATGTCTCTGAGTCATAGGCTAAAGTAACGGTTCTCAATCTGGTTTTACATTATTATCATCTGAGGCATTTAAAAAAGAAAGCTCCAGAAACGGGCGCGGAGCTGCCGAAGAGACAGGAGACTTTTTCTTGCCTCTTTGCTTCCTGGGGCGCGAGGAGAGGGGATTAAGGGCACCGCGTAAAGGAGCTCCAGAAACGGGCGCGAGCCGCGGCTGTCGGCGCGGACAGCAGAGACGGGTGTGGGACGCTAGGGTTGCTGCTGCCGCCACCAAGAGGCCTGTGTGCGAGCACAGGTCACTCTCCACACCGCC
>NC_041217.1:127754092-127757540 GCF_002837175.3 Physeter macrocephalus | reverse complement strand
CCCCCAGCCCCGCCCCCCATTCCCTGCATCTGTGCAGCGCTGTCCCCGCCTGAGCATCCCTCCCTCCTCGGAGCCCCTCCCCCTCGGCATCCGGGTGCAGTGGGTGAACCTTCCCCGTGGCCCAGGGCTGCGCTCGTTCCTCGCCACCTGTCCTCTGCCTCCACTCCTGGGGTCCTTGAGGATGGAGATGACACCCCCACGGGAGCGGTTCTGAACTAATCACTTGAGTTCATCAGGATTGGCTGGGACAAGCACGCAGCTCTCTGCTCACCTCCACGCTTTATCCGTCTTGTTCCACATCTTCAACGCCTTCCCTCTCTCTCTGTTCTCTCCAGCTGCTCCAATACTAACCATCCGCTAAGAACAAGCTCAATTCCCACCTCCTCCGTAAAGCCCTCCAGGACTACCCTCTGTTGATTCTTTTCCCTCTGAGATCCTAGAGCACGCTATACCAACCAGTTTTCAGGGGGAAATTCTTTGCCTCTCCTCCTGTGTGTTCATCTTTTCTCTCCAACTCGACTATAGCGTTCTTGAACGGAAATCAGTATTACCGAGTGACTGAATATACTTTTCACGAGTAAGAAAATCAACTTAGGATTTTTTAACTTTACAGTAATGCGAAAGCAATACGCATTCAGTAGAAACTACTTCGACTTTTGAATTTTGAGCTTTCCTCGGGCCCACCGTATGGGGAAAGACACTTCCTCCTGATGCTGGGTGGCAAAGCCCCAGCTCCCCACCAGCCACGCGACCACACCAGGAGACAGCGGATAGATGCAACCACCACGGACCCAGACAAGCACTCTGCTTGTCAGTACAGTAGTCAATAAATTACACGAGATGGTCAGCACTTTATTAAAAAATAGTCCTTGCATTAGATGATTTTGCCCAACTATAGGCTAACCTAGGTGTTCTGAGTGCACTGAATGTAGGTGAAGCTAAGCAGTGATGTTTGACACGTCAGGTGTATTAAATGCATTTTCAATTTATGATATTTTCAACTTACCATGGGTTTACTGGGACGTAACCCCATGGTAAGTTGAGGAAGATCTGTACAACAGAAGCAGCAGCCAAGGAACCAGTAGGAGAAATAATGGTTTTTATTTAAAGACAGTCACGGCATGGAAGCAACCTAAGTGTCCATCAACAGATGAATGGATAAAGAAGATGTGGCACATATATACAATGGAATATTACTCAGCCATAAAAAGAAATGAAACTGAGTTATTTGTAATGAGGTGGATAGACCTGGAGTCTGTCATACAGAGTGAAGTAAGTCAGAAGGAGAAAAACAAATACCGTATGCTAACACATATATATGTAATCTAAGAAAAAAAATGTCATGAAGAGATTAGTGGTAGGATGGGAATAAAACACAGACCTACTAGAGCATGGACTTGAGGACGTGGGGAGGGGGAAGGGTAAGCTGTGACGAAGTGAGAGAGTGGCAGGGACATATATGCACTACCAAATGTAAATTAGATAGCTAGTGGGAAGCTGCCGCATAGCACAGGGAGATCACCTCTGTGCTTTGTGACCATGAGAGGGGTGGGATAGGGAGGGTGGGAGGGAGGGAGACGCAAGAGGGAAGAGATATGGGAACATATGTATATGTATAACTGATTCACTTTGTTGTAAAGGAGAAACTAACACACTATTGTAAAACAGTTATACTCCAATAAAGGTGTTTAAAATAAATAAATAAATAAATAAAAATAAAAAAGAAAGCCTGATGTTCTTGGCCTAACCTTCAGGGATTCTAATTTAATTCATGGAGGGCGAGGCCCAGAAAATGGATATATTTTGAAGTTCTCTAGTTGATTCTAAGGTACAACCAAATCTGTGATTTAAAGATGAATTATATATTTCACATACCATCATTAAGGTGGCAGAAGACCATATAGTATGTATTTTTAAATATTTCCATTGTAAAATGTCTTTATTTGAGGAATTGGGGCGTTTCTCTTAGCTTTCTGGGAAACTGGGTAATGTTCACTGCCTTAGATTCACCTCCATAACTGTTTCCTCTGTGTACATTTGGTCTGCGGTGACTCTTCTTATAGTATAGAGATATCTAAAATACTTCACACAGCTAGTTCCAGTGTTGTAACTCAATAATTCTTTAAAAATGTTTTTAAATTGAGGTATAGTTGACTTACAGCATTATATTAGTTTCAGGTATACAACATAGTGATTCAAAGTTTCTATAGGCTGTACTCCATTTAAAGTTATTATAAAATATTGGTTATATTCCCTTTCCGTACAGTATATTCTTGTAGCTTATTTTATACATAGCAGTTTGTACCTCTTACTCCCCTACCCCTATTGTTCCCCTCCCCCCGTTCCCGCTCCCCACTGGTAACCACTAGTTTGTTCTCTGTACTTGTGAGTCTGTTTCTGTTTTGTTATATTTACTAGTTTGTTTTATTTCTTAGATTCCACATATAAGTGATAACATACAGTATTTGTCTTTTTCAGTCTGACTTATTTCACTAGGCATAATACTCTCCAGGTCTATCCACATTGTTGCAAATGTCAAAATTTCCTTATTTTTTATGACTGAGTAGTATTCCATTGTATATACATATACCACCTCTCCTTTACCCATTCTTCTGTTGATGGACATTTAGGTTCTATATCTGTGCTATTGTAAATAATGCTGCTATGAACATTGCTGTGCATATATATCTTTTCGAATTATCATTTTCATTCTCCTAGGATATATATACCCAGGAGTGGAATTGTGGTTCATAGGGTAGTTCTATTTTTAGTTTTTTGAGGAAACTCCATACTGTTTTCCACAGTGGCTGGACCAATTTACATTCCCACCGATGATGTACAAGGATTCCCTTTTTCCACATCCTTGCCAACATTTGTTATTTGTAGTCTTTTTGATAACAGCCACTCTGACAGATGTGAGGTGATATCTCATTGTGGTTTTGATTTGCATTTCTCTGGTAATTAGCGATATTGAGCATCTTTTCATATTCCTGTTGGCCATCTGTATGTCTTCTTTGGGAAAATGTCTATTCAGGTGTTCTGCCCATTTTCTTTCATTTATTTATTTATTTATAACATCTTTATTGGAGTGTAATTGCTTTACAATGGTGTGTTAGTTTCTGCTTTACAACAAAGTGAATCAGTTATACAAATACATATTTTCCCATATCTCCTCCCTCTTGCATCTCCCTCCCTCCCTAACCCACCCCTCTAGGTGGTCACAAACCACCTAGCTGATGTCCCTGTTCTATGTGACTGATTCCCACTAGCTATCCACCCTATGTTTGGTAGTGTATATATGTCCATGCCACTCGCTCACTTCGTCACAGCTTACCCTTCCCCCTCCCCACATCCTCAAGTCCATGCCCTAGTAAGTCTGTGTTTTATTCCCATCCTACCCCTAGGCTCTTCATGACATTTTTTTTTTCTTAGATTCCATATATATGTG
>NC_041217.1:127736844-127753681 GCF_002837175.3 Physeter macrocephalus | reverse complement strand
TCTCCACTGTATATTCTTGCCTCCTTTATCAAAGGTAAGGTGACCATATGTGTGTGGGTTTATCTCTGGGCTTTCTATCCTGTTCCATTGATCTATATTTCTGTTTTTGTGCCAGTACCATACTGTCTTGGCTTTTTTGATATAGAGTTTTATGAGATGTTTATATATTTTGGAGATTAACCCCTTATCGGTCATATCATTTGTAAATATTTTTCTCCCATTCAGCAAGTTGTCTTTTCATTTTGTCAGTGGTTTCCTTTGGTGCAACTCGGTAATTCTGAATTCAATTGAAATTCTTTACTACAGAAAACTTCTATATGGGAATGAAAAGGGCAATGTGTGTAGCTACAAATACTCTAGCTTTGCCTGCTAAAATGGCATGTGTTCACTTCACAAGTCATCTATTCTAAAGTATCATCAGATGCCTGGAAAGAGATTTTTTTTTAAGGGGGATTTTTGTAAAATGCTCTTGAAATGGGCTATTGCAATTTTTACAGTCTTATAACAGAGAAATATAATTGGAATTGTATTTGCAGAAAGAAGTATTCAGAGGGGCATTGGAACAAAGAAACATGGTAGCATTCACTCTCACTTCCCAAATCCTAATGTTTATTAACCTGCATCTTCCTTGCACACCTAATCAAGTGCGTTTTTTTTTGTTTGTTTGTGTTTTATTTTTGGCTGCGTTGGGTTTTCATTGCTGCGTGCGGGCTTTCTCTAGTTGCAGTGAGCTGGGGCTACTCTTCGTTGAGGTGCGCAGGCTTCTCGTTGCGGTGGCTTCTCTTGTTGCGGAGCACGGGCTCTAGGCGCGCGGCTTCAGTAGTTGTGGCTCACGGGCTGCAGAGCACAGGCTCAGTAATTGTGGTGCACAGGCTTAGTTGCTCTGTGGCATGTGGGATCTTCCCGGACCAGGGCTCAAACCCGTGTCCCCTGCACTGGCAGGCGGATTCTTAACCACTGCGCCAGCAGGGAAGCCTGTCAAGTGGGGTTTTGCAGTTTATCTTTTACTGTCGTCTTTTGGCTGATTTTTCTTGTCACATCTACTCTCTTCTACTTGTTTTTCCTGTCCTTGAGAACAAGGAAGCTCCTTGTTTTCTTTCTAGGGACGCTGCTTATCCACAGGAGATCACTGTAATTGAATATCTACCTGTGGAATTGATATGAAGAGTAAATATTTATAAAGTGAAAAGTGTATAAAAGGTAACTGGCTTCCATTACTTCTGCTTTTCTTTTGACAGGACTTTCTTTTTCCAAGGCCCACTCCCACTTTGCTGAGTAAGTGCACAGGCTTTGGCAGCAGAAGACATAGATTTGAGTCCTGGCTCTGTCATTTTCTAGTTAAGCAACCTTGGGTAAATTGCCTGAATTTGCTGTGCTTCATTTTAAATGCAGATAAAACAGTATCTGGTGTCTAGGAATTTTGTTAGGATTGAAATAAGATATTTAATGTAAATGAAGTCTTACAAAATGCTCAATAGAAAGTGCTCAATGGATGTTCACTATTTTTGTTTGTGGTAGTCATTGTTATTTATTTATTCATTCAGTTTATTTTCCATGAATAAAATTAGTTCATGAATTCATTATTCATTAATGTAATGCATTTTAAAATATCATGATTGTCATCTATGCTTGAAATACCATGCTAGGCACTGGTGAGCCAGATAGAAATGTTGTTTTTCCTTACGGAATTCAGAATCTAGTGGGAGATAAAGACAAACAACTGGCAATTTGTAGGACAATTACTATGATAAGACTTGACCCTTTGACTCATTCATCTCCCCTGTATAGTCAGTCAAAAATCCTTTCTAAAGAAAGTAAAGAAGTATTTTCTTTAAAGTGTTTCCAAGCCTCGGCTTTGCAGTCCCCTGCCACCTCCCTCATCCTGTACTTTGTCACTTTATGCCTATCAACACAACAGCCTTTGAGTTAGTGCCCATGCCTGTAGTATTTTCTCCTTCATTTTCTTCCTCCTTGACCACGTTAATCTTTAAACACTGCTTTCATCGTGTCACTACCCTGCTTAGTAACTCTAAATAGCTCATTTGTTCCTCCTCTCTCAAGTCCAAAGTTACCTGCTAACTTACCAGACCACCCACCATTTGTCCCCAGCTCTATGTAATTATGTTTTCCACTTCTCAGGGTATAGCAGCTGCTGTAGAAGGAAGGAATCTGCAGGCCAGAGGCACTAAGTCTCACCTCCAGACTTCTCACCATTGTCATAGAGATGGCTCATTTTGAGTGCTTAACCTGTGCTAGGTATTGTATAGCTGTTTTACAATTTATCTGTAATTCTTATCAAAGTGAGACTCTTAGTAGACATCCTTATCCTGATTTACAAATTAGGAGAAGGATGCTGAGAGGTTAAGGAATCTACCTACGTCAAGCCAGGATCCAAACTCATGTCTCTTTACCTCAAATTTCTTTTCTGTTCATTGTGCCTCTATTCCATGCTGTACTCTACATTATACTCCATACTTCATTTGGTCCAGAATGTCCTTCTTCCCATTCTATTAATCTAAAACCTTAAATTCTCTCTGTGACCTAAGTGCAAGTTCAAGTCCTATCTCTTTTCGAAAACGTCTGATTCTACCTGCCTTCAGTGATTTCATCTTTTTTTTTTTTTTTTTTGTGGTATGCGGGCCTCCCTCTGCTGTGGCCTCTCCCGTTGCGGAGCACAGGCTCCGGACGCGCAGGCCCAGCGGCCATGGCTCACAGGCCCAGCCGCTCCGCGGTATGTGGGATCCTCCCAGACCGGGGCGCGAACCCGGTTCCCCTGCATCGGCAGGCGGACGCGCAACCACTGCGCCACCAGGGAAGCCCTTAATTTCCTTCATCTTTGAACTCCGGCATATTAACCATCAATACCACCTTGTCCCTAGCATTTCCCCTTGCATTGTGTTCTCTTGTGCCAGTCTATATGTGCCAGTCTTCTTTCCCCAGCTGCATTGTAGGTACCTTAAGGGCAAGCACTTTGTCTTACTTCAGAATCCCTCAGATGAGTTGCAGTTTTTCTGAGCATCAGGTCAGTATGTAATAGATGCTTATTGATAGGACCACTGGTCATCCTTAGCCTTTGAGTTATCTTGTTATCTTAGACCCAGTGGGATGAAAGAAAATAGAAAAATAAAACTGGGGACAGTGTTGCTGGGAATGTGACTTAAAACATACAACATAACACTAGAGGTAGTCTGCTTTCTAGCAGTCAAAGTCAAAAACAGAAGGCTTCTCTCTTACAAAATTCAGTGTCCATGATATAAAAAAACAAATCAATTGTTCATGGGCAGTAAGTCTATTTTTGGTATCAAGACCAGACAGGAATTTCTCCCTAAGGAGAAATTAAGAGGAAATTAAGTAAATTAGTGAACAACATCCTTGCCAACATCATTACAGTAGTTACAATAAAGGGTTTTGTAGGAATCTTTCTTATAATGACCCTGAGTCTAGCCAATGGCATCATAGCAACAAAGTAAAATACAGTAAGAAAAATTTCTCACGTGGCGAGCAGGGCAAACACTGTGGTTTTACCCCCAAAACTCTCATCCAGTAAACGGATTAAGGGTCTAACTGTTAGAGAATGTGCTGGTCCTGATGATTCAGACTGTAATTGGGACAGGGCTCTCCCTGATGGAAACTAGGTGGGGTGTTAGTGCCCCAGCAAATTGGGCTGAGATTCTAGGCACAGTTCTCATTCTGGCTGGAAACAAAGTACTAATCAAGAATTGTAGCCTAGCACTGCCATGCACACTAAGTTAGGGCAGAAATGTTGGAGGATGTGGTTTAGCCTGATGGCTTTCAAATCAGGATACACCAAATGTTAGGATTAGTGAGGATGGGGCTGAAAACATATCTGTGCTGGGGCTTTGTTCTCATTGGCTTATGGGTGGGTCTCAGTGTATGGAATAGAATCACTTAGAGGTGCTTATCAGCATTCATGCTCCTGTGCTCCATCCAGGTCCACCCAGGACCTAGTGAGTCAGTAGTTTTGGCATAGGTCTCGCAGAGCTGCATGTTTTACAAGCTCCCAAGTGATTGTCATGTAGACTAAAAGTTGAGAACCAGTGATTTAGGGACCAAGTGGGGCAGAACCTACAGGCTTTAGGTATAAGTATCTGCTCTTAGACTGGCTTGGAGCTGACATTAGATACAAAGTAATTTTAGTGGGACTTAGAGGATTAGATGCCATTAGATTTTTTATGAAACATAGAATGATGAAGTGGTTTGGAACAAGTCATTGAATTTAAAAAAAGGATTTTTTATGAGAAAAGTACAGACAGGGAAATTTAGAAGTTCTCTTAATAATGGGAGAAGGTACAAATTTAATGAATGGGGAAGTTTTAATATGAGCTAGCAGCATTTCCTGCCATTTACCTTCCTACGAAGCAGCTCTAAGAGCACCTGAGAAGTTTTTTTTTGGGAGAAGGGAAATCTAGAGTGGTTCTACATGCAGCTATGGAAATAATAACTTGGCAGCTGATGAAAACAGAACCATAGGTTGCCATAATAAGCAGAATGGCTGGGCACTCTGATTCCAGAAACTTCTCCTGGATTCTGGATACATTTGACCAGCATGAACACAAAGATCTGGGACATGCAGCGCACATCGCCCTTGATCTTGACAGGTTAGAGGGAATCATGACAGGCTTTGTTTGCATTAGCCTCAAAAATAGGTGTTTTGACTGCAAGTTTGTGCAGCTGTCATTCGTGATGAGGGGCTCAGCCCACGTTGCTGCTTGTGGTGTTATTGTTTCATTTGTTTGTTGTAGTGATTTTCAATAGAGAAAGAAAGGAACTGGGGAGAAGATTAGAACCAAAGCAATCAGGCAACTTCAGTAATGAAATACTACCCAGCCTTTTGCGATCTGAAATCTATGCAATCCCACTGCTAATGCTACTCTTGCTATAGGGATTCATCGAGCCTATTTTGTCAGCTCAGCGGGCTTCAGAGCCTCTCTTCTCTGAAGGGTAAAAAGCCGAATTATCACCAGGGTAATGAAACACACCCCTCCCACGTTTATGGAGTGTTTTATTAAAAGCATGTTGCTTTGGTCTCACATACCAGTGGCAATAAGTGAGTATAAAATGCCAGAATAGCTCTCAAGGGAAACACTTTCCTTCGTGCTAATTTTAAATTCCTCAAAGAGCATGCAGTCAGGTGTGTTGTTAATATTTGGGCTCTTTGCTACCTGAGATTTTTATAAAGAGGTTGGTCGGTACAGTATCATAAAGGATCAGCAGAGTTTGGGAGCTACGTGACTGGGGCCAGCAGTTCACTATGACCTTCTATCAAGACCATTCTGCACCTCCTGATATCCCAGACCCTCAAGTTTATTTTCTTATCTCATTAATCATTAGGGAATTCTAATTAGTGAATAGGCCAATAATATTTTACTTATTAATACTGCTAATAATCACCTTTTATTTTTTCTATCTTGATTTTTTATTTTGCCAGTGATATGTTCACAATTTACTCAGTTCCTAAAAATTTTAACCCAGCAGTACTGTTTGCAAACTGCACCATTAATTCCATCCAATTAGCATTTCATTCTCCAGCTCATCTCCATCATAATTCTTCCAAAACTTTAGGGCCCATGTTAAGTTCTAGGACAATTAATTCCAACCACAGCATGTAGTCTAGCAGAGGAGATAGACTTGTAAAGAAATAATTCCAATACAGTGTGATAAGGATAATGATAGAGGTGTTTGAAGAGAGAAGTGTAATCGAGAAAAGTGATATTTGAGTTGGATCTTTACAAATTGAACGGAAATTCACCAGACTGTGAAGAGACAGGTACTCATGCCAGGGAGAGACCTGCACGTACAAGGGCACAGAGTTATAACAGCAGGGTGTTCAGGATGTTCAGAGAATGGCTGGTAGCTTCACGCCAGTGAAGTATGGGTTGAAAGGCAAAAGATGAAACCAGAAATACAGGATCCAAATTGTGAAGGGCCTATGTTTCACACAGTTGGGCTTGAACTTTTTTCTGTGGGTATTAGAAGGCCAGTCAATGGCTTTTAAATAGGGAGACCATATTTTAAGAAGTGTCTTAGAAAGATTACTCTGGAAGAAGTATGCAAAATGATTTGGAGTGGACCAAACTGGAGGCACGAAGATCAGTTAAGAGGGTATAGCAATAGTTCTAAAAATAGCAGAGAGGAACTACAATTTAGGCGAAGGAGAGGCGTTGCTGAGCAAAGATCAAATGAACTCGGTGGTCAGCTGTCTGAAGCAGAGAAGAGGAGAGGGAACAGAAGGAAAGGAGTCTGAGATTTCTAACTTGGGGCACTGGCTTGGGGCCGTGTCAGTTCAGATAAGGCAACTGCGAGGATGTTCCTGAGTTACATTTTAAGGACAAGAAATTAATTAAGTTCAGTTTTGGAACGATGAGTTCCAAGTACCCTGGATATCCAATTGGAGACATCTAGTATTTCGTTAGATGAAGAGGCCTGGAGCTCATGAAGAAAGTTTTGACAGGAGACCTGGATTGAAAGTGTGGGGATTTTTTATTGGCCTTTCTGAATCATGACTTTATAATGCTATTAGTAAACCTAGTCATGATGGTTCACTGCAAGGTTCTACTCTCATAAATCTTAAGTATTTTTATACCTCCTGCTGCTGTGTCACATCTCCGCTAGGCTGTACTTGTATTTCTGTATTTGTTCACCCTAAATGAAATGGAGACCTGTCCATTTATCTTTGTTTTCAATGTCATCCTATTGAATATTCAACAAGGTGATGAGGAGAGAACTTGAACTTAGGGGCCTGGTAATCACTAGGGCTTTTCACGAATGTTTCAGTTCTTTTCTTACGCCTGGAGCAGCAGGCTTACATTCTTCGCCCCCTGTAAGTTAGATTTAGCTCTGTGACCAGCTTTTAGCCTCTGGAATGTGAGTACACGGGGAGCGTGGCATTTCTAGGCAGAAGCTCTAAGAGTTAGTTTTCGAATCACCACACTCCTTTTTTCTGCCTCTGCAGCCTTAGAGAGAGGAGCCCTCATCCGCCAGGGTGCCTAAGCGACTATAATAAGCAGAGTCCCCCATATGACCCACTTAGACAGGTAGTATGAGTGAGTAATAAAATTTCCTGCATTAAGCCACTGAGCTTGTTATTCTCAAAGTATAAACCAACCAGTCAGACTGGTAAAGAGCTAACTAGGCATGGGCACAAGACCTGGCTCTGTTACTAATTAACTAACTCTTACACAACTTCTCTGAGCAGCAATTTCTTCATTTTTGGAGTAAGAATAATGATACTGAGGTTGCCAGAGCTCAGCAAGGACTAGAGACAAGGTATATAAAGTACCCTATAAATAGGAGCTATTCATTACACTGCAGCTATTATTATCTTTTTAGATAGTGGCTCATTTTTAGCATACTGATTTTGTAATACCTTCTGGTCGTTTCCCTCTCAGATTTGTATTGTACTCAGGTTCTTTGAACATGTTAGCTATATGTTGATCTGAGTTGTTGCTACAAAAGAGGAGCAAGATAGAGCCAAGGGGGCTTCCCTGGTGGCGCAGTGGTTGAGAGTCCGCCTGCCGATGCAGGGGACACGGGTTCGTGCCCCCGACCGGGAAGATCCCACATGCCGCGGAGCGGCTAGTCTCGTGAGCCATGGCCGCTGAGCCTGCGCGTCCGGAGCCTGTGCTCCTCAACGGCAGAGGCCACAACAGTGAGAGGCTCGCGTACCGCAAAAAAAATAAAATAAAATAAAAAAAGAGCCAAGGACAGGACCAGATTGGCAATGCCAACATAGATCTTCTTACAGATATGCCATTTATTAACGGACTATCTTTAGACTGCATTGTACTAACAATGCACTTGCAAAAAATTAAGTTTTTCATCTTGTCCATGAAGATGTAGAGATTTTTTTTCCCTTGTACTGTATAAAAGGCATGGCACTAAGCCAGTCATTTTCCTGAGATTGCATATGAGATAATGCCATAGGCTTCTTGAATATCTGTAAACTATTTGTTTAGTGATATTCCAGCTTTTTCCCCTCCCAAAGACAAGCTTGTTGTTGTGAGTGTTCTGAAATACACAGATAGTTTCTTAACTATTCTGTTTACTTCCAGTGTAGTCTTACACCAAAACTTGTCATTCGGCCACCAAAGTTATCTATCATGATCTGATTATTTGCTTATATCATCCCCCTTATTTAAAACTCTCCAGTGGTCCCACAGGATCACTGCCCACAGGATAAAGTTTATGGAAGATTTTTATCCATTTGACTATCAACTGAAAATCTAAATTTACATTTGGAGAGGCATACAATAGACCCTTGAACTATGTGGCTGACAAGTTAACTCTTAAAAAACAGGAGAAGGGATGATCAGAATTGCATCCCATAACTTCATTTTTAAAAACATAAATTGGTAATATGGAGGAGGTGGCAACTTTGGGACAAAGTGATCTTGGAAAACATAGAGGTAGAAGAACCGGAGAAAGAAAAGAGTGTGAATAAGGTAAATGTAGTTCTAGAATAGTAGAAAGAAGAATTACCTTGAAAGTTAGGTTTGAGGCATATAAAAGGAAGTATCACTTCCTGTCATTGTGTGGACAGGCGATAAATCCTAATTTTTCCAGGTATGGTATGAGCTGGAAATATATTTGGAGTCTAACCAAGTTTAGATAGATTTATAAATACATCACTAATAATTCCATGGAGGGAAGGACAGGTGACAGGACAATACGTATGATATTTGAAGAAAACTTTGGATCACCCTGTTTTCTAAAAGGGAACTTATATTGGACCATTCAGAAGCTTGGCCAAGGTTAGCCATTTCTTTGTTCTTATATTGTGTCATCACAGTTCAATTTAAATTTTTAAGAAGGAGGTGTGGAATTCTATTCTGCATAAAGCATACTAGAGAATGTTGGAAGTCATAGGTCTGAAAATATTCAATTACAAGCGTGCGTGATTTTTTTAAATAATCTATCCCTCAGTGGGGGTGACAGTAGCTGTCACTACATCCCTTCCCTAGGTAGCTGAATTAATTGGGAAACGGAAGAATGTGTGCATTGGAGCCTAGACTCACACACTGTACAGTGCCCGTTTCCTGCAGCCCCGGCAGCACCCTGTCGTGGCTCCCCGTTCTACCTGTGTGATGGCCTTTCAGAAGTGACAAACCGTTCCTCTTAGGTGAAAAGATTTAACTGGCAATTAAAGAGGCATCCTAGGTTGAAAAAAAAAGTAACTGTAACTTCATAATTTTATTTTCCTAGCATCTGTTCTATTCAAACCAAGACTACTGTGGTGATCTTCATGGAGATAATTCAGTGGTTTCCTAGCAACCAAGTTTCCTGTGGTTTCCTTGGTTATAAGCAATGACATAACTCTTGTGGGCAACTTCAAAAGCTCAGAAGAAAACCCTCCTTCTAAAGAATGAGGTTCCATAAAATTCAGGTTACTGCTCTCTGATTGTCTCTGTTTATAAGAAGAACTCTTTCCCCATGGGTATTAATAACTCTAATAAATGATTATGTGGAGATTGCAAAGTAAAATTACATGCTAGATTATACATTCTTTTTCATTGTTTTTGTAATATGCCGATCCTATTTTTTTTTCTAAATTAAGATACTTTTCCTATCTCTTCTAATTGACTACTATCCATAGACATACCCAGCAGATGAAATTTAGACACTTTTTAATAGTTACATGAGGGGCCATTTATAAAGAGAGCAGAGTTGAAGTTGCTCAACAGTGGAACCCAATAACACTGCCTTGTTTTCACTGATGAAGTGTATTTTAGAGGCTTAGATGGATGGCAGTGTGAAGGATTGCTGGTGGAGTTCATTAAATAACTGTTAACTTATACTGACCAGTAAATTTCCAGCACCAGCATGATCAGGATTAACCACTTTTATGTATTTTTTCCTTCTATATTCACTTCTAAAGAAGAACTATATTGGGTAGCTGTATTCACTGGTGATATATCTAAAATCCATAATATGGCAACAGAAGAAGGAAATAGAAGCTTACACAGTTAGAAGTAGAATTTGTGCTGCATACACTATTCATCTTTGCATCTTCAGTGCCTGTCATAGAACATGAGTTGTGACAAACATGAAAGACTGTTTAATTGGTCATTAATGAATGACCAAGGGTCAACAGTTCTTTTACTTTTTCCGGTGGAAATTAAGATTTTTAGATGAAGATCGCCATGCTAAAGTAATGAACATTTGGAAAAAGAGAACACTATAATGAATTCTGTACATAAGAATTTTTAATTTTGAGTCAGTTTTTTTCTTTGCATATTATCCATTTATTCATTCATATATTTATCATGGACCTACTATGTGCCAGGCTGTGTCCTAAGTGCTCAGAGTACGATGATACATAAAATTAAACATAATTCCTGCCTCAGGGAACTTGAAAAATGAAGTTATTGGGAATTATAAATTAATTAAATGGTAGTACAAACAAAAATAAAAACACAACTTTGATCAATACTGTAAAGAGAAGCTACATGATAGCGTGAGTTTAGCAAGGAAGCCCATTCAGATTTGGGGCTGGGGTGGTCAGGGGAAATCTCTCAGAAGAAGTAACATTTAAGCTGAGAGATGAAGGTTTGAGTAGGCATAGCAAAAGAAAAGATGGTGGAAAATACTAGAGACAGAGAGGAGGGCATGTGCAAAGGACCTGTGAGAACTGAGAGGAACCTGAAAAAGTCCAGTGAGACTGGAGTTCAGAAAGTGGAAGTGAGCACAGAACAGGATGAGACTTCAGTCAGGAAAGATCCCTGAACTGGCCTTCTCTGCCACATTCAGCACTTAGGAGAAACAATCCAGAAAAAGTTTGGAAACATTGCCCATAGTTGTACTTTAATATTTAGAGTAGTAAGTGTGTTTTAGAAATCACTTAAGACCTTTATCTGAAGGTGAAAATGTAATTCTGAGGTTACAGGGATTGTTGAATCGCTGTAGGATAGGGCTGGTAGTGTGACTGAGGCATTTGGATAGACTGTGCTAGTGCACTATGGACCCAATTTAGGGAAGACTGAAGGCCAGTCATTGCTTCAGTAATCCAAGCAGAAGGCTAGAGGCGAAACACTCAGAGCCAGTCAAAGAGCACAGTAATAGAGAGGGGGTAGAAAACAGCATTTATTAAAGATGATTTTAGAGTACATGCTCTAGATACATAACTTAATTCTAACAACTACAAAACAAGGTGGGTATTGTTTTACCTCTTTGTTTTTCATACTATTAAGAGATTGAGGAATAGGGACAGTAAATAATATACCCTGGATGATGTAATAGCAGTGAGGCTGAGGTTAGGATCTAGGACACTCTTAGGTTCTAAAAGCTGTGCTCTTTTTCAGTATGATACATCATATTTCCACTCTTCTAGGCTGTAGTTTGGGTCAAAGAGTCTTGTTATCAAGATGCCCTTTCTATAGTGGCTGACAGCAGCGAGGGAGGCAAAGACTTACCCTAGTCTTGCTTAACTGAGGCTTCCAGGAAATGGGCAACACTAAATCTAATTTAGCTGAAGTCAATTTCTTCTTTAACGTTTTTCATACAAGCATTTATTTACGTACTTATTTTTTAAGCAACTTTACTGAATTATCCTTAAAATTGCTTGTTTAGCAATCATTTTCAAATGGACATATTTGTAATTTGACGTTTTAGTTCTGTACAAAGAGGAAGAATATGCCCCTTAAATTTTATACCCCTTAAATTTTAGAGTCAAACATTTAGAACCAGCACAGACCAAAAGATCATTTGGACCTCTGAGGCTCATTCATACATTCAATTATTTTTAAAATTGAACTTATACTCTGTGCTAGGTACAGTTCTAGGTACTGTGGACACTCCATCAAACAAAGTCTTTGAAATCAGAAGAAACACACATACACACACACACAAAACACAAAAAAATTCATTATAATTCATAGTTAGGGGGTGAGAAATGATATGAAGTAAAACAAATGGATGAGAGCAGTAAAAGGTGGTTAGGGAAGGACTTTCTGAGGAAGTGATAAGCTGCTCAGACACCTGAGGGAAGCTAAGAAATGCTATATGGGGCAAGAGAATTCAAGACAGAGGGAATAGAAAACACAGACTCTGAAAGAGGTAGCAGCTTGATAGGTTAAAAGAAGGGGTGCACTTTAGATTTTATGAAAACTTAATGATTAACAACTTTTCAAACTAACAAAAGGAGTTTATAGTCCTTGTGTAACAGAAGACCCGTTCAAAGATCTCTCACTTACTTAGTGACCTAATGAGTCCCTGCAGCAGAAGACATATACGTCCAAATCTAGCTTCTTTTACTTTGGACAATTGTATTAAAAGCAGTTCCTTTTTAGCATTAGGGTTTAATCGACGAAGAACTAAAAATCACTGTTAGCTTATAAACGTTGAAAATCACTTTAGAATTATTTAAGGCAAAGACACAAACAAATTCAGAGGGAAAATTGTTCACTATCCATGCACAATAATTTATAAATTGTAGAATCATAGACTTGTAGAATTTAAAGTGATCGCCAAGGTCATCTAGAAGCACAATGTTAATTGCTAACAACATTTATAGAGCCAACCACAATCCTAAATGCCTAAATTATATTAACTTTTTGTCCTCACAACCTTTGTGGAAGTTATTATCCCCTCTTTTTTAAGATGGGGGCAATTGAGGAGCACAGGGGTTAAGTAATTTCCCCAAGATCACAGAACAACAAATCATTGGAAAGCAGAGGTAGAATATTAGCCTTATCCTAATGACCCTAGAATTTGAGTTCTTGATCTTTACTTTGTGCTACAGATTACCATCAATCCCAGGAGAACACCCAGTCTTAACTCCACCTTGGGAGTGAATGCTGTCTAATAGAACGTACATGGACTTTTTGAACTAGAAGAACCTTTATTTAAATCCAATTCTGGACTTACTAGCTTGCAATTTGAGTAAGTTACTTAACTTCTCTAAGTCTTAGTTTGCTTATCTATAAAATTCACATAACCTTACTTGCTAAATTGTGTTGAGGAGAGAAAGGAATGACGTAAAATGCCTGACACAGCACCGAGTATATATGAGGTAATTTAAAAGAGTATATATGAGGCAATTAAAAATGGAGCCATTATTATTATTCAGGAGAGGAAACTAAGGTCAGAGAAATTATATCACATAGCTAGCTAGTAGTAGAATATCCAGGATACAAATCAGGTTTCTTGATTACGGTATTTCTTGCATTGAACTAAAGGACTTAGTAGTGACAAGGTTCATAGAAAAATAACCCACCTATTTCTCTATATGCCTCTTGCTATTCCAGTTCAGAATCAGTGATATTACTTCGTAGAACTAATTTACTGAACTTGAAGTTGGAACTAAGCTATTTCTATATTATGTATGTCATGGATTGCGGTGTAATATAATATATACTACTTTTGCTTTCCCAACTCAATTATAAAATTCTCACATAAGAATGTTTCTTGTTTGTTGGTTTTTGTATTTCTTCTGTGTCCTAGAGCCTTGCCTTCCAGGGTGGGAGGAAAGGTCTTTTATGTGAGCAAACCCACAAATCAACTACTTTAACTGTTTTTTTAAAAAAATCAGCTTTATATCTTTTACATACGATAAACTATAGCAACTTTGAGTGTATGATTCAATGAGTTTTGACAAAAGTGTACAGTTGTGTAACCACCACCACAATCATGATATGGAACTACTCTGTCCAAAATGGTAGCCACTAGCTACTTGTGGTATTGATCACTCAAAATGTGGCTAGTCCTAATTAAGTTGTGCTTTAAGTGTGAAATATACACTGGATTTCAAAGGCTTTGTATGAAAAAAATTTAAATATTCCAATAATTTATATAGATTATGCATTGAAAAATATTTAGATATCTCAAATTAAAACATATTATTAAAATTAATTTAACCTATTTCCTTTTACTTTTTTAATGTGGCTAGTAGAATATTTAAATTACATGTATAGCTGGCACTACATTTCTATTGGACAATGCTCATATACAACCTTGCCATCACCCCTAAAAACTTCCCTCTTGCCACTTTGCAGTCAATCTCCTCCCCCCTCAGCCCTTGGCAATCATTGAGATTCTTTGTCACTATATAGTTTTGCCTTTTCTAGAACATCAAATAAATGAAATCATACAGAGTATAGTCTTTTGTATCTGGTTTCCTTCATTTAACATAATGCTTTTCAGATTTATCCATGTTGTTATGAATCAGAGGTTTGCTCCTTTATTGTTGAGTAGTATTTATGGAGGGAAATTCCACAATTTGTTTATCTACTTAGCTGATGGACATTTGGGTTGTTTCCAATTTTTGACTATTGTAATAAAGCCACTATGGGTATGTGAGTACAAGTCTTTATATGTACACATGTTTTCATGTCTATTGGGTAAATATAGCAGGATGAGATTACTGGATGGTGTATAGTAAGTATCAATATATACGCAATTTTATAAGAAACAGCTAAGCTGTTTTCTAAAGTGATTGTAACACTTTACATTTCCACTAGCAGTGTATGAAAGTTCCAGGGGTCCACATTTTCATCAGCTTGATATTGTCACTCTTTAAATTTTAGCCATTCTAGTGAATGTCTATGGTGTCTTGTTGTTTTAATTTATATTTTCCTATGACTAATGATGTTGAGGTTATTTCCATGGGCTTATTGATCATTTATATTTCTTCTTTAGTGAAATGTATCATTAAAATATTTTGCCCTTTTTAAAAATGTTATTTGTCTTCTAATTGAGTTGAAAAAGTAAAGTGTTCTTTATATATACTGGATTTGGTAGTTTCTATTTTTATGTTATCAAGTTCAGTTATAATTTTCTTCTGTGGTATTTAATCTGCTGACAATATAATGCATTATATTTTTTTTATTTCAGATGTTGCAGTTTTCATCTTTAAATTTCCAGTTGGCTCTTTGTTATAGCTTACATTTTTTTTCTTCCTTATATTTATATTTTCCTCTATATCCTGAAACAAATGGAGCATATTTATTGTAGCTTTTTAAAAAGATCTTTCTCTGCACATATCATTATGTCTGTTATTTCTGGGTCTTTTTACTGACTTTTCCCCTATTTATTGATCTTCCCCCCCCCCTTTTTATTGATGCTGGACATTTGGGGGTTTACATTGTTTGCTGCTGGATTTTGTTGTGTTTATTTAAATAGTGATAGACATTTTTCCTGGCATGGTTAAGCTACTTGGAATCAGTTTGATTCTTTTGAAGCTTGCTTTTAAGCTAGTTAAAGCAGGTTCACAGTAGCCTTTAGTCTAAGATTGATTATCCTTCACTATTATGGTGATAACTAAATGATGATTCATATTGATACTCCATGTAATCACACTGGATGGTGGAAACATGAATTGTGATTAGCTCTGCATAAACTCTGATAATTGTTCAGACTGGGATTCATTCTTCAGCCTTGGGTAGTTTCCTCTCACACAATTGCATATCAGTATTCAGCCTGACTCAATGGGCAACCCTCAGCAAATCCCTGGAGTTCTATCTCTGTACAGCTCCCTCATCTCTAGTGTTCTATCATGCGGTTTCCAACCCCCTTACCTTCCCTAAACTCTGATCTTCTCAACTCAGTGAGAATGCTGGGCTCTGTCGAGGTTCTTCTTCTTGAACTGCAGCCAGGCAGATACCTGTGGGCTGTACCCTGGGCTTTCATTGGACTCACCTGGCTTATTTTACCTTCTCTAAGGAATCACAGTCCATTATTTTATATATTTTATATTTATTTATAAATAAAATATATTTATATATTTCCTTGCTGTTTGAGGTGGGAGGGTTAATTCCTACTCCATCATGGTCAGAAGCAGAAGTCCAAACACTTTAACTTTGAAATCAAACATCATCTTTTAAACCTATACATATTGCATGTGCACCCTGAGTTTTTCCTTTCCATCACCAGGTTAGTTGAATTGTTGCTCTCTAGGGTCCAAGAAAAATACACTTAAGAATATTAATACATTAACATTCAAGAAAGGTGGTCTAAACCTCTTCAATAAGTGGTGCTGGGAAAACTGGACAGCTACATGTAAAGAATGAAATTAGAACACTCCCTAACACCATACACAAAAATAAACTCAAAATGGATTAAAGACCTAAATGTAAGGCCAGACATTATCAAAGTCTTAGAGGAAAACATAAGTAGAACCCTTTATGACATAAATCACAGCAAGATCCTTTTTGACCCACCTCCTAGAGAAATTGAAATAAAAACAAAAATAAACAAATGGGACTAATGAAACTTAAAAGCTTTTACATAGCAAAGGAAACCATAAACAAGATGAAAAGACAACTCTCAGAGTGGGAAAAAATATTTGCAAATGAAGCAACTGACAAAGGATGACTCTCCAAAATATACAAGCAGCTCATGCAGCGCAATATCAAAAAAACAAACAACCCAATCCAAAACTGGGCAGAAGACCTAAATAGACATTTCTCCAAAGAAGATATATAGATAGCCAACAAACACATGAAAGAATGCTCAACATCATTAATCATTAGAGTAATGCAAGTCAAAACTACCATGAGATATCATCTCATACCGGTCAGAATGGCCATCATCAAAAAATCTAGAAACAATAAATGCTGGAGAGGATGTGGAGAAAAGGGAACCCTCTTGCACTGTAGAGTCTGTCATGCAGAGTGAAGTAAGTCAGAAAGAGAAAAACAGATACCGTATGCTAACACATATATATGGAATCTAAAAAAAAAGAAAGAAAAAAGAAAAAAAATAGTCATGAAGAACCTGGGGGCAAGACAGGAATAAAGACATAGACCTACTAGAGAATGGACTTGAGGATAAGGGGAGGGGGAAGGGTAAACTGGGACAAAGTGAGGGAGTGGCATGGACATAT
>NC_041217.1:127704106-127736819 GCF_002837175.3 Physeter macrocephalus | reverse complement strand
GGTGCTTTGTGACCACCCAGAGGGGTGGGATAGGGAGGGTGGGAGGGAGGGAAACGCAAGAGGGAAGAGATATGGGGACATATGTATATGTATAACTGATTCACTTGGTTATAAAGCAGAAACTAACACACCATTGTAAAGCAATTATACTCCAATAAAGATGTTAAATAAAATAAAATTTAAAAAAGAAAGGTGGTCTACAGATTATAATGAATATGCTTGTTTTTAAATTTTTAGGTTTCATTCCTATATCAAGTTAGAGCACTAAAAAGCATTTTAACTGGAGTACTTTCCTTTAACCCTTCCATAAACGGCTTCACTCAGCTATGTAAACCTTATCGCTTTCATGAAGGCTTTATAAAAACATATTACACCTTCTGTTTAAAAACACACACAACATTGTAAAGCAATTATACTCCAATAAAAAAACACACACACACAATGAAAATTTTATTACCATAATATACCTCCCATCACTTTTTTGCCCCCTTGGTTGCCAAGAAGCTCTGAACTAAATCTAATTCTTTGACCTTTTGCTTTTGACTTGGTGAAAATATTGAGCAATTTGAAAGAATAAATTAATACATGCTATTTAGCATATTTTTATAGTTTTGACTCATTTCAACTTTGTTTTTAATGCCTTTTTATGTTATAATTTTAATAGCAGAATATACATTTTAAATAATAAAAGAATAAAATGTTTTTTACAATGCTGAACATATAATTGGCAATGCTGAACACATAGCTGGCATTCAGTAAGCCCTGATGAAATGGAAGTCCATTGCTGATAGAGTAAAGCTAGTGAACATATCCTTTCTTCCTTTCTTGAATCCTTAAGTGAGCAGGCATTGAATTATTTAGTCAATTTATCTCAGTGCCAAGCACATGTCAGCTCCTACAATGTGCAAAATGCTGTGGTGGGTGCTGGGAAATACATTGAGGGATGTGGTCTCTGTCCTCATGGAATAATTACTCCATAATTTCGTTCTTTATTCATATTATCAGAACTGGGTGCTTTCTTTGCTTGGAATGTTTCTTTTCCCTATGACACAACTCACCTAGATAATATCCTGTCTTGTTCCTTGCTTCATTTAAATCCATCCTTGCTTAAATGTCACCCTATTGAAGATGTCTTCACTGATTCTTTACTCTGTTCTCTTACTCTGCTTTATGTTTCTTCATAGCTTTTGTCACCACCTGAATATTATGTATGTATATGTTTATTTCCCTCTCCCCTGACTTCAAAGTAAGCTCTGTGAGAGGAGGCACTTTGACTGGTGTCTTTAACATGGTATCCATAGGTCCTAAAATAGTACCTAGTAAAATAAATGCTTAATAAGTATTTGCTTCATCAACCAATGATGAATAAATGAATTCTTTATTCAGATGATTGCAGACATTTTAAGTTTAGCCTAAACTATTTATAGCTTGCTAGAATTTCCCATTGCTGGCCAGCCATACAAGAACTCATTGAGAATACAGTTTCCAAACTCACTGTTGTTTGTATGGAGGGTATTCTAGGTGTAGAGTTTAATTGCATATCCCCAAAAAGCATTGCTGCTGAATCAAGATGCCTAAAGCCTTTGCTGTTACCTATCTATGGCTAAACTAAACTCTAAGCTTTTGAGTTTTTATACTTTCATTCTAGTAGCTAATTCAAAGAGACCCTAGTAGTTTTAAATACTAAGAAGGTCTTTTAGCGTTTTTTGTTTGTTTTTAAGAAAAAATCTCTGCATTGTACCATTATTCTGCTTTGAATTTATAGCATTATACTTTCGGGGATTTTCCCTGAATAGGTGTGTCTATGAATGTTATGAAAATGTAACTAGTCCCAGATAGACTAAATCCTGTAAATCAGAAATTATCATTCTAGCAGCACATGGGAAGTGACGGGATTAATTTTGCTGTGAGTATAGCTGGTAAAGTGAGCAGTATTATTATTCTTAGAATCTTTGATGTTTTAGAAGGTTACCATTAAGATCTTTTAATCATACATTTTCAACTTATTAGAAAATATCTGGGCTTATTCTAACATCTTTTTCCTAAAATGCCTGAAAAATAGATCTCTTTTCTATATTTTGATTTGACTTGCATATTTTTTTAATATGGTTCATTAAAATGAAGCAAACCAATATTTTTTATTCTTAGATATGGAAGGGATCTGCAAAATCATTTAGATCCAATTCTTCAGTTTACAAATGAAAAAATAAAATCGAGCCCAACTTGCCTGTGTCAGAATATGACTTCCTCCAAGACACAAAGTTAATGGTGGCGAGGACTAGAAATTAGAAACCTCATATCCAGTTTACTAACATGCCAAGTTTCTTTGGCTCCAAATTCTTTAGATATTGTGCCTTAAGTATTGTTTCAATAGTAACATTTTCCTCTTAGAGGTAGATATTCCAGAGAATAAATCACAGTCTACTTTTTAGGAAATTAATTATATAAAAGAAAAGTTCTTTATGATTCTCTATGAAAATATTTTCTAAAACAGATAAATGAAGGTTTGTTATTAGCAATAGAGTAAAATCACATTGCCTCCCCTGGATTAGTTAGTTTAGTTGTAGAAGTGCATTGGAAATGTATTTGTAAATTGTTGATTTTGTTAAAAATTGTCATCTGCTTCTGGACAATCACTATGATTCTTCATGGAAAGGTTAAAATGAGTTGATTTTGTTGAGTAAGAGAAATCCTGCCTTACACGTGCTTCTTCAAGTTGCTTCCTCCTTCTCTAGATCTTGAGGAAGCTCAAGGACCCGAGACAAGGCTTATGTTGAACATATTTCTCCAAAAAGCTTGAACTTTATTTAGTCTCCCTCCCACCCTCCCTCCTTCCCTCCCTCCTACCCTCCCTCCCTCCTGTCCTTCCTCCCTTCCTCCCTTCCTTCCTTCCTTCCTTCCCTCCTTCCCTCCCTCCTACCCTCCCTCCCTCCTGTACTTCCTCCCTTCCTCCCTTCCTTCCTTCCCTCCCTCCCTCCCTCCCTTCCTTCCTTCCTTCCTTCCTCCCTTCCTTCCTTCCCTTCCTCCCTTCCTCCCTCCCTCCCTCCTTCCCTTCCTTCCTTCTTTCCTTCCTTTGCCACGCATCACAGCATGTGAGATCTTAGTTCCCTGACCAGAGATCGGACCCGTGTCCCCTGCAGTGGAAACAAAGAGTCCTAACCACTGGACCACCAAGGAATTCCCAAAAAGCGGGAACTTTAAAAGATTTTGAACTTTTGCTTTCATCAAACTTCCTGGTCTTGCCCTGCTTCTTATTCTGTATCTTAAACTTATGAAATGGGGCCAGCATGTCTGCCACTGAAAAATGGCCTTAGAGTTCCTCTTTTGGTGAAGTTGAATATTTGTCTGTACATGTCCATAGCGATAGAATTTAGACATTGATTTAGCAGGATAAATCTCTAGAAGGAGACTTGGCTTTTCTAGTGAAGATCATGGCAACCTTTTTTACTCTATACTTGTAGTTTCCAGTATGGTATTAAAACCACAGAGTAAAACAAGCCAATAAGTACACATAAATAAACAATATAATTCCATAACATTGAGTTGGAATGATAGCCATTAAACCCAATAAATCATCTATACAGATGTATTTCCCCCTGTGCAATCTATCAGAACATTTTAGGCTTCCAAGTAGTCTCTGAATGAAGTTCACTTTTCATTACAAAATCTGTTTATACTAAAGCATATGCTCCATTACTTTGCAGAAAATGGGAAGTCATAGCCTACTGTGAATGCATAAAAACATACCAACAGAGTACATACAAATTAAATTAAGATGGATAGCCATCATCCATTATTTTCAGTGCATCTGAAATGAGAAAAGCACAGTAATGAACTTGGGTTGTTAATGCTAACACATTTACCTCTATTTATTCAAGATTATGGTGTACAGTGAACTTTAAAATTATTTTTGTCTTTGCACTTAAAAAAAGTTTTAAGCTGTTCCAATCATTCAGAAAACAGCAAAAAGTACCTGCCCTCCCATGAGAATTCATGATAAGTCCAGTGTGGCAACCAAAAAGACTTTATTTGTTGAGTCCTTGCCTGAGGAGATGGTATGCTCTCATGCAGATGCATTCATTTCCAGGCAGAACACCACGTTATTTGCTGGTGTTTTTCCCTTTAGGAACTTTCCTGATTTTAAACGTTTTATGAAATGGGTGAAGCAAGTCTTTCTGAAGACAAATTGGATACTGTCGAATACAAAACTATTCTAAGCTACCAGGTGAATATGATCAATCTTAGTTGTATAAGCATCAACCCAAGACAGTAAAAGCTATTTTGCAGCTCGTTGCTATGAATTAAATGTCAATATAAAACAACAATAGCAACAACAAACCTTGACACTTATAGTGAAATGTTCGGAGGTTTCATTTCGATTTTTTTTTAAAGGTGCACATTCATTTTAATATCTTTTATAAATGATAGTATGGTGTTAATATATATTTATGAGTAGTTATTGAGCATAGTATCTAAATATTCAATTTCTACTTACAGAGCTGGTTTAAATTATTTTGATGCAACTGAAAAATCTAGTCAAACAAATGATTTCTTATCATTTTTAATGAAATTAACTTGCCTAATTTCTAGTTTTTGAGTGATTTTAAGTCAAACCATTGGTCATATAGAAAGTCTCTGTTCTCACAGCATTACCTTTGTCCCATTAGTCTCCTCATCAACTATTTTTCTGCCCAGTGTCTTGATTGTAATGCTCATGGTACATGGAGAAATGAAATCTGTACTGACCCAAATAACCAAGTTTTTTTTGTTAAATATTCTTTGCTAATCACTGCACCTGATAATTAAAGGGGAAGGTAATTAATGCATTGTATTTAGGGTATAGAGTTAGTAAAACTCTATTTTAGACAATCCTGGTGAAGATTTATCTAAAATACACCAACAGATGTCTCAAGAAACTTCTTAAAATTATTTTTGTTTTTTAGAGTTTCTTTGCCAAGTATATTGGAGAATACACATGTATTGGTGATGATGGGGTAATTCATTTAGTGAGCATAGCCGTAGTTTTTTAAGTGAAGTTATAAGGCTATATTAACAGTACTAGGATTTTTTCAGTAGATATTTTTGTTAGGATATCAGGTTTCAAATCTGTGGGACTCTTTCTAAAATGATACATGGATGACTCAGTTAATTTCTGTGGAGTACTCCTAGATAAGAGATTTTCTGATTCGTCTGGTTGCAGAATGATCAAGTCATTCACTGTCAACACTTTTCAATTGAAAAGTTAACCTTACTGTAAATTTCCAGCACTTCTGCCGAGACTAGATACCCTATAAACCAAATTGTTCTAGCAAAAAGTTTGAAAGTGTTCATAAATGCAGATCAATACTGGTGAAGAGGGTTCTGATTTTTAAATCATTCCTTAAACCTAGTTTTTCAATAAAGAGCAGAAATTGATGACAGTTTGAGATAATACTGCCAATGGACATAGTCAAAATAGTAATTTCTGTCACGTTTCTAAGTAGGGAAGTGTAAATGGAGGTGTTTGGAGGAGCTTGGAGCTCCTCACTGCCTCCAACTTAAGCAGCTTTAACTAGAACTACATGTTCCAACATGTAAGTATTGAGGTATATAGAAGAGCGCAATGGATGGACTGACTCCATAAGTCGTGTCTCCAACTCTTCAGTATGATTTTCTGAGATAATGTATTAAAAAGCACATAGCATGCTTCCTGGCACACAGTAAGTGCCAAATACATGGTAGATATTACCAAGGATGGTAGTAATGCTTAATGGCTAAGAAGCATAGATTCTGAAGTCAAACCATCTGTATTTTCATCTTCCACAATAACCAGCTGGGTAAAATGGGAATACTATTTACTCTATGAAGCTTACAAGATAATAATAATATCTACCTCACATAGTTGTCAGAAAAATAAATGAATGAATACATATAAAGTAAATAAAACAATGTCTAGTATGTAGTAAGCCCTCAAGTTAAATATCAGCTATTTCTACCGCAACTACAACTGTGATGATGACAACGACTACTACTGCTACTACCACTGATACTGCAACTACTGTTATCCTTCCTGTCTTGTTAGGAATTGGCTGGGAACTTTTAAGGTTTTGGATAAGCAGCATTAGATATGTTACAAGCTGATTAATATGACCAATTTGGACAGGGCAGAATCTTACTTTTAACACTTATGAATCATGAGAATTAACCTGTGTGGTAAAACAAAGCACTTTTATCAACGTTAGCAAATTATTTATAAGTAAATGATGAAATGTTGCTCTTTTGAACAAAGATTTAAGGTGTGCCAAATTCTTACCAACAGGAAAAGACCTGAGCACCAGGATTCATTAAGAAAAGCCTTATGTGATATGAATTTTGAAACAGTTTTCTAGCAGTTATTTTCGGTGTTTTAAAAGAATTGACACGTGTTTCTTTTTTTACTGTGGTAAAATATGCATAACATAAAAGTTACCATTTTAACCATTTTTAAGCATACAGTTCAGTGGCATTAAGTACATTCACATTGTTGTGCAACCATCACCACCATCCATCTCCAGAGCATTTTCATACTCCCAAACTGGAACTCTACCCATTAAACAGCAATTCCCAATCCTTCTTCCCTGCAACCTCTAGCAACCACCATTCTACTTTCTGTCTCTATGAATTTGACTACTCTAGGCACTCAAGTAAATGGAATCATACAATATTTGTCCTTTTGTGTCTGGCTTATCTCACTTAGCATAATGTCTCCAGGGTTCATCCACATTGTAGTATGTGTCAGAATTTCATTCTTTTTTAAGTCTTAATAATATTATATTGTATGTATATACCACATTTTGTTTACCTATCCATCTGTGGGACATTTGAGTTGCTTCCTTCTTTTCATCTTTTGGCTGTTATTAAATAATGCTGCTATGAACATTGATGTACCTGTTTCTGTTTTAAGACCATTATTTAACTTAGGCTTCCTATTAAAATGAACTTTCTCCCATAATAGTCTGAATTTGTGAGCTTTTTCTTATCTCATATGTTTGATATTAGAATGGTACCTTAAAATAATAGTCAGCAAACTTTAGCATGCATCAGAATGAATCACCTACCTAGAGGACTTGAAAGATACAGATTGCTGGTCCTGACTCCAGAATTACTGATTCAGTAGGTCTACAGAAGGGCCTGAGAATTTGCCCTCCTAACACATTGCCTGGTGATGCTGTTGCTGCTGGTCTGGGGAGCACACTTTAAGAACCATTACCTTATAGCATTGTCTTAGTTGATAAAAATACCCTCTGTTATTGGTTTTCCACTAGCTTTGCCACTCTGAGCAAGCAACTTTCTCTCTCTTCATCTAAAAACTGAAGTGGTACACTAATATGTGTGAGCTTTCCTCTCATCTAAAATTTTACATGTGTATGTGTTAGCCAAGATCCTAATAGGAAACAGATTGTGCTCCCAAATTAGGATAATTGGAGGAGATTTATAAAGAGATTTGTGTTCAAAGGTGCGTAAAGGAAGCCACCAAGGATAGTTCAGTCACCCAGATTAGAAACAGTGGTGCCCTTACTCCCCTAAGATTCAAGAGGAGAAAAGGGGGAGCGTTCCATGCAAGTTTGAGTGGAGATAGCCTTCTAAGGAGACGAGCCTTTCAGCAGTTCTCTTGACCCCTTGGGATGTAAGCCTGGAGGATGAATGCCTCTTCAGTCCTGCTTCCACTCCCCACTGGCTGAACACAAAGAAAAGTTGGGGCAAGAGAGGCAGGTGATGTAAGTCACGGTGGGCATCCTTTTGTAGCCTAAAGCAGAGTGGAGAAGGGTGGAGTGGGCATGTGGAGGGAGCAAGCAGAATACCCAACACAACAGAACTGTAAATAGAAGAAGCAGCCACTGGAAATCTATCATAGTAAGTTGCTTTAAAAAAAAAAAAAAAACACACAGCTAATTTTTTTTTTCTGTTGCCACTAAAGTGTCTCAAAACATGATCTTAAATCATGTTTCTTGGCCTTTTCAGCTCCAAGTGAGCATAGCTGTCAGTGTCTGACAGATGTTGATTAGTCATACTCATTATAGTCTAGGGCTTTGTTTATGTCACAGAGACATTTGCAGGTGTGATTACATGTAGGCTTGGACGAGAAGGGCACTGCCTCCACTTGATTTCAGCTTTCTCACTGGCTGTACATCAACAAGTGATATGTTCATTACAATCCATATGGCTTGGTCTGATTTGTAGTTGATTAGAAGGGCTCATACTTCTTTTGATCAGGTATTTTTGTATCATCTGCTTATGGTTCTCTATCAAAAGAGAGCGATTCAGAGTTTACAACAATCACCATTTCCTACATAATGAAGTGACTGAATGGTCCCAGCATCTTTGGCAGGGCTAATCTTTTATACTGGAAACTCACAATTTATGTGTTTATCCAAGGATGTATACAAGACAAATAAAATGACCAAAGAGAGAGTATGAGACAAGTTGATCACTTTATGTACATTGAGTAAGTATTATAGGCAAATAATTGAGTGAGATTCTGGGAGAAATACAAAGAACTATAACTACTGACTCATACTTAGGAGGTTAAGTTTATTTGTAGAGAAAAGGGAGACATGTTTGAAAAATCAAAGTACTCATAAAGAGGTCGAAATCATCCCTAACTCTTCTGAATTGAATGTTCTTGTGTTGCTTCCTTTTAGTACCTTCCCTTCAGAGCATTCATTACAATTTATAATTATGTACTTGAGGAAATTATTTATTGAATGTCTGTCTCACCCCAAACCTTAATGAGAATAGAATTATATAGTAATTTTTCCCTCCAGTGAAGCATTGCTAAATGTCTATTGAATGAGTTAATTAAATAACCATATAAACATAGCAAAAATAAGTCATAGGTTAGCACTTGAAAGTGAATAAACAGAGTCTTACTGGCTGTCTACTGTGAGCCAGATACTTTGCATAGGTTCTCGTTAAATTGACCTTGTCAGGACAACGATCATAAACAAGGAGGTGAGGATGCACCTAACTGCATGATACTGCTGCCACTCATACTGCCTGATTATTATACAAATCCAGTCTCCCTCTGTCTCTGCTGTCATGTGCATTTCCTCACATGCCTCTGGCATTGATGTATCCATACCTTATCATTTTGAAACATTTTGAAGTGTTTTTCAGTTTACAGAGGACTTCATTCCCATGAACCGACAAATCTCCATAGCGCCTCTAGGGAGGATGTGATGTCCTCCCCACTTTACAAAGGAGGAAACAGAGACTCAGAGAAACGTGGTGACTTTCCCAAGATAACACAGCAAGTAAATAGCAGAACAGAACTTTAACTGGGTCTTCCACATCCAAATGTAGTGTTGCCCCAAGCAATGAGATGGCACTCGGGCTTGTTTCTAGTGATTGTGACAGCATCTGAAGTGGCCAAGTTTCCTTTTTGTTCCTCCTCTCCCTTGATGTTAAGTTTTAAGACAAAATTGGGATTCACATTTAGAATTCTCAAGCGCCGAAAGGTGCTTTCCCCCATGGATGTGAATCAGATGTGCGAATAGCATGCAAAAAGGTTAAACTGTCTACCGAACTAGAACATTTTGCAGTGCAGAAAAAAATCACAGAGTTGCATTGCTGTGTTGCTCCAGATGTCTTATGCTTTGAGCTGCTTTATTTGCATTTGGTATTTCAAAGCTTTTGATCAACTTACAATTATAATTGCCGTCAAAAATTTTCTTTAACTAGCATTTTGTGAGGGAAAACATCAATTTACATTATTTTGCAGAGTTGGAAAATATCTAATGATTTATAAAACAAAAATGGGTTTCGTCAAGACAAGTGAGTACAGAATTGCTGTTGCTGCTCTGTGTTGTAATCATTTCCTAATACAAGATCCTGTTATTTTCATACATGTGTTGTACATTAACTGTGCTAGTCCATAATAAGATAATTCTAATCACTGAATTACACAGCTGCTCTAAGAGAATGAAGAGCCCAAATGTGAAGAAGAAAATGAAACATCTGATTAGAAAATGTGCATCGAATGTCTGTCTAAGCAACACTTATAACTCGATTAACTACAAGCCTAATTCCATTTGTTAGGTGTTTCTTACTTCTTGTCCCTTTTTAAAAACACAAAAATGTGTTCACTACAAACACTGTCAATAGAGTTCTTGTCAGTGAGTTAGAGAAATTCTAATAAAAATCTCATTTTCTTTAAACTCTAATAATAGCAGGAAGAAAAGAGGTATAAATTATGCATTGAATATATTGTTTTGAGAGTTGATAGACAATAATAAACATTTATTAAGTACTTTTTGTTAGGCACTGTGCTAAGAACATTGTTTGCATAATTCATTTAATGCTTGCAAGAATCTTTTGAGGGTAAGCACTTCTACTCTTATGAACCCTTTCTCAAAAATGAGGAAACTAAAGTTTAGAGTGTTTAAGTTGCCTTAAACTTAAAACCTTAAGTTTAAGGTTTTATAGTCAGTAAGAGGTAGATAAAGCATCAAATAATAAAGTAGATTTTTAAATGAAAGTGAAATCCAGGAAAAGGCAGAAAGTACTAATGCCTGGTTCTGAATTTTATTATTAGTCTGATAAAAATAAAATAATTGATGTGCAAATTATACAAGCTTAGAATGAGAAGGAAACTTAGATTGAAACCTCTCTGAAAACAGTCTTGTGTTTAACTCATTTTTGCATCTCCTTGCATACAGTCGTCCACAGAAAATATTGAATTGAATTGTGTCCAACTCAAAGCCTTCCAAGGTTAGGGAGTTTGCGATCCAATCTGTTCTCAAGAAGTTCCAGGCATTAAAAATTATTTTATCTGTTAGGTAACAATCTTTCTCCCCATAATTTCCCCCCGTTGAAATTGTCTGATTGTGGAGCAAAAATGAATATGATAAATATGGATAAGGTAATATTGATATCAAAAATGGATGATAAGATTCATACTGGGCTGTCAGCAGCCCAATATTAGTTTAAACTCCTGACCCACAATAACTTACCTCAGAGCAATGGTTCTCTTCTCTCGCTTACTTTTGGGTCATTTGGGAAGCACTTATGACTTATCAATGCCCCGGTCCTAGCTAAGATCAAATAAACTGAATATCTGGAGATGGTCCAGACATCAGAATTTTCTTTAACAGCTCCCCAGATAATTCTAATTAGCCAGAACTGAGAATCACTGTTTTAGAAAAATGCACCAAATATAGAGGATTATTGCCAGGCAAGGAGTAACCTAGCCATCCGGTCAAGACATTCTAGAATGGCATTATTTTTGTGAATTCATCAAGAGTTGAGGTACAAAATTTGATTCTAAACTTGCATAGGAGTTAATCAGACCCTAGGAAATTGGTAACAGGTTAATCAAATACCAAATTGTCTGCTATAGAATACAGAATGCTGAGACTGTGAGGACTTTCTATTGGGCACATCCATTGTCTGAAAACCCCTTTCTCTTTTTTGATTAGCTGGGCAGATGTACTTATTAAATTATTGCTCTGGAAGGCTGGAATCTGAGCAGAAAGGATTGAGTGTTGACATATTTTGCTTACGGTGTAGGGAATCCTGATAATAGATTCAGGATCGCATATTTATCACTTTTTTGAAACTGTCCCCTGGATATTCTAAATTTACATTGCCAAATCTACTTTGACTCCAAAGAAATATTTAACATTGGCAACATTCTATTTCTACTGTATTTCCTTGATTGTTTTAGTCAAGGGTTCTAGGGCTCTTGGAGCATAGCTATAGAATGTTCATCAAATGTACAGAAGATAGGAAATTTGGAGGGATAGATCAAACATTGGAAGAGCAGTTATTTCTTAACCTGCTTTTCTGCTGAGACACTCATCAAGGTGGATGTTCACTTGCATGAGCATACCTGATTTTGAAAACTTTGTCAAATTATCTCTATTTCCTGTTTCTTTATCTGGGGTTCTCGTGTTTTAGGCTTTCCTCAAATGTGTGATGATTTTTGATTGTCCATTCATATTTAGGAATGAGTCAATAAAAGTGCTGGTTTGGAATTCCATGTGCAAAAGCAGGTCTAGCTTTAGGGGAATCAGGCAGAGTGAGTGGATAGGACATTGAACTGTGTACTTAGAGCTGGGCTCCCCTTCCATCCCCAGCACCACACACATATCCTGGAACTTTCACCATACAGGTTAGTCTAATTCTTTAGAGGAGCTCCTCTGATTTTTGCCTGAGGATTTGGCATGGGGGTGTAAATATCTTGAGGTCTATCTATAAAAAATCTTTTAACAGCTTTTCCACTTTTCCAGCCTAGAGCTCATTGTGACTTCCTTTTCAACTGCAGCCCCCAGGATGTCACTAGGCTGGGTTACCTCTTGCCCTGCCTCATCATTTATCACTCCTCAGTCCAGGTTTCATCTTCCAAATGCTGATGACAGACTCCTGCCCCCCTTCACTTTATCATTGTGTATTCATCAGATTTTTTAAAATTCCATTTTTACTTTAAAAATATCTAAGGAAGAAAAGAAGACCAACACCTGTGTGTAAAGTAAAACAGACATTCAGGAAAATTGTTGAGTGTGGGCTGCAGCATAGATAAGTAGATGTAGATTATGCACAACTCCAGCTGCTCTAGTTGCATTCTTTGTCTTTGGTCTGCTCAAGAAGCTCTTACTAATTGCAAAAAAAAAAAAAAAAAAAAAAAAAAGGATTGTTTATAGTATAGAGTTTTTTTTAACTTCTTGAATCAAATTCATGGATCCAGGTACTTGAGTGTTAATGAGAAATCCCTTCTGACCCTCTTCACAGTTTCATTAGAAAACTTGAGAGCCCAGAGAATCTTCACAAGCTGTAATTATGGAAATTATCTGGCAAGGTAACATTTAATACTGTTAGATATAAGACTGTACTTGATTGCAGAAAAATTAGCAGATCAAGTATACAGGTTGGAAGCGATGTGGTAGTAACACACAGAATTTACCTCAATGTTTGCTCAGTTTCCAAGGCTACAGCTATTTCTAAATTATTTTATATCCTCACCATCCCTTAGCATTCAACTCAGAGCTTTATCCATAGTGAGTACTCAGTTTTCCATTGATCAACTGAATTAGTTTCTGGGACTGGACAGCTCACTTACTTACAAAATATTAGAGCTGGAAGGAATTTATCAGATCACCTAGTTTTTTCTTGATTGTGGGACATTTTTCTTTTTCATATATCATCTTGGCTGAAAATAGGGTGTGCATGAAAATTGAGATGCACAGGTAATGTATTATTGCTTCTCTTTCTAAAAAAAATACAACAAAATTGTTATTACATCTCTTACATTGATGAACTGTCTCAGAGTTCGTGGCATTTAAGAATTAAGTAGATAAATTCCTTGCTTGTTTTTTTCATTCCTCTATGCTTTTGCACATACTTTTACCTTTTTTTAAATATACAAAAATAAATTGTATTTTTATATACTAGAATGAACAATCTGAAAATAAAAATAAGAAAACAATTCCATTCACAATAGTATTTAAAAGAATAATGCTTATGAATAAATTTAGTAAAGCAAGTGCAAGTCTTAAACACTGAAAATTTCAAAACATTGCTGAGGAAAGTTAAATATGATCTAAATAAAAGGAGAGACATTTCACATTCACAGTTAGGAAGACCCAACATTGTTAAGATGGCAGTTCTTCCCAAATTGATCTATAGATTCGACTCAATCTCCACCAAAATTCCAGCAGGATATTTTGCAGAAGTTGACAACCTGTACCTGAAATGTATATGGAAATCCTAAAGACACAGAATAGCCAAAATTTTTTGAAAAAGAACAAAGTTGGATAACTTTCATTTCCTAATCTTAAACTTAATATAACCTGCAGTAATCAGAACAGTCTGGCACTGACACAAGGATAAACATATAGATCAATAGGACAGATTTGAGAGTCCAGAAATAAACCCTTATATTTATGGCCAATTAATTTTTTTTAACATCTTTATTGGAGTATAATTGCTTTACAAGTTTGTGTTAGTTTCTGCTGTATAACAAGCTCTATTTACAATAGCCAGGACATGGAAGCAACCTAAGTGTCCATCATCAGATGAATGGATAAAGAAGATGTGGCACATATATACAATGGAATATTACTCTGCCATAAAAAGAAACTAATTGAGTTATTTGTAGTGAGTTGGATGGACCTAGAGTCTGTCATACAGAATGAAGTAAGTCAGAAAGAGAAAAACAAATACCATATGCTAACACATATATATGGAATCTAAAAAAAATTGTCATGAATAACCTAGGGGCAAGTTTTTTTTTCTTAGATTCCATATATATGTGTTATATGCTTTTATCTTTGCCTGGAATGCTCATTCCCTCTTTGAGTCTTGGTGAATTCCTCACTACTTTTTTCAAAACCAGTTCAAATGTTACCTCTTTGGTAAAGCCTTCTGGGATTCTCACAGAAACATCTAATGCTATTCCCCTCTGTGTGTATCACTTTCTTCATCTTTATTTATAACCTTCTTCAACTTCTTCATCTTACAAATAGCAAAATTTGTCCAGAGAAATGAATTGGGTTTTCAAGGCTTCACGTCATAAAGGCCTCAGAGAAACAGAGGAGTCTCATTTAAGATCCGTGTAACCTCCATATAAATAGCTGGGTGGCCCAGCTGGGTTCTGGGTAATCTCTGTTTTGGTTCAATTCTAATGATATTTGAGAAGGAGATAGAGGAGTAGGAAGGTCAGGGGTTCACTGTAGGAGGGGCTTTCTGAAGATCTCTTCACCATGCAGTTCCTGTATGTGCAGAAACGCAGCAGTGTGTTTTTCACTATGACTTTGGCCAGTGAGCCGCTCTGTACAGAGGCAGTTGGTATATTAAGTTCTGTAGAATCAGGCAGGACCTGACCTTTTAAGGCCATTAGTCTGAAGCAGGACACACAGAACAGCTGCTAGTGCACTTGGCCACATGCACAGATAGCTGAGCGTATCATCATATTACAGGGAGGAAGGAAAGATATTTACTTGTTTCTCAGGAGAAATAATATTGTCTTCAGCGTCTACATCACCAGAGTAAAAAAGCATTTCTGTGTCCCAGGACCCTGCCCTTTAACTGATGTTACTGCCACAGTGCCCAGTTCTTTCTTCATGGCACAAACTTCTGCTGGGATTTTCAAGGAGAAGAGGGAGCTCTGCAAGAAGCACTGGATTGTGGATGGTATCACTGTTAATGGGATAAATTGTGTTCTCCCAAAAGATGTTGACGTTCTAGCACCCAGGACCAGTAAATGCACCTTGTAAATAGGATCTTTGCAGATGATAAGTTAAGATGAGATCATTAGGGTAGGTCCCAAGCCAGTATGGCTGTGTGCTTATATAAAAGGGGGAATTTGGACAGAGACAGATGCACAGAGAGAAGATGACATGAAGACACAGTGTGAACGCCATCTATAAGCCAAGGAGCACCCGAGGCTACCAGAAGCTAGGGGAGAGGCATGGAACAGATTCTCCCACCCAGGCTTCAGAAGAACCCACCCTGCTGACACCTTGATTTTGGACTTCCAGCCCCTGGGACGGTGAGACAATACATTTCTGTGTTTAAGCCATGCAGATATCACGGCTAGAGGCATCTTACCCTTATCCAGTCTCCTGGAGAAATTTATTGTAAGTCCTTCCTTCTCCTACCCCAGTAGTGATGGCAAGAATTAGAGAAAAGACTCCCTGTGTCTCATATAAACGTCGCAGATCTCTGACCTTCTATCTGTCCATCACACCTGCCTGAAAATTTCAGGTCTGATATCAGTAAACTGGTGATCACAGCCTAGATTCAACACACAAATGGGTTTTATTTGCCTGCACAGTGTTTTATTAAAGTAAAAACCACAAAAACAATCATAATGATTAGTTGCAAAGATATAAAAATTACAAGATTGCACATCAAGATCTGAATTTCTGGCATAATAGGCTGGCTTTCCCATGCTGTACCAGTGAACTATTTCCAGCTCATTTACAATGAGCAGCAATTACTTTTGAAGGGTTCACTCTCCATTTCCACTGTCTCCAGCCCTCCCTCTTCTTCCTGCACCAGGCCCAGTGCTGGCTTCTCTCACGAATGCTACCTCCACGGGCCCTACAGGCATTTGAGTTTGGGACCTCTGTAGACATCATTATGAGGACTCTTTGTTTCCTTGCTATTTCCTCTGGGAGTCTAGAACTTAGTTTAAGTCATTTTAGTGGCCCCATGTGTACATTATATATCTACAAAGGGTGTGTGCCCTGTAATGATTATGTATATGCCCCCAATAGTGTAATGTATATGGTGGAAGTTAAACAAATATTTATTTAAAACCTGTTTTGTCCACTATCTCAAAATCAATCTTTTAAGTACCATGAGGTCTCTAAAGATAGACCAAATAGTGGTGCTGCCTCAGAGGATTACAGTCTGCCCTGAGGAAGTAAGATATTGAATCATCCATGTAAGAGATTCAGGAAGAAAGTGAAAAGTGTAAAGACAAATGCAGACAAAGTTAAACAAGAATTCGGAGGAAGGAAAGAGCACTTCTGGCTAGGGCCATCAGGTAGAACCATCAGGGAAATTTTGTAGTGACGGTGAGGGGTGTTTTAGCTGGGACTTGGAAAAATGTAGGATTTGACCAAACATGAAGAAAACTGAGCATGTGAGTGGGCAAGTATGGGGTAATTTGAGAAATAATAAATAATTCAATTTGCCTGAGCTGAGGGAAGTTATGGAGAACAAGCTAGAGAGGATTATTTGGAACTGTCCAATCACAACACGAATGTCAGATCTAAGTTAGGCAGTGGTGAGTTATGAGTCTCTTAAAGGAGCTCTGTTTATTCTTTGGCTAAGAATGGGCAAGAGTAACTAAGAATTAGCCAAGAACTCTGTGCCTTAACCTCTGTTGCTCAAGAAGAAAACTGGCCATTTAACATTTTCATCTAGTAGATGCATGGTGGAAATTTTCCCTTTATTTATTTATTTTTCATTCCCTTAGTAGCAGTTTTCAGGGAATGGGTCTAACACAGTTCTTGGTAAGTAGTCCTAAAGAAGTAGTACAGCATTCCTATTTCCGCCACAACTTCCCCTCTCCCAACTTTCTCACATGAGCGTGTTAGCATGCTTCACTTCCACAAAAGTATTCTCAGTGACTTACTAGCTGAGTTTCACAACTGTTCACTGAGAAAACTCATCTGTCCTTTTGAAACTTGAGTTAAATTATTTCCTTTGACATTCTTTTTCTGTCTCCCTTCCACCCTCCCAATGTTCCTCCTCTCTCCCTCCCAGCTCTTCTGTCTTCCTCCCTCCCTGCCTTTCTTCATTCTCCGTTCTTTCCTCCCTTCCTTCTCCCATCCTCTCTTCCTTCCTGCCTCCTTTGTACCTTTGTAACATCATGTAGAGGTTAAGAACAAATAACTTTGGAATCATATGGCCTGCATTATAATCCTACAGCTACTAGTGACTAGCTATGCAACACTGAGATAGCTGTTTAGCTTCTTCGATCCTCAGTTTTCTTATCCACAAAATGGAATAATAATAACACTCACCTCGTAGGTTTCTTGGGAATATTCATGTATTAATATATGCAAAACACTTAGAACAGTGCCTAGTACCTGTTAAGTACACAGTAAGTGTTAGCTAGTATTGCTACTGTTCTTGTCCTCATTGAAGATGGACTCTTTTTAAAATATGGAGAGAAATTATACTATTTCTCACTTAATTTTAGACCTAAAAGATTTATTTTGATATTGAAAAAATTGTTATGAAATAACATGTAGAATCTACAACATAGGTTCAGATAATGAAAATCATGAATTATTAGAGGCTGACTGATAAATAGGTTAATTTTACAAATATAACCAACCCTTAGATCGCTTTTAGGAGAATATAGCTGTATTGTAGATGCCTTCTTCTATGCTCTTGAGAAAGAGAAACTTGTCTGTGGTATAACATACTTTATACATAAGGCCTGAGGAGTCTCGGGTTTCACTGAGATTTTTCAAGAGCTGTGTGTTATGACCAGTTATCTATTTCTCTTTTCTTTTTCCTTTACGGGAATATCTGCCTATCGTACCTTGACATTTGAAAAGGTCAGTATTTTTCCACATGCTAGTAAGCATGTTCTACTTGAAATCGGTGGGACAATGAGACTTTTTTGTTAGGACAGTGATTTTAACAAAAGAACATAGCACGACTTAAGCCTGTTCTAGTTCGTGTGAATTCAACAGGTATGATAACTGAAATCCTAAAAGATTTGACAAGAAAGTATTCAAATGTAACATTCTTGACACCACTTAGAAGGCTGTCCCTCCAGAGTACCTTTGTATATCTCTGTACCTTGCTTCCTGAAATATTTATGTTCATCACCATTTTCAGATATTTGATTTTTTCAAGTGAAGGGGTAGGATATGAGTGGGAGTGGGCCTGCCTTCCTCCCTTCCTCCCTTCCTCTCTTCCTCTCTCCCTCCCTTCCTCCCATCCCTTCTTTCCCTCCCATATTGATTTCTTTTGCTTTTCTCTGAAAGCTTTAGTATCATTCTGATTCTTTTAAACTCATAAATGTTGCCATTAAATAATCATCACATACACTTTAGTATTCTGCTCATCATCAGTTCGTCAAATAAAAACATATTAGCTGTGTTTATAGACCGGCTATTAGATGTGAGTTCCTTTAGGCCAAGGACAAAATACCCTTCACAATACCTGGAAGTCACAGGACATGTGATCATGAGTGATCCCTTGGCCAGGCTGTGGCTTTGTTACTTAACTTGTACACTTGGATAATTCTCGCTCTGCCTGTCTACCTCCCCAGGTTGTCATATCACCGTAATGATAACAGCAATATATGACTTCTGTTCAGCTCCTAAATATTTTTAACATGTTTCCTTATACAAGGTGATGAATGTGAAAGCCCTTTGAAATATAAAATGCAAAGCAAATGCAAGATATTATTTTCATTAGTAAGTTTAAGGCAAACTGTTCTACACGGAGAGAAGTCTGTATGATGTCATTAATCATTTAATTGTATTTATCAAATTATGGATTCATCCCATGAGAGGCGATGTGCTTACAACATCAGCATTGTGTGAAGCAAGATTAGCATAATTGGTAAATGCTGTTCCAGGGGAGTTGGGAAGGCACCAAAAATGCTTACTTTTGCCATAACTTGAGATAGAAAATGATCATGCTCCTTGGTTAGTTCTGAAGAGCTAACAGATTGACAGTCATATGAAAAAGGATCTAATTTTATACAATGATGCAATTTAGATAGAATATATAAATGTTCTAGCATTAGAAAGAACATGTGGACTTGCTTTAAATTTTATTCAATTGGACATTTTGAGTACATATTAGTACAGTATTCATATTTCAGCAATATCCAAATAGACATTAGAATGATGGAATGTATTATTATTGAAAATAACTTTAGGAATCATCTAATCCGTTTTTTTGATGGGGAAACTGAAACCCAGAAAGGTAAATGAATTTTCTATATCCACATGACTTTTTAATGGCTAAGCCAGACACTTTTTATATATTGCCCCCCTTATTTTGCCTGTAATAATTCAAATTATAACTAGATTAAGCTTCCTGAGGGCAGGTGTTTTGGCCCATCCATCCATCCATCTGTCGAGAATTTATTAAACATTAATTTGAAGACCTGTATGTATTAACCCTGGGTTAAGTGTTGGAAATACAAGGGTAAATCAGATGAGGTGGCTGATCCCAAGAAGCTTGCAGTCTTAGAGGAAAGAGAAAGGGAGAGGGGTCGAGCGCAGAGGAGAATGTCCACAATTGGAATACAATTTTAAAAATTTGGGACTTCCCTGGCAGTCCAGTGGTTAAGACTTCGCCTTCCAATGCAGTGGGTGTGGGTTCAATCCTTGGTTGGGGAGCTAAGATCCCACATGCCTCGTGACCAAAAAACCAAAACGTAAAACAGAAGCAGTATTGTAACAAATTCAATAAAGACTTTAAAAATGGTCCACATCAAAAAAATCTTTAAAAAAAAAGTAGCAAATATCAGAGGCACACACTAATAGACAATAAAAAAGGGGTGAATACTCTGCAAAGTCAGAGAAGGATTTTGAGAAGAGATATTTTAGTTGGGTCATGAAAAATGGTCAGTTCCTCACCTAGCAAAATGTCTTCAATTTATTGAATACATAATTGAATAATCAAGACTTGGTAACTTTCTAATATGCCTCTTTTGTTACTAACATCAAATACAAATAAATTGTTTCAGAGATTGAAGCTTTCCTTACAGCATTTGCTTATGGACTCTCTCTCTCTCTTTTTTTTTTTAAGCTTTAACTTGCTTGGCTCACGGTAACATTTCTTCATACCAACCCCGCCTTATTAAGATAACAACTTTGATCTTCTAAAACTTAAAATTGTTTCAGAGGACCTAGGACAAAGCAGTAAAATGATTATTTTCAAACCAACCAAAAATAAAAACAAAAAACTGTCCATATAGCCCCTTTTTACAGTAGAATTCGAATTAATAAATGTAGAATGAGAGAAACAGAAAGTCAGCATTAAAACATAGCAGTAATAGCTGTAGGCAAGATCCACCAGTAGATGCTAAAACTATTGGGTTTGAGAAAGAACATAGTCTCAAAGTATCTGTCCCAAGGTACTTATTAACTACAGAGGCAAAATAGTAAATTTTTTTTTAAGTGGAGAAATCCAGCAGATTCATTCTCAACCAATGATCAAGTTTAACCAATGATCAATGGTAATAAGATAGATTGAAATCGTGTACCCTTTCATAGGATAAACTTAAAGGGTGCATCACTTCTCAGGAACAGTTTACAAAATAACAGACTTGTACTCTTCAGAAGTATCAAGGTCATGAAAGACAAAGAACGAGGGAGGACCATCAAGGGTTAGAGATGAATAAAGAAATTTTAAAACTAAATGTAATGTGAGATACTGAATTGGATCATGGGACAGAAATAAAGGACATTAGTAGAAAAGCTGGTAAATTATGAATAAAGACTACAGTTTAGTTAATAGTATTGTAGCATGTTAATTTCTTAATTTTGATAATTATACTATAATTATGCAAGATGTTAACTTTTGGGAAACTAGGTGAAGGATACCCCGCAACTCTCTATTTTTGCCACTTTTCTGTAAGGTTAAATTTATTTCAAAGTTAAAAAATTTTAAATATAATTCTGTCTACACATTAGGGACACTTCTATGTGATTTGAACTTTAAAGACAGGGTAAAATGTTGAAAGCTTATCCAAATCATTTCATTAAAGAAAATTTTGTAACAGAAAAAAGGAGAAAAGTGTTCTGTAACATTTTTCTTCTAGAGTTTAAATAAAATATAGAAGCTAAATAAAATGTGGAATTAATTAAAGTATATGATTACTTTTATCGAAGTAATTATTTGAGCCTGAGAAATGTCATATTAGTCTTAACTGGTCTAGTGGCCCCCCCCCAATATTTTTATCTTTACACTGCAAATAGTATATAATACAAAAAAAGAAAGCATGTGATATCTCAAGTATATCCAGGAGGCTGATTCTGGTTGATTCTGTAAAAAAGAAAAGGGCTAGAGATAGAAAAATGTCATATGCTATCACTTATATGTGGGATATAAAATAATGATACAAATAACATTTACAAAACAGAAATAGACTCACAGACATAGAAAACAAACTTATGGTTACCAAAGGGGAAATGGGGAGGAGGAATAAATTTGGAATTTGGGATTAATGGATACACACCACTGTACGTAAAATAGATAAATAACAAGGACCTACTGTATAGCACAGGGAACTATATTCAGTATCTTGCAATAACCTGTAATGGAAAAGAATCTGAAAAAGACTACATATATATGTCCATATATATATGTATAACTGAATCACTTTGCTGTACACCTGAAACATTGTAAATCAAGTGTACATCAATAAAAAATTTTCTAAAAATAAGTGCTCAGGGGGAAAAAAACCCAAAGGGCTGTAAGACGCCTCCCCCACACACTTTAGCAAAGAAAACAGACTTCTTGTTTCCCTGTAGAAAACATTTTCTATACCCAAAACTGTTATTTGCCTGAGACTACTGGCCAATAATCACAGTACTGCCTTTCTCATGATGAAACTTTCTGATAACTAATATTTGTTTACTCAACTTGTGCCTTTCTTAGCTCTTTCGTTAGGACAGATTATTTTAGTCATCTGATGATTTGAACCGAAGGATTTTCTAACCTATTCAAGTATGAGTCCTTAGGTAATTCTATTTCAGTGTTTAGAATGCCAGATGTCTATACTTCTAAGATATGTAAAGGTTATTTGTTTGACTTTAACTGAGCTAACTGGATTTTATTGCACATTACTTCTACTAATATCATGCATTTGAAAATTCCACTAGTTTAAAATAGGTAGATTCTGGGCCTAATTACTAAATTTTCATTGCTTAAAATTCTGTGCAATGAAGGTGAAAGGGTTTGTTTCCAAGGAAACAAATGCACTCCATTTTCGTCACATAAAATGTTTTCTGCAAGAAAATTCTATAACCAGTCTCCAGGGAGATACCATGTCATAAGATAGCTCTCATTGGAGATTTCTCCAAAGAAGCAATTTATTTTATTTTTGTTCCCTTGAAAATTAGCCTATATTAGTGTAATTGTGAATGTATTGGATTTCAAAAAATTAACAGAGCCATTGTTCACCTTATTAGGGTCATAAATGTACAATTCCAGGAGAATGTGATTTTCCTCTAGCCATTAGGTTTCATTTATATTGGAGTCTAAGTAGCATGTATTCAGGATGTTCACTTGAGAAGAAACAGTCTGTTCTAAGGATATTTGTCACCCCGAGGGTTAAAAGTGAGGTTAAAAGTGACTGCTTCTTCTTAAGAAATTTGAAAACCATATAAGTAGCCTGACTTAATGATTGAATAACAAGTAAGACACTGAAGGAAGTAGATTGATCTCACAAAGGCCTAAGGCTTTGTTCTGACACATCTCTTGTTGCAGTAGTTGGTTTTACCTTTGTGAGTACTTGCATTTTAGAGACACTGTTACTCGTCTTGCAGTCTGGACCTGGTATATAATAAGTGGTACAAAAATATTTCATAATGGAATTAAAGAATTAACTAATTATACAGTGAGAAAACAAATTTTTGAGAGAGAAAACAAAATCACTGTGGTATTATTGGAGGTGGACATGGCACAATAGTCAAAATTACAAGCTATAGCTCTGTCCCTTACAAATTCTGCAACTCAGCAAGTCACTTAAATCTCTCCATAAATGGGGAAATACGTATTTATCTCAAAAAGGTTGTTAATTAATATGTGTAAAAGTGTATTTATTGGAGGAATTTCTTTAAAATAGGAGATCTATTCCATAAAGAGGAAAATGAATTCTTATTTTGTAAAAGAAATAACTATATAACATGACTTTCTCTTGATTCAGATGTATAACATTTGCCTTGTTTCTACTGCAAATCTCATGTATGGGCCAGCTGAAATGAAATAATTAGAAAATATTACCTTGCCGGCTAGCCTTAAAGCCGAGAAAATAGAAGTGATTTTCAAAAAATTCTATAAAAGATTAGATTCCAGTCAGCCTAACTCTGATGCTAAAAATCCCCCAAGTTCTGTCTTCAAAGGCCCAACATGTAGCTGTCGAACTCGACCCACTTAGTACAGTACTTCCTATAACTTAAAAGTGTAGCTGATCACTCAAAGCAAATGGGAAAATGAACCAATTTGTGAAGTGGAGACAGGCCCCTCATGGTAGACCAAGTAGAGCCTCTCTAAAAAGTTAAATCTTTATAATCACATACTTTATGAAAGAGAGACACAGGTGACAAACACGGGCAGCACACGGGAACTAGCAGATACAACAAAACATGGCATCAGTAAAACATTTACTCATTTTTCTTTTGTTCATTCATATGGCACATTTTTATTGAGTGTCATCTAAGTGCTTGCAACTAGGCTAGATGCTTTCAACACACATGATCTTGTTTGATATCACGTGAAATCTGGCAAAGAAATATGACCAACCCCACATAGTGGATGCTGACATCCTTAAGGACCAAGCTACTCACTCCCCCAGCTGCCCCCAAGTATTGGCATTTGAAGGCTCTGGCCTGACTCCCTATCAGGAATTGCTGTCAACCAAAGACAGCAATTGTCCAGGGTCACACTTCCTCCTGCGGGTAGCCTGTATCCAGTGACTGATTCATGTAGATTGTCAAGATTCAGTACCTGGTCTCAACATCACTGAGAGGCCATCCCAGCTCGAAAGCATCAGTAGTAGGTTCAGCTGAGGCCTCTGTTGCAGCATCACAGTTCATCTGCTCTGCCCAGTCCTTTCTCTTCACCCCTTATAAGTGTGATGTTCCCAAAAGCATTGGCCAACAAACCTCCTTCACACAAATCATAAAGACTAGAAGCCTATTTCCTGGACATCCATTTTACAATCGAGGAATCTGAAGTTAGGGGAGTTTTGTTTGTTTGTTTGTTTTTTTGATTATTATTTCACCCAAGCCCACACAGCCACTATGTTGTAGAGTCAGGATGCTGCCTCCAAATGTCATGGATATTGTAAAAACCCGGCAATTAGAAATGGGGTTCAAGGTTGCAAATAAGCCCCTTCCAGGTCAGTTTAATTTCTCAGTCCCAGACTGGCAGTCTGATGCTCTCAGAATTGGTTTAAAGGGCTCTGCAGAGCTAATTCCAAGGGCAAGATGGATATGTCGAAATGTCACCATTAGCAGGAAGAAAGAGGGCAGGAGCTAGTGGACAGATGAAACTTGGTGTAATTATTGCCAACCGGAAGAGGAATTTACTTCATTTGTTTTATTGGGACCTTGTTAATAAGTCAGTCCCACTTAGCAGATACTTATTTTATTGTTTTCAATGTGTCACTGAATATTGAATGATCAAAATAAGGAGCTATATACAACATAAAATGTTTATGGGAAATCATGTTTTTTTTTTTTAAAAAAGCTGCTAGTAACATAGAAAACAGATTCTGAATTTATAATAGCTGTGGATATGAGAAAACAAATCAGCATTATATTAAACAATAATTGTATGTTGACTATGAAAATGGCAAAATCAAACTTTATGCCAATATTAACTTCCAATATTTTGTGAATGCCAAATATATATTAATAACCAGGGAAACGATTATGACTTAACATTTAAAATTTTTCTAGTAATAACAAATGAATTCAGTTAATAAATATTTATTGAGTACCTACTGTGTGCCACATACTGTTCTGACAGCTGGGGATAGAACAGTGAGTGGGAGACATGTTCCCTCTCATATCACCTTACCTTATACCAGGGATATGCAGACAGCCAACAAGAAAATAAACACATAAGCAACGCCAGTCTGTGAGCTGACATCACAACAGTGAGGGGTCATCCATTTCAGGATCTGTGAGAAGAACCTTCAGGCAAAAGACCAATGTAGAACACTGTGAGGGAATGAGGGGAACCTTGAAAAAACAGAAAGAAGGGCAGGATGGCTGCAGCAGAGCAAGAGATGCGGAGAGTGTAGGGGAAGCGCCAGGGTTAGGCAAGGGCCAGATCACTTGCGGACCGTGAAAGAGTGTTTCGATTTTATTCTAAGTATGATAATTCATTAGCGTATCTCAAGCCATGGAGTGACGTCGTGACCTTATTCGTATTTTTATGAGATTTTTCTGACTTGGAGTGGCCCTGAAAAATGTGGGTCTATTCAATAGCCACTCAAGCATTATTTAGTGTCATGGATGAAAGAGGACATGATGAGGAAGCAGTGCAGTACAGTGGGGAGATCATACCTACCTTAGTTCAAATCCCAGCTCTTCCTAACTGGAAGTTATCCTCTGAGTCCCAGTTTCCCCATTTGTAAAAGGAGGAAATGACTCACGTGCCATGCCTGACACAAGGTAGATGTTTCATATTTGTCATAGAGATGAATGTGGAGTATAGGACTGAATGAACACTGATGTAAATATGCTGGCTTTTCTCTGATCTTACTTTTGTTGCACTTGAAAGGCCTAGAAATAAACTCTGACCTTTCTTAAAGAGAAAAACAATTGCTTTATTGGCCTTCTAGCTTTAAAGGGAGCTAGAAGTGAAAGGCTGCTGAGTCTATGAGACTGGAATGTTTCTCTTTTTCTCATTGCCTCGAAATCCTATACCTCAAGGAGACTGTTTTTGTCGTCTCCAGATCACACAGCCCTAGACAGCAGCCGGGGTGACACAAGTGATTTACACAGTGTGCATTTGCATTTAATATTCCTCTTCTTTGCTTTCTCAATGATTCAAGAGCAAAGCACCAGAGAAGACCAAGGTCATCCAACTTTTTTGACAGGATTTTCAGGATTAGGAAAATTCAGATACAGCTCAGAGGCGGCAGCAGCAGTGTAGCATGAAAAATATTATGTTTGGAAAATCTATTCCTCTGAGTGGCCACTGGATAGAAGAGTTGATACAACCAGGGCTCCTCACTTAGAGGAACATGAAGGGCAAGGCATGCCAGCGAGGCTTCCAATATTTCAGTTTGGTGATTTTTTTAAAAAAATTATTTTATTGAAGTATAGTGGATTTACAATGTTGCATTAATTTCTGCTCTACAGCAAAGTGATTCAGTTATACATACACACACATATATATATATATACACACACACATTCTTTTTCATATTCTTTTGCATTATGGTTTATCATAGGTATTGAATACAGTTCCCAGTGCTATGTGGTAAGACTTTGTTGTTTATCCATTCTCTATATGATAGTTTGCATCTGCTAATCCCAAACTCCTGTGATTTTGTTTAAAGCAAATAGGAAGCACATGGGTGGGGGCAGGAGAAGACCTGGTGATAGTCTCAGATACAGAAGTAGGGATGTTGCCTCTGTTCTTCTGCAGTGCTATTCACATTTTCCCCACAATATAATGCCCCCCAAAATTGTAGGCCTCAGGTGGTCCTGCCAAGCTCCTGTGCAATAGAGGTAGCTTTGGAAACTACTGTCAGTCAGGTATTTGAAGTAATTCCACAGTATATGATAATGATGGTGATGATGGTGATGATGATGACAATAACTTATCTATGAATCTCAGTTCACAAACCTGGAATCGCAATAGATATCACTGCCTTTACTTTCACTAGCATGCCTTAACTTCTGTTTCTGAGTCCTATTTACCCGGTGGAAAAGTTAAGCTTAGGCCTCCCTGGGGTTCAAGGGTGAGGCAGGGGTGAGTGGTTCAAGGGTGAGTCACAACTCCTGGTCTTACTGCCAGGTATGACTATAGGGCAACCTTGTCTTTGGCCATGGTACCTGCAAGCTGGCTTGACCATGAGAAGAAGCCTGTTGTCCCTATCCTCATTGTTTATTTAGGTCTGGCATTCTTCTGCTGCTTCCTTGTCATGCTTGTGGCCCTTATGGAATCTTAAGCAAGTCTTCCTCTGATCCTGTGTGCATAGAAACCCTAAGAAGCCATCTTCCTCCTGGGGCCTGGACACCTTCCTGGTGATACTGCTGAGGAGCAGAGCCCAGGACCTTTGTACTCTCAGGAACCTGGCCTGGGGTAGTGAGGAGAGTTGGTAGCTGGGGTTGAGCCCTCTCTGTGTTGCCATTATCTGCTGTCCTGAAAGCATTCTGCCTTTCCCCATTCCTCCCTTGAGACAATGAGCTTAGAGCCTACCTCTTACTTTAGTGGGAGATAAGTGAGCAGGGAAAAGGCAGGGAGAGAAAAGCGTAGGTTGTCATCTCAAATATATAGACAAAACTGGAAAAACAGACTCCTAAGTCTGCCATGAAAGAGTGGAAATCTTTTCTAAGATGAGATCGAGATCCAGATGAATATGTTGAAACCAAAAGAACAGCTTTCTTGTTGTGCCAGAACCATGCTGGCTTCCTACGGAAAACATACTCTGATTCAGCCTGAGAGACAATTGTGTCTCAGGCGGAGAGTTACAGAGTTGGCACTGTAGAGTTACTTTGGATAATCCAATGTAATTACGTGGTAGTTTAAAAACTTCTCTGCTTAATAATAGGATGCACCAAGAGGCAGGTTGTATGTAAAGCAGCACAGCTCTCAAAGGTCCGATGGCCCTTTACCTCATCTCTTCATACTCAGACAGCTCTGGTTCTTTCTTTTACTTTGACTGGAATTTGATTCTTCTCGTTTTGGTGTTTTAGGGCTAGAGGAAACTCCTGTTAACAGTATCAGACACCTCATGCCTTATCTCACATATACATTTAGGTTCAGTGTTCCAAGGTGCCAGTGTGGTTGAGTGGGATCAACATGGATCCTGGTCCTAGAAGACATAGATACATAATCCTTTGCTACACTTGATCCCCTCGGTGGTCGTTAGCAGGTTGCTTATGCTATCCAAGGCTTGGTTTCCCTTATTGTAAAATAGAAATTAAAATATCTACTCCATGATTTTGTTCTGAGGGTCAAATGAAGTAATGCGATGAAAGGAGGTTTGTAAAATACTTTTATACAATTCCGTCCTTCTTTTCAAAAATGTTTGTTACATGTGTGCCATGTGCCAAACACTTTGCTCTGGAGCTTTATAGATAAAATATAATCACTTCCCTCCAGAAATATAATCTAGTAAAGTAGAATGATAAGTAGACAAAAGGGTACAGTGCAAAGCAGTATCCGCAGCTACAGATATGTGTCATAGCATGTATAAGAGAGGTAACTACATAGTCTGTATATAGGAAGATGGTGCTAGAATGGGCTTCCTAAAGGAGCTGATACCCAAATTGACTTTTAGAAGATGAAGAAGAGTTTGAGGAGGTATGAGGTATGAGGAGGATTGGTGAGAAAGACATTCCAAGGTATCAGTAACAGAACAAGACAGTAAAGCAGCAAGCACCCGCATTGGTGTCTGTTGGTGGAAACAGAGGTTCCAGACATATTAATATGGCTGGAGCATGCAATTTGAAGCAACGTGTAACTAGAGATGAAAATGAAGAAGTAGTTAAAGGCCAGAATATTCTGATAAGGGAATTCTTTGGGTGATGAGAAATCATTGAAGGGTCTTATGCCATACGATTTTAATTTTAAATAGATAACCACAATGCAGGGTTTCACTGGGTCAGCTGCAGATTTGACATATCAAGACTACAGTCATAGAAAGTCCAGTAGTCCAGGGAAACAATGTTGAAGATTTGAGTTAGCACAATGGCATTAGGAATAGAGTATAAAAGAATAGATTGATCCTTGGAACTTGATTTTGTTCTTAGGGATATTGACATAAATATGGAAACCAAGAATGGTTGATGCCATCTGAGGAAAAATATAGAGGTAGAAACAAGTTTAGGCAAGGATGAGTTTAGTTTGGAACATGTGCAATTTAAGGCATACAGGTGAAGATGTGTGGTTGGATGTTAGGATTATGAACACAAGGCTCAGAGGAGAGTCTGGGCCAGTAATATAGATGTGTTCATTATACTTAATAAATGCAACTTGAGAGACAGTCATCATTGAGCCCTTCTGGTCACTTTTGGTTCCCTAGATAGTCTCATTTTAGTAATTAAAATATCTGATCTTATGTAGTAGTTGAAATTGCAAATCAGCATTTCAAGTCAAACTTCTGCCTTCCCACTGTGAGCAGGCAATAGACGGGAGGAGAGAGGAAGGTAAGGGTCAGAAAAGGTCTCTCTTGACTGGCACCAGTGTAATCTGGTATGGGGTTGCTCTGGCTGTTCCAGATGTTTCAAGGTGGTTCTTTCCCTTTTGAGCACTTCCATGGGCTCATTGAAGAGTTGTGTACTGAGCTATGGTGACTACCGCTATGCTAACTACGCATGCCAGCAGTGTGTTTCCTTTGGCTGATTATTTATGACCCCTCCCCATCCTCACCTCTGCAGTTCCACTTTGTGAAGATACATTAGTACAGCTGTAATGTAAATGTGCTTTCCACTTCCAGTTCTGCTCAGGTGCTACAGAATTTCATTCTGGAGCATGGGACTAGTTGACATCTGTTGTCTTGGGGCCTCAACCAAAACCCAAGTAGATTGAATCCCACTTTCAGATCCTGTTTCAAAGATGTGTGAATTGTTTCATTAGAAGTTGTAACTGAAATGATGAGACTGCCCCCCATCTCTCCCAGCAAGAAGGCTCACGAGGGAAGACAAGTGGAATAGGGACAGATTGCTAGGGGAAACCATCATTCAGAAAGTGAGCTGAGACAGAGAAGGAGAGAGACAGAAACAATGGTCGAGGTAGAAGAAGAACCAGGAGATAAAGGAGTCACAGAAATTGTAGAGTGGGATACAAGAGGAGGGCATACTCAGCATATCAGTTGCATGTAATTAGATGAGGGCTAGAATACGAAAATGTTGGATTTAGCAATTAGGAGATCAATCATTACCATATCAAGCAAATCCAGTAAAAGAAGGGGAAATGGCGAAGCCTTTTGAGAAGTCTAGATGAAAGAGGAGAGATCTTAGATGTTAAAGGGGATGTGGGATTAAGGATTTTGGAATGGGAGAAACTTAAGCAGGCTCACAGGCCAAGGGAAAACAGGCATTAGAGAGGGGTGATTTGAAGATACAGGAAAGGGAGAGGATAATTGCTGGCAGATGTTTAAAGCTGATTACTTCTTTTGTGAGCATTTTCATCATTTCATAGTGTGTAGAAAAGAAAGAGATCAAGGACATAGCTAAGAAGTTAGGGTTGATCAGGAGGGAAAGCTCATTCTCTGCAAAAGGAGGGAAGTCACTTAAGCATATCTTTCGATGTATTTATTCATGGTGGCAGAAAGTTGAAGGAGATCACATGTGACGGCTTTAGTTTTCTCACTGAAGTAGGGAGTAAGGCTATTTTGCTGAATGTGATGAGTCAGGATCTTAAGTCACTTATTCTTACACACTCATTTAGAAATTTGAAAGACTCAGTTGAGGAGAGGGGTATTATTATGCCTAACAGAGAGATTTGGAAACAAATGATCAGAACACTTCAGTGACTCACCAGAGGTCACCCAGGTGGCTAAGGTCAGAGTCCGGACTGCATCAGGAGTCTCCAGATTGTTAGTCTATTGGCACTGGAGAGTTTAAGAGGTTTTTTTTGTTTTTTTTTTAAGAGGTTTTTATGTTTTATCTTTACCAGTCAATCAAAGAGCAAAGGGTAAAAATAGAAATTTTTAAAAATAGTTTTAAATGTGCATCTCTCATCATCTTTGCACTCTCCTTTTTATGGCTAAACTTTAACAATTATTTACTGAGTATCTCATGTCTTCTATCATATTTTGTGACAGGTGCTACGCTGAGAAACCAAATATGTAACTGATATTTACTGAGCACATACTATGTGCCACAAACTATTCTAAGTACTTTATACATATTAATGACTGTAATCCTCACAACAACCCAGTGAGAGTGGAGAACTCCTATTATTTCCATATTACAGATAAGGAAACCAAAGTCCAGTGAGGTTAAGTCACTTACACTGGGTCACACAGATATTAAATGACAAAGCCAGGCTAGACTAGCTCAAGCACTCACAGTTTTATCCATTATAGTATGTATAGTTCCTGCTGTTAAGGGGCTTATCTTCTTTGGGAAAGCAGAAAACAGAATTGCCTTTAACAAATAAGGCAATCAATAGCAAGATAATGTAACAATACAAGGAGAGCAGTAATGCAGACCATGATGAATTGCAAAATGACTAGTCCAGTTAGAAACGTAAGGAAGGAGATCTCAGTGTGGGCTTGGTTGCCTGGCAGGTAGGGTTAGAATGGTTTGACTCACAAAGCAAGAGAGGTAAGAATAATCAGAGCTTGGCAATAGGCAGCAACCCTCTTTTAAGGTCTATCAAAATTTACATTTTCATGAAGAAATGACAAAGCAAGAGCTAGGTTTTAGACAAAGCAGAGGATTCATATACATCCATTTATGCAACCATCTATCCAAGATGTATTTGTTGCATCTTTGCTCAATGATATGTTCCATGCTGCAGTTGTCAGGATTCTTGGGTCAGAGACCACACCCTATTTGCTTCTCTATCACCCACAGTATTTTTTTTTAATTTAATTTTATTTATTTTTTTATACAGCAGGTTCTTATTAGTTATCTATTTTATGCATATTTGGGTATATATGTCAATCCCAATCTCCCAATTCATCCCACCACCACCACCAGCACCCCCTGCCGCTTTCCCCCCTTGGTGTCCATACGTTTGTTCTCTACATCTGTGTCTCTATTTCTGCCCTGCAACCTGGTTCATCTGTACCGTTTTTCTAGGTTCCACATATATGCGTTAATATATGATATTTGTTTTTCTCTTTCTGACTTACTTCACTCTGTATGACAGTCTCTAGGTCCATCCACGTCTCTACAAATGACCCTATTTCTTTCCTTTTTATGGCTGAGAAATATTCCATTGTCTATATGTACCACATCTTCTTTATCCATTCGTCTGTCAATGGGCATTTAGGTTACTTCCATCAGATCTTTGCTCACTTTTTATTTGGGTTATTTGTCTTTTAATTGTCGAGTTGTAAGTGTTCTCTATAGATTCGGGACACAAGTTTCTTATCAGATATACAATTTGCAGATATTTTCTCCTATCCCGTGAGTTGTTTTTTCCATTTTGAGTTTATTTTTGTGTATGGTGTTAGGGAGTGTTCTAATTTCATTCTTTTACATGTAGCTGTCCAGATTTCCCAGCACCACTTACTGAAGAGACTGTCTTTTCTCCATTGTATATCATTGCCTACTTTGTCACAGATTAGTTGACCATAGGTGCGTGGCTTTATCTCTGGGCTTTCTATCCTGTTCCATTGATC